>NC_141290.1:7105000-7392500 GCF_037954325.1 Fistularia commersonii
ATATTTAGATGTGAAATTTGAGCTGACTTACACTTTCAGCGTTTCAATTTCCTGATTGAACTGCAGCTGCAGCTCCTCCAGTGAGACGCCGTCCACCTGAACCAGGGAGGACCTCCGCTGTCATTCCGAACATCAACCAAACTCCGTCGGTTTTACATTTCCCGTGTTTATTATTTTTTTTAAACGTCACTCACGGGGTTGAGCTTTTTCACGGCGACGGGCCTGTCCGTCAGGTGACCTTTGAACACGGCGCCGAAGCCTCCCTCTCCGAGTTTGCGGCCGCCGCTCGACACGGGCCGCTTGTCGAAGTTAGCCGTCATGGAGATCAGGTGGCTGTACAGGAAGCTGCGCAGACCTGCCGCTGTATAAACAAAACAAAAAAACACAGATGAACCCATTAATTCTTTGGGTTATTTCTGCTTTTCCAGCCAGAGAGAGTACGTTTTGGCCAAATTTATCAATTCAATATTGAAGTTAAAGAGCTCCATGCACCGGTGGCGACATTATTCAGCTTTAAGAATAAGAATAAGAACAACTTTATTTATCCCGAAGGAAATTGTTGTGCCAGGGTTACAAGAAAAATATAACAATAATAAATAGTAGTAGAAAAATTGTGTGGACAGTAAAAAATAAGAGAAAAAGGGAGAATAAGAAATACAAACAAAATAAAGTGTCTTAAGTAACAAGTGAAAGATAAGGAGTGCACTAGAGTATGAAAAAATATTGTACATGTCGCTGTTATGAAATATTGCACAGTTATGAACATATATACAGATAAATTATTATGGTTAAATTGAGTTTCAGGACTATTTACTGCGCTGATGATTGAGCTGCCCCAGATCAGGTTAGGCACCAAGTTAGGGTAAGCAGTGTGTGTGTGTGTGTGTGAGTGAGTACGTCTTTGTCAAAAAAAAAAAAACAAACAAAAAAAAAACTCACTAACCCAAGCTTACTGTTCTGTATATTTCCTGTGCATCTTGTATTTGCAAGTGTTATTTGCAGTCCTTATGTCCTCTATTGTAAGTCGCTTTGGATAAAAGCGTCTGCCAAATGTAATGTAATGTAATGTAATGTAATGTAATGTAAAGTTTAACTTTATCAAATGGAGTTTAACTGGGTTGTTGGTCGGAGCAGCTCTGCAGCTGAACGGTCGGCTGCTGGTCGGAGCCGGGCGGCGCCCGCTGCGTCTCCATTATCGGCCAGGTCAAGGGCTCATCGTGTTCCCCTCCTGCACGGGACGGAAAGAAGCAAACGGTGTGGATTTCCTTTCCGTTTAAACCCGAACATTTACGCAGCGGTCATATGACTATCCCCCTGAGCATGTAGGCTGCTGTAAAAGAGGAGATAGCGTATATTTGAGTGTATACTTGCCTGGTAACAACAAATCGGCGGCAGCAAATAAGCTGTTGCTCCTCAAAATGTGCACCAGTTCCCCCACGGTGGATCCAGAGGTCCCCCAGTCTGCCAGCAGCTCCACCGTTGGACTGCTTCCCTGCGCCTTGAGGCCTTCAAACCTTCTGAAAACAAACGAAGAGGCAGACAGAGGTAAATAAAACTAAATCATGCAGTATAATATAACAATAATAATATGAACGTTCATGTTCTGGTGTAGTTATGTCTGTTGGTTTAGTCTGGGTATTGGTTTAATGACCTACAGCCAGCCTGGCATGTTAAGTTTTTCTAAAAACAAACAAGCAAACAAACAACTGGCCACGTGTTGCCATGTGTTTATTCAAAAAGAATATCGCACATTAACGATCACTAGCGTAAATACAATTCTAAATATGTTATTTACAGAGCTGAACATTTTTGACAAATGTTGTATGACTTGCTTTTTTTAAGTGCATTTATCGAGTATATTGTAGCGTTTTAGTCAGGGAAAACACCTGGTTGATGGTAAAACCTACGTTTAATAAGCAAAAGCTGTTATTGGCCACAGCCATGCCACACAAGACTCAATACAACTAACTGTTCCCACTCAATTCCAGGTAAAAATACCCAGAACTCTTTCCACAAAATTCCCAGCAACCCCAAAATCACACAGAAAACAAGCATTACCATTAACCCCAATATTCATGACTCACTTTGATATATACAGACATATATATGTCACACATCAATCATTAGGTGATGGGTAAACAACTGTCGTGCATGCAAATATCAATCACTTCCATTCCAAGCAAATGTTCATTATAAAAATAAGACGTTAATGTACTGTAGCGTTTTAGTCGGGGAAAACACCTGGTTGACGGTAAAACGTCTGTTTAATAAGCAATAGCTGTTATAGGCCACAGCCACTCCACACAAGCCTGCAATACCTCTGTTCCTGCCAATTCCAGGTAAAAAAAAAACAAAAAACAGAATTCCTTGCACCCCAAACCACACCCACAAAATTCCCAGCAACCCCCAAATCACACAGAAAACAAGCATCAACATAAACCCCAACATTTGTGACTCACTATAATAAATATGTCACACATATATATGTGACATATATATGTACATCAAACATTATATTATATGTATCGTAATTTCCGGACTATTAAGCGCACCTCAATATAAGCCGCACCAGCTTGCGGATCGTTATCTCGGGCTTCCTCCTGCACGCTGAAACCGTCAAAGTCGTCCTTTTCAGTGTCAGAGTTGAACGGATTCAGAATTTCCTGGTCATTTCATCGGTCCAATGTGACCAGGATAAATGTTTTAGCGGCCTGAAGCTCGTTAGCCCCCCCCAAACCAATCCATATATTAGTCGCATCGTTGTTTAAGTGAAAAAAGTTGCGGCTTATTGTCCGGAAATCACGGTAATTATGATATTATGATGTATAATATATATGTTTACATTACATTATGCCCTTTCTTTTGACATAAATGTCACATGGCAAAACTCCTATGTGCACAATGAAGCAGAAAAAAACACTTATCTGCATTGTCAGTTGTAAAAATACATGTATTTTTGAATTATAACAAGGAAACATAGTCTGTGAACAATGGAATATTACAAAAACAATACAATAATCAAGTGAAACGTTTTTTTCGTTTCCTGAAAAAAGTGTTTTTTTTTTCAGATAGGAGGTTTTGCATTCGATATAAGGTTTAAAAGTTTCTAAGAGAAGGGGAAATATCCGTACGGTCTCCAAACCTGACGTGGTGCTGGGAGTACCTGAACCCCCCATCGGGCCTCCGGATGGAGACCAGCACGTCCCTCCAGCGGTCCTGCGGGTCCAGGAAATCGGACAGCTTGCACCGTAAACCGTAACCGAGTTTGTGGATAAAAGTGGCGGAAGTTACCGACTCGCCCATCCCGCTCTAAAACTCATCCACATGAATTCAATGATTATCCGAAAAGTTTGGTGAATAAACCGATCCGTGTTATTTCCGATATTGTGCAACTTCCTCAAACGCAGCGTGACGGATTTAGGCTCCGCCCCCTAATGCGGAAGTGAAACGTCAGTGATGAAGAGGACCTCCCGGAAATGCTCCAGAAAAAAAGGTCTTTACGCTTTTTAAAAGTATTTATATTTGTGTGAAGTGAAGAAGAGGAGGAGCAGAATTATTATCGGTTTGAAAGCTCTTTATCGTCATCTAGCGGACAAAAAAAAGAGACTTCTCTGACAGCATAAGTGTGTTATTTAGTTAGGTTTCCCCTCTGTGTTTGTGTGTGTAATAAGAATAAGAATAAGAAAAACTTTATCTATCCCGAAGGAAATTGTTGTGCCAAGAAAAACATAACAATAAATAATAATAGCAGAAAATTGTATAAACAGTAAAAAAAAAAAAAACAGCCTCCTGTAATATCCAAGAGCGATGAAACCATATGCTCAGGTCATTTTTTGTTAGTGGGTGTCATCATTTTGTGCACATTTCTATGTAATACTGAAGAAATTGAGAAGCCTCCTGGTTTGGAAAGCCGCTCCTCGCATCTTTAATAATACTGAAGTACCTGAAGCCTTCTCTTCAGGATGTCTATGAACGCTAGAACAATCAGGGCTCGCTTTGTACCCCCAATCGGTGCAGAGCGATGCAGGTTAAAACCAGTGAAATGGTAAATTCGTGCTTTATCCCCTGCAGAAAGGGCAGAGACAGATGCTTAGTTTATGTCAGAGAAAATGCATAACAACATCCAGTGTTTCTGCAAGAATGCAGGGGAAAGAAAATTCTGATGTCATTTTTTTCTTGCATCTTTTCTTGGCGCCATTTAAACCCGTCCCCGCTCAGTGTATCAGCGTATCTTTATCAGGAATTCGTGAACTTACATGCACATAGAGTGCATGATCTTCAACTTTGCTGTTATTGACAGGTGATGCCTGAACACAACCTCCTTTTGTTTCCATGTCCTAAACTGACACCAAGTGAGGAATCTAAAAGCGTGATACACCTGCTCTGAATTATAGCACATCAGGAGGACATGGTTTCATGTAAACAAAGTGCAATGAAGTTCATTTTAGTTGTGTGTGTGTGTGTGTGTGTGAGTGTCATGAACCCTCACAAACCCGGAATCTTGAATTTATTAGCTTCATCCACTCAGAAAGGTATATGTGTTCAAAGTAAATTTTGTAAATGTGAAAAAAAAGGGGTAATGTACACATCTGTGTACAACTGGCAACATTTGTGTGTGTGTGTGTGTGTGTGTGTGTGTGTTTGCAACATCTGTTAGTAATAACAAACCCGAGGTGGTGGGTTGTCAGGTGTTATATTCGACTTATAAAGATATTTCCCTCGTGACTAAATTACCTTTTAAAAGAACTCCCATGTTTGATGGGACCTTCAAACGCAAGATCTGGGAATAATGCCCCCGTGTGTTTGTGCCATCCCACCTGTGCACCGGCGCCACTTTGTGTGTCATAGTGTCGCACACACACAGAGGTGTGTGTGTGTGTGTGTGTGTGTGTGTGAGAAAGAGAGAGAACTTTGGGTTTTGGAGGATTCTGACTGAGAAGCTCTATTCAACTTCTTTGCGTGAACCCACTGACACTGTCTGACGGCCGGATGGTCACAGGAGGGCGCTGTCCTCACCTCCGCACTTCGGGCTTTCCTCTCTGGATTTTTCGTCGGAACTGGCAAATTTAGTTACGAAAAACCCCTGCGCCCACGGAACACCCCGGCGCTCTTGATGGGTTTGATTTGGTAGAAAACGTAGAAAATCACACGCTAATGATGGGGTGGAGGGGAGAAGATGTGGAGAGCCGTGAGGGATGGCAGAAAGAAATAAAGCCCCCGCTGTTTGGGAACAAGGGCAGAGGCGGGAGACGTGCCACAGCGGCTTAAATCAACAGGGAGAGACTCAGCGGGAGCAGGAAGTGACCAGAGCCGGTCATGTGATGTCCAGGAAACCCCACTGGTCAGATGGGGAGGCCCTGATTCTTCTGTTTGTCCAGCTAGCTACCTATTTGTCTATCTGTCTGTCTATCGATCAATCTGCCCATCTAATAATCTGTCAGTACCGCCATCTATTCATCTCTTCACACATAGTATCTGTAAGAAAACATATTTATACACCAAAGGTCACAATTTCATGGTACAAACTATATGTGTGTGTGTGTGTGTTTCTGCTGGTCAGAATGGTAGCTGTTGCCAGGTGTCAGACTCTGGAACGGCTTGTGACGTTGATTTATTTCGCCAGGGTTCTGAAAGCGTCCCGGGATAAAGCAGAGAAACGCAATCTGACTTTTGGCCTTGGTGATTCAGTGTGTTATTAAAGTTAAATCCCACTTTTTTTGGACTCCAGAGGGTTTCCGGAGGCTTCCTTAGAGAACATGAGGATCCTGCAGCTCAAGCGTTGGACACATAGAGGGCAGTAGGTGCCTGCAGCTGCTCGCCGCTGACCAAACGGCGGCAGCAACACTTAGGGAATCATGGAAATGTGAAATTGTATGGAAATGACTCCATGACATTTCTTGAAAAACTTTTTTTTTTTTAAAAGGTGATCGAATATGATCTCAAAAAAGGATTCATCTTTTTGGGGATTACAGAACATAAAGTATTTGTCCTCTGCCTGCTTTGGCAAATAAAAAAATAACACCAGAATATCCAAAACAGCTGTTTTTGCTGCCTCTTTTTTTTTTTTTTTTCTTTTTTTTTTTTCTCGAGGAACACGTGCACGCGAACGCACACTCCCGCCGCACAATCGGGAGCCTTACTTCTGAGGAGTGATCTGGCGGCGCCTTGAGTGGCAGCTCGCCGTTGCGTTGCACTCGACTGGTCACCGACACTGCCTGATCGCAGGAGGTTGCCCTCTCATATTTCCTCAAAAAAAAAAAAAAAAAACTCTGGCCGCCATCCCAAAATGATGTGTCCAGCCGAGCGCACAGGCCCAAGAAAAGAACCCTTAAAGGCTACTTGTTGCATTGTGGGTTATCTGGCAAGGCGCCACGGGCCGTGCAATGCAAAGCCATGCACGCAAGCTCCTCGCTCCAGAAACACATGGGCGAGGGAAACCGCGGCCTCTCAGATGATTAGATGTTTGCAACCGCTCCAGCCTTGAGTGTTAAATAATGAAAATATATACAGTCATACCTTGACTGGAGCGAGCTGGTAATTCAGTTTGCTCGTATATCGAATTCAATTTCCCAGTTGAAATGAATTGAAATGCTATTTAGCCGTTCCAGCCCCGCGGGTTTGTTAAATAAGAAAAATGTACTTTAGAAATAACAACGCATGGCAGACATGGGCGGAGGAGGTTTTTCATTTGTCACTCTGTACTTAACTTATTCTTTACACCCTTAATGCTCCAATGTCTTGCTAAATGCAACTTTGCTATACTTTATGTCTAAACTTCATTTATGGATGGAGTGATATACAGTCAGGGGAGGCAGTAGAGGCCGTGCTTGTAAAATCTTGGAAAGAAAAAAAAGTGATTTTCTCTATAAAGTTATTTTTCATTTAACTTCACCAGTTTTAGATTGTTTTTTATCCAAAATCTCAGGATTTTCACATTTACTGTTAAAATGCTGAGAAGAAACGTGTGTTGAGGCCGCCGACTGTCAAAATTTTAACGTAGAATACGCAATGACGTCTGACTGCCGGCATGCTCTGCACTAAGGGTGTATCGCTGCCTGTCTGTATGTTGCTATCAAAATGTTTAAACACGTTTGCTATATGAACTATATTTACCACGTACAGTGTTTTTTCAGCAACTGAATGTGTGTTACTATGTTTTCGTGCTGAGCGATCATAAAACAGCTGCGAAGAGCCTCCAAGTGAGGCATGCAGTTCTCCTGCCTCACCAGCCATGAACCTCACTGCCTGTCACTGGTATATATATGGTGTATGTGTGTGTGTGTATATATATGTATACAGTACTGTCTCAGAAAATTAGAACATAATGATAAAGCTCTTTATCTTCTGGAATGCAATTACATAAACAAAAATGTCAGTCAAAAATACATTCTGGATTCATTACAAATCAACTTAAATACCGCAGGCCTTTTATTATTTTAACATTGTTGATTATGGCTTACATCTTAAGAAAACTCAAAAATCCTATCTCATAATATTAGAATATCATGAAAAAGTATTTTTTGTTTTTTTAATTGCATCACAGAAGATAAAGAACTTAATCACAATAGTATGATTTTCTGAGACTGTCCTCTATATGTGTGTGTGTGTGTGTGTATATATGTATATATACTATATACACAAATAATACACATATACTATATACACTTAATATACACACACACCCCTTTGTGTGTATATTAAGTGTGTGCACACACACACACACACATATATATGTATGTATGTATATATACACATACATATAAATATGTATATACATATGCCTTTATAAATTTGTTTAGAAATTCAGGTGAACTAGGACACTACTTTTGTCAATTACGAAAACGTTTAATTTTTTTTTTTTTTACAAATTTCACAATTTCTTTGAAGCCTCCTCCCTCCATGACTTATTCTGTCGACTTCTAATACAGCTCTTTTGTTGGATAAATATCCCACGGCGGATCGGAGTGATTGCCCTAATCTCCCGCAATGAGCCTCCCTGGAACTTCAAAGCGGGACCAGACATCAGCTCCGAGGCCACGGGGCTGCGTTCAGGTCGAGGAGGACAAAAGACCTCCACAGGTGGTTTATTCCCCAAACTATAAAACAATGCCCCACCTTATTTGTTCCAAACTGCGTTTTTTTTTTTTTTTTTTTCCTCTGAGAGCCTGTCAGGACACGATGATGAATGACGGCAACAAGACAAGTGAAGAGAGAGGAGGTCGGAACGTATAACCTTTTTTTCCTCTCAACGGTATTCAGTGGCGGCGAGGAAAATAAATAGAACTCAGGTGATACATATTTTACTTCTAATTTTCAAGGTGTTTTTTCATGCAACTTACTATAATATAGCATAGGCGGAATGGTGGTGCAGTGGTTAGCTTCTCACAGAGAGAAGGTCCTTGGTTGGATTCCCACAAGGGGCGTTTCTGCTTGGAGTCTCCATGTTCTCCCCGTGTTTGTTTGGGGTTCCTCCAGGGTTCTCCGAGTTCTTCCCACACATGCAGGAGGTTCACTGGACCCTACATTGTCCGGGCGTGTGAATGAGAGGCTGAGCGGTTGCGTGCCTCCATGTGTTATCGTAAACCCCGCCGCTTGTGCAATGCTAGCGGGGATCGACTCCGGCGACCCTGAGAGCGGTGAGCGAATGAACGAATGAAAAATAAGCATTTTATGGCTCGGCTCAAGTAGCTCTTATCTCTGTCAGAAATCTTGAAAACCAAGGAGCACCGACATCTCTGCTCCACACTGACACTGTTCTCCCCTTCCCTCAGTGGTAAAGTCAGGGATCTCTCATCGCACGTAAAAAAATGATAAACACTATGGTTCCATTGTAGCAAAGACCAAGCTCGTCATGCGATTCATTCCTGCCGGTCCCTGCAACCAAAGCCTTTTTGTCTCTGTTGCCGTTTGCACTCGGGAGGGTTAATTCTGGAAAGTGCTCACCTAAAGCGCTGAGTCACCCCGATCTTGTGTTTTTAATCCTGTATCTGAGGAGAAAGGACTTTTCCAAATGAGAACGCGGGAGATTGATAGTGCCTCGGCATGATACGGAGCACAATTTTAGACCTACGTTCACGCGGCCGCCATCATTGCCATGAAGATTTATTGTATATATTGATATATTGGTTGGACGATCAGAAAGTTGGCGCTTTGATGCCCGGCTCCTTCTGTCTGTGTGCCGAAGTGCCGAAGATGTCGAGCCCTAGGTTGCTCCCGATGGTCCGGTTCGGACCTTTCATGGCAGCTTCGCCGCCATCGGTGTGTGTGAATGCGTGATTGTGAACCAATGAAAACGTGCTACGTAAGCGGATACTGTTCATCGTACCTTTAATGGTATCAATGTGATTGAAATCAATCCTGGTTTCGTGAACGTTTTACGATTCCGGTGGTTATGATCGCATCTTTCATCCTCCTCCAGCAAACGGATCCAGTCCAGCCTTCGTCATGTGATCTTGAAGCTCTTAACTTCTGTGGCCTTGACAACAGGTGGTTGTACATGCCGTAGCTCCAAAGTTAGGCGATGTGGGGGAAAAAAAAACAGCGATATTCGCTCCTGGTGTCAGGGGTAGAGTTCTCCTCTCCCTGCTCCAAATGTTACCTTTCAAAAATGAAGGGAACCACAGGGAAGGCTAGGTTGGAGGTCATTTTACAAATGCTGCGCTTTGGTTCTGGCACTGGATCCGAATTAACCCACAAAGGTTGTATCGTGATCTGAAGGAAAAGCCGAGATCCAGCCGTGGAACAGCTGGAAGTATCCTGGTGTGCAATATCAGCACAGCACATCCGAACAGGAATCTTTTTTTTTTTTTTTTTTTTTTTGGGATATCCAGTGGTTGCATCACTGCCCGAGTATGATATCCGAGTTCGATTTCGGCTGGATCCGTGCATGCTGTCACTTCGCCGGCGCCGTATCTGGTACATACGATCTGGTCCCTGTCACTGTCCGACCTTAAGCCGGCTTCCAATTACCCAACCGCCAAACATGCCAGACCGCTATAGAATTAGCACGGCAAAACTTGTCATCTTGAGTCAGGATGTCGCTGTAATTTACCCGCGACAAGTCTGGGTTGTTATACGGTCCAAGGCAAGCCGTCTGGATGGGTCCGGTCACTCCTCAAATCATGTTTTGTCATGAAAATACATGTTGGTGTCTTACCTAGTCATTTTGCGGGGGGTCGGCGAACAAAGAGATTCACTGCGCTCATGACAGCATGGGAGCATGAAAGGAGTCACTATCTTAGATCATAAACCACAGTAATGAAACAATAAGCATATCCAGACGTCTTGATCACGTTGGAGTTCTGTCTGGAAACACTCTGGTTGTTGTTTAATGGAATTTGTCACGTCTCTCTAACGCGCAGGCTGGTGTGAATCTGAATCACATTACTGTAATGTGTTCTGTGCTCGCGCGCCGTCCGAACCGTGATTTGTTTTCGTCTTCTGTAGTCGCATCGTCTTGACCTTCCACCGACACCCACGTGCGACGACCATCCGAGATCGTTATATTTTCAACCTAAAAAATGAAGAGACACCGTCCTCCTCGCTGTCGGCGCCGCGGCGTCCAGTGGGCGCGGAGCTTCTCCTCTGCACTGAAATATGAACTTCAAGGTTCGGCAACCGGACTGCGGATGAAGAACATGTTCCCAATTACCTCTCCGAGTATCGCTTTCCTAAATTAGCCTCGCTAAACAGACAGCAAGACAGTCCAGATTTTCAAATCTGCACAAATACATATCCCAAAGTGTACATTGGAGTACGACAATGCGCTACAAGGATGGAAACCATGCGATCAAAGACGGTGAAAGGAAGACAAACATCCTTTTCCGCTCAAGAGCAACTCGTAGCCGTGGGTTGGATCATAATCCCTATCCTATCCCGACTTCGCTAATCCTGTCATTCTTCGTCTGCGCCGACTGTCTTCAAAATCCCACGTTTCCCTCAAGAGAGAAAAGGGGGGGAAAAAAAAGATGAGGTTTTTCTTTCCGGTATGCTTAGAGCCGCTTATGTTTCACTTCTGCACCTTTGAAAAAACATGTCACAGAAAGGATGGCTGGTAGATGTTCTGAAAAAAGGGGCCCCTTTTCCGAGTACTCGCTCTCATGTATATCCGAGTGGCATCGTAAACCAAAACAGTTGTCTCTCGCTGCGCCTCTCGGAGAGCGTCGGTCTGAAATCCGTCCGCCCGGCCTCGCCGAGCATTATCTGTAAATTAACAGTGTGAATCCTTTTTAACTTCAGTCACCCTCCTCGGGATGAGGGGATGATTGCTACACGGTGTAATTGAAGAGTAGATCAAAAGCCGAGGCAGGAGCGGTTGCTGGAGACGAGTGTCGTGCAAAGTCCAAGGATTGAGCCCCCAAGTACAGGCCGCGGTGCAGTCGGGAAACTGAGATTACAGGTTTGAGATTATCATTAGGAGAGGGATGACAGAAGCGAATCCTGTCCAGGGATGAGGGCGCTGCGAATGATTCTAACCAATACAAGCAAGCTCTCCAAGGATATAATTTTGTCCCAAATCCTTTTTTTAAAAGAGACTTTTGTGGGCTTTCACACGTTGTCATTGCACCAATTTGCAAAAGCTGAAGGTGCAGTTAAACAGGGGTTATGGAGGGTCATTTCCATTCCTGACAGAGGACCTGCTCGCCGGGCCAACCCCGGAGGCTGGTGTGAAGAAACGATCTGCAGCGTGAATGCTACGACAGGCATAAAAACCTGCTTTTGTGAATCTCGGTCCAACTGCAAGTGCAGGAGCCGATCTATGTTCGTTTTTTTGGTGGTGGCACATGTATGTCAACGTAACAGCAGGACATGTATGCCCTTACCTTTTAAAGACAAGATGCACCGGGCAGCCTCCACCCACTTGCATACCTACTTTATTTCTGTCGCAATAGAATGTTTTAATGCCTTTTTATATACGTGGGCTAAAGTGATCCCGTTGCGGATGGTCCGCATGTTTAATACCGTGTCAGTGGACTTGAAATAGTGGGAACACGGCCTTCACCCTTGATGCTATGCTTGATGTTCTCTTGTTTGTGGGTGAGTAGGACTTGTACCTGCGTGCATCTGTTGTTTGGACGAGTGGCCCGATCAAACGTAGCCCAACCTAAAACTCCTACATTTTCCTATGTGATGGTGATTCAGAACAGGAGACACATTATTAATGGTCCGGGGGTTTGGAATGCTCTCGAGATTTTGGGAAAACCATCTAATCACACTTTGGATCTTCTGTCTAAATATAGTTAAAATCTCACGCACATTGTCCTCAATGATGAATGAGCAACACTAATCCAAGGGAATGCTGTTGAAAAGGCATGTTGTCTCCATAAACACAGAGCCTCTGCACAGGTCCTCAGGGGTAAAGAAGACAAACTGGGATGTTTCTGACAAACGCCAAAGTTAACTGATGAAGACTGAGCAATCTCTTGGTTTTATGGGCCATATAGTTTAAGTGTGATGGGAGGAAGGGCTCAGGCTCGAATGACAATGGAGTTGCGTAAATGCTGATCGGTATGTGGTAATGTTTAGCTGTGACATACCAGAGACATTTTTGCATTAAATGTTTATTTTTTTTTTTGACTCTGACGTCTTAAACGGCATCATTACCTATAACGTCATCATCAATAGGTCAGAGGTCAGACGTAAAAGAGCGCACGAAGCAAATCGGACTTTTCACGTAAAAGCATCTGCCCACTAGGAAGCCAAAAGTCCATCAGCTGAAAGTGGAGGGCTAATCTCTATATTTTCTTTTTTTTTTTCCCCCAAACTGGTATACACGCAGAGCAAAATGCATCTATTTCCTAAAAGACAGCGTGATGTAAACATGTAAAAATGCCGGTAGGATCGTGTCTTGAGGTCTTTTTCGGGAAGGGCGTTCGTCCCGCACACAGCTTACATCTGCAGAGGGCTGATAAACAAAAAGGAGCTGTTAGCTAATGGAAATAGTAAAGCTGCCAAATGTTTCTCTCCGTAGACGGACTGTCGGAATTGGATGTGCCTCGCCGTGCCTGCCTTTTCATGAATATCGCTCTGTTTCTGCTGAATGTGCGGTGGCAAATCCTTGCAGGGGTTCAGTCAATGTCGAGTATTTGCAACTATGCACACTTATTTAAAAGATATGTGATTATTTTTACAGCATACAAATCGTAGTCATACATTGTCATCATACAAGATCTGTTCTCTGGCTTGAGAGTAAGACGGGACCTGTAGCTCGATCCAGCAGAAAGCGTCGGACGATTTAGCCCCAGCTCTGCACAGGTACTGCTAAAACTAAATGGCTGCATATATACAGCAAATCTTAACAGTGTAATTTAGTAATTCACACGTTTGCACACCGAAACAGAAGTGTTTGGCTGTCACGACAAATGTATTTGTTTCCGCCCGAGTCTGGAAAAAGACCAGTGTCTCCGAGGCGCCCTGATTACACGTTACATTTTGCCGCAACATTTCTAATTAGAGAACACCCGGATGCAGCGGATGCGGAACGTGTCGAGTCACAGTTCGGCTTACCCGCGGCAAACGAGCGAAATAAATGCTAAACATTCTAAATTCGGTCCAAGAAAAGCCAAATCGAGACGTTCATGTGTTGTACTAGCTGCGTGCCCCAAGGTTGACCCTGCATGGAGGCTACAAGGTGTTGCAGCACTGTACCAACATGCAGTTTTCCATTGTTCATGTGTGATTACCTCCATGATGTAATGTGCTACAGCTGCCTCGAGGCTACGCTGGGACTGCTGTTGGTGGAATAATTTGCAATCTCCTGTTTTGTTTGTTTTACCCTGCATTGGATGGAATTCCCCCACGTATCTAAATCCAATAATTACTTAAAGCTGGATGTCAAAACAAATTTTCCATTATTATACGCCCCCCCCCTGCCCCCTTTTGATGCCAGAAGTTGCACTACCAAAATAGTACATGCACATTTTTGGGGGGTTGTCAGGGTCCATAACCACCGGGTCTAAATCATCCCTTTTAAGTAAGCTAGCATCTAATGTACTTTAAGTTTCTGGTATGGCCAACGTCTTTCACACAGGAAAAAGCTTCAAAGGTACGATGACGATGATCCGACAAGTCAATGGACTGCCATCGAATGTGATGGGCTGTTTAACACATCCAGCGTAATCCCTTTCTGTTTAGGGTTGCAGAAATGCTTTGTTAACCTCGTCGGCTGTTTTGGCCGCTTTGAGCCGGCGTGATTTTGGCTTTCCGCGAGCCAGCGGCTCTTTCACCAAACACCTCTCAGTGCATTTGCCAATTACTTCACCTCTGTGCTGGTGCATTCTTCTGTCCTCCCAGTAACCTTGTTGATGGAGGAGGGGGAATGAGTGTTTTGGGGGTAATAAAAAGTGGGCTTAGGCGTGGCTAAAAGCAGCAGTGTGAACTCAAAGCAAAGATCTCAGGGCATTAGTGTCTCTGCTACAAAAGGCTATGTAAATAGCAATGAAATGTCTCGGGCCAAGAAATAGGCGGTGGTTTTTCTCTTTGGGGTCAAAGTACACAATGTATGAGTGTCTCTCTTGCTCGAATAACAATTACTTTTGCATTCTTAAGAATCATATGTGGCTCGGTAGTGGCCCGGCTAAAGACGGGGGCCTCAGAACGGCGACGTTTTGGTCAAATTCACAAATGTGCTTTTGAAGCGTAACCAAAAGACAAACTGCAGTTTACCAAGCTCGTGTTTCTTTCTTTGGTTCTGTGCAGAATAACTTCCTGCTCTCTTTGTTTGGATGATTAAAATAAATGACCCAGGTTTATGCACCGTCCTCCGATCACGGTCAGCTGTAACGGAGTACGCTCGTAGATCAGCGCCGCGTTGATTTCTATAACAGCTCTGCAGCTGGACGCGGCGTAGAGGAGGATCAGACTGCTGCACACCCTCAAGGGCTCTCCTTGTATGCTTCCTTCGCGAAGCTCATTGCTTTTTTTAATTGGACCGCAACAACATGTTGTCTCCAGAGTTTTAAGTAGTTTACGATTCTGAGGCGCAAACATTAAGGGCTATCACCCCCACCCCCCCTTCGCCGAGCCCGTGGGTGACAGGCCTGCGTACCATGTGAGGAAGCAGGAAAACACCTGTGTCACATTTCCCATGGTCTCTGCATATAGAAGACAGCAATGTGTCTGCCATGATGATGAAATGCGGGCCCCCCGATCCCGGATGAAGGATAGCCGTGTCCTTTTTGGACCTGTCCAAGGACGCCGCTGGGCCGAGTATGGAGATGCAGATTTAGATAATCGGATTGTTCACCACCGGGGCACCTTGGTCCCTTTCCGTGGGTCAGAAAACAGTCGATAGGTTCTTGCTGACTCACGTAGAACTGGTGAGTTTGAAGTCGCACGTGACAGAGCGAGCCGGGGCTGCGAACAGATGTAAGTGGGCGCTTCGGCAACTCCATCTTGATCTTTGCTGGAGATTGCCACGCAACGTCTGACGCGGTGAAGGGCGGCTACGAGCAAACTGCTACGATTGAAGGGAAACAGAGCTCCAGTCCAGAGGCCTCTATCATTCACATCTTTGAAGAATAACCTAATAAAAATGAAACGCTTTCGCTGTCATGAACGCAATGCGAGTCCCCTACGGTTTCTCGAATGATAGATGAGTGGCCGCGATAGGTTTTTGTTCTATGTCAAAGAAAAACGTTGAAAAATAAACAAAAACAGTCTCAGCCGGCGCCTGCACAGCACATTTGAGCATAGGCACGAAGCACGCATTGACTATTCTGTGATAAAAACGCCGCGTAAACAAGCTCCCAAATTTGGCGCGTCTTTGGACAGCACTGCCCTTCGGCCGTTTTTTCCGAGCAAAGTCCTGCAAGGATGCGACCACCTCTTTCCTGTGCACTCGGCTCGGCGTTGCCACCTGAACGAGGAGGAGAAGGAGGAAGGGGACGCGTGGTACGTGTGATGAGTCACTTTCCGTGTCTCTTTGGAAGGACCAGGAGCCCCTGGGTGGGGGCCACCCCCTCTGACATCAGCGAGGCCCTGCAGCCCTGGGAAGTTGAGCATGTGAGCTTCCCCAGGTCATTAGGGAGAGGCTTGAAAAGACTGTCACCAGGAAGGAGATAAGCTGCGAGGGGCGCAGTAATAAGGCCCTGAATAATAGCCCCTCTGTAGAGAGCCACTGCGGACACAGACCCAGGGATTAAAGGGAGACTGAAAAGGAGAAAGTCAATGGACCCCCACAAAAATATGAACCAGAGTGCTGCTGAATAGTTGGGGAATTATCAGCATGCTAAGGGCTCCTTCTCGGGGCCCCATCAAGCTCAAGGATATTGGGGGGGCGTTTTGTGTCTCCGCCGGGGGAAGACTGGCTATCTCTTAAAAAAAATGTATTTCTGCTGTGTCGGCATTGAGGACACCTTTCGTTTCACAACTTCCCAGGAGCTTCTGAGGTCACGCTTTATTCATCCAGTTGCCACGTCATGGTATTCTTCTTGAATATATCATTTCATCCCCATAAAGAAAGTACGAAAGAAAACATGCATAATCTTTACACTGACCCCTATCTGGAAGACCACTTGACATGTATGCTTGACATTCACGGAACTCCATAAATAGTAGTGCTCGCAGCAGTTTACACAAAAAATGTAATTTCTTTAGAGCCAGTTCGTGGTTGCTACTTTGATTGTGGAGGTCATTTCAGATTTACGGTGCGACTCCCAAACCCCTCAGGGGAACTCAGCTTCACGCCATTTGTTGAAAGAAAGGGAACTTGACAAGTTCTCTCCGATTTCTGTTGTTTCGGACGATATTGTAAAGATACACTGATAAATTTGTGCATGTGTGTGTGTCGTTGGGGATCGTGGGCCCAATTCTAAGCTCGGGGAGTGGTCGCCGCGACTGATGAATTCCCAAGTAATTATGTCATTCTGTTCAATGTGCGCTATCTGCATCAATTTCCGATCTGACCGCAGCGCTGTGCAGCTTCTCATAATTCGAGCCATATTGTCAGATTGGTCGAAACAGTAATGCGAAGCAGACACGTGAAGCCGAACCAGGTGGGCCCGGTCCCGTTCGCAGAGACCGTGAGGGTTTTGTCTGTCAAGGTTGCCCTTCAGTCCCCTTGCATGCGTATGATAGCTTATGACAGTCAGACAGTGACATTCTCTTCTGATATCCAAGAAGAGGACCGACACATTGCACATGTTCTGCCACAGAAATGCACAGGCTCTGTGACTGCTGCACACACACACACACACACACACACACACATACCAAAGTGTAAAGAGAGTACGCCTCTGAATTTCAATATACACTTTCCATGGTTACCCAACTTTATACCGCAACAATGAAACCTGGCCCTTTTCACGTCAACACTCCGGTCCAGAAGTCTGCTTGCAGAGCCCCTTGAATCTCAACCTCTCCTCTCACCCCGCTGTCACCTCCCGAACAGCTGCTTGCAGCCACATTGTCCCCTCATCATTGTCAATGTCACTGTCACCACCGTGCACAACATGTGCCCACCGCGCCGCTAACCTCTCCTCACACCAAGCCTGGCCCCTTCAGCATTTTAAGGGCCACAATTGTTCTGGGACACGGCTGTGACGCTGAATGGCGAATCAAAGCCCCGCTCTCCCACAGCAGGAGACCCCCTCGACTCTGGCTCTTGCTCTTGTCTGATCGGCCGTCCAAGGCCACCGGACTTCATCTCCCTGAGCTCCACTCTCAAAATCGCGGCGATTTTCCCCCGGCTCCCCATGCTGGAGGAAAAAAAAAAAACCAAAACAAAACCCGGCCAAAAGCGAACTCACTGAGCCAGGCAGTGTTGTGAATAGGTGCTGAAACTGAATGGCTGTTTCTTCAGACGAGGCTAATGGGTGGTCTCTATACCTTGAGATTGGACTGCATGGAAGCAGCGCGGCCAAAAGAGCTCTCATGCGGTGTCACCTCTGAACAATAATCTGCAAAAACGCTCCCGAGCGTAGACTTCCTGTAAAGACGTCTGCTTGCCCCCTTTTCTTTTTTCGTCAAAGGGATTTTCGGAGGCGGTTCTCGCCGAGCGGGGAAACCGTCTCGAACCCGAGTCCCCCCTCGGCTATTCACCCTTCCTTTCGCCTTTCCGTATTAGTTCGAGAGATGCCGAGGATGATGGCGTCTTTAACTCTCTAAGCCTCCACCTGAGGAATCGTCCATCGCTCTAAGATCTCTTGTCCGCCGCGATGAAGCGGGGTCGTTTGCGCGTTCGCCTTACCTTCCGGTGTGTTTCTTTGGACTGTCGGCCTCGGATGTGTTTTCTTTGCGCTCACTTGGGCTCCGGAGGCCTCGGTCCAGCGGTTCACGTGAGATGTTGTGCGAAGCCGGTGCAGGTGAGCTTTCCATGACTTGTGTTGTGCAAACAGAGGCCACAGTAATGCAACAGGGCCTCTGAAGGAACCACACCAGACAGATCTATGTCTGTCATCTCGTAGCGGGACACAAACATTCGCGCAAACACACTGAACGCAAGCACACACACACACACACACACAACGCTGACACTGGTTGCATGTAAAGGACCCTTTGATCAGAGTTTCCCTCAGATCTCCAGCAGCTTCCCTGCCATTTAAACCTGTTTACACAACTTCAGACTTGAACTATCATAAGGACAATACCTGGAACACCCGTTTCAGGTGCTGAAGATGTAGAGCGGCGGAAGACGTATTTGGATAGGTCCGACCCCAGTTTGTCCCATTGTGCACTTTTCAGTGCGTCATTCTTGTTTCTGTCATCACGATTGTAGTCACGTCACAGTCTCTTCTCCTTTATGCTTGTTCGAGCCCCCCCCTCTCGATTCGAACGCTGTACAATGAGATGTTTCCACATCTGGATTCCCTTTTTTTTTTTTTTTTTTTTTTTTTCTCCGTCGGTCTCGGGACGTCTCCGGGAATAACGGCTCTTTCAACGGCAAAACGGAATCCGTCCGACAAGCGCTGCGGTCCATCGTGCACGGCGTCCCGACGGGCCGACGTCTCAATGCAACGAGGCGCAGGTGGACGCCGATGGAGCGGAGAAATGAATCGAGGTCCAGGAAGACGGATGACGAACGGGGAGATAAGAGAAGGGCGATGACCATGCAGAGAGCTACAGCAGCTCATACCCCTGCTGATGGGGGCGGGGTGCTAAATGAAGACCACCTGGATAGAGTCTAATCCCCCAAACACTATCCTGCTCTCCAGGGCCGCGTCATGGTCTCATGCCATGGGATTTACACAGTCCTGGATTTGAAACAGGCCTCTGACTCTTCTCCTCTTTATTTTCTGTTTTGACGAAGGGGTGGGGGAGTTTGCGAGGAGGTACAGAACCCTTTCTTGTGAGCCTCTGATGTCATGGACCTGCCAAAGATAATAGCTCACAAGGATCAACCGTAGAATAACATCTTTTATCTGAGATCATCGAGAGGGACGGACATGTAGACATCTTCCAAGCCTGTTAGGATTAGATAGGTTGGAAAAGGAAGAACCAATTGACCCACTGAGTTTTGGGCTAATATCCGATGACGGAAATGATTCACTGCTATCGAGACACGGGACGACCAAACACAACTTTTACTCAAACGGGCATTAAATCAAGATAAGACGGGCGAATAGAACGTCTTACCAAGTTTTCGAATATTAGGTTCAAGTCCAAGTTTTTACGTTGTTTCCCATATACTGAAGGAACCTGCCATGGGCAGTCCGTCGTTCATCAACTTTTTGGTTTATTAGCAGTTAGCCGTCTCGAGCTGGGTTAGGGATCAGGTTTTCAAGCAAGACTCAAGTTCTATCTGTATCCACGCCTGTTATCCATGTTATAAAATATCTTGCGCTTGTGTGGTTTGTCGTCTCCATGGGGATCTCTAGTGTATGTCTCCCTTGAGGGGAACCCTGGCCGGGACCCGGCTTGGCAGCAAATCAGCTGTAGTCCAACTCTTCAAAGTGCCATTTCATTCTCTGCTGGCAACAAAACAACCGCCATCGCTTTACATTTTCAAATCTACCAAAAGTGCCGCTTGGAGTCGCCACGGGGGAGGGGAGACCTGAGCAGATTTTTCAAGACTCGCGAGGATATACACTTTTCGTGGCCAGCGGGATTTCGTAACTAACTCCCTTACCGACTTGTCAGGAAATAAGAAGAAAAAAAGGCGAAATCCGGTCTGAAAAGTCACAATAACCTCAAAACAAGGACATGCTCCTGGCGGCTGAAAGATCTGGATGAGACGATTTTGGAGAAAGAAGCTGTTCTGCGATAATGGTCAGGACTTTGAGATGGTCACCACAAAGATTCCTTGACAGGTTTGATTCGAGGGACATTAAAAGGGGACAGCATGGAGGTTAACCGGACCGAAAAAGGGGGGGTGTTTGATGACTGCAAAATAAAAGAGGAAAATTGACCGAGGGGTGAGCAGGATCTGGGAGTGTCTGGAGAACAAGAGTTATTGCTTTGATAAATCCAGAGTTATTGTTTGGACCGTAGATTTGACGAGAACCGAAACCAGATCCTTCATTGTTTCCTCTCTGTTTTTAATAGAATATTATGATATGTTTATGTAAGAAACCCGACGCCGATGGGCATTATTTGATTTTCCAGACTGCTGGATCTTCTCATTCCATCACGATTAACTGAAAAAGTCAATTACATGCATTTAACAGCTTCCTGAAAAGAAGCGGTTCAACATCACGACCGCAGGCCGTCTATTATCTCCCGAAAAAACAAACCGACGACGCTTTCTCCGTGTTTTCCGCCAGCCGTTCGCTCACAGCCGCCCCCGTCGAGCCCGACCGGACTGGAACCGAGTGTCGACTGGCGACCGGTGTGAAATCTCATGCCGCCTTATCCCGGAGCATTCTGACAACACTAATTTTAGAAGTCCTAATATCTTCGAGGCCTCGGTTATCTGCAGGCCGCAAGTTCCTTTATCCTCCGCTCCCCCGTGGGAGCTGCCATCTCTCATTCTGAGAGAAGCAGGTCCTCTTCAAGGGACACCCTGAAATACCCCTCTGACAGCAGAGATTAACTCATGTGTGCTCCTCGGTGACTCGCAAGGCCCGAATATGCCCACAAGAAGACTAAGAGACCGACTGCTGAGGCGGCCGCTGCCACGCGGCGTGTCATTATTACGGTAATTTATTGTGAGAGCGAGGTCAGATAGGATTCTGTTACCCGACAGGTGGCGATCTTCATCTCGCCCTCGACCGCTTTCTGCATTCGGGGGAGCAGAAGATTTATCCCGGAAAATAGCAACAGCCGACAGGACGCCGTCGGCTTTCTGTGCGTCTTCTCCCACGGACGACACGCAGACACGCTGCTCTAAAAATACCGAAAACGTCCTCGATGTTTGGGAAAAGGGCTCGTATTTCATCAAAACAAATACTGCAGGGTTTCAAGTCCAACAACAAGGGAGCCACGTCTGCTTTACGTCTCCCGCTCAAAATCAGACCGTCATATAGCGCTTTATTGCCAATATTGCGCCGTGGTATTATTTTGTAATAAAAGCCCTGAGAGGAGATCCCATGGGTCTAGTTCCGGAGGTCCCGACATGCACATACAAGTTTTAGACCACCTGAAAAGTGGCTGTATAGGAAAACTGCCCGAGAGCTATTATACGTTTCTCTCCAGCCCGTCCGCCCAGCGTTCTCCAGATCATATTAGGAGATAATTGTAAAATCCCTCACATGGAAATTCTTAGACCGAAGAGATGTTTCCGAAAAGCATCGTAACCGAAGACACGCTCTCAATCTGATCAAAGAGAAACAACAGGCTCCCGCATCCAGAAGGGTTGAGGGGAGATCAACCGGACGAAAAACACAAATGGCGCCCGTCCACTGGCTGAGTCTGACAGCATCTGGAGGATCTTCTGAACCTGCCGAAGGAACCGAAGATTACATGTTTCCGTTGACTTTCCGTCGTACTCTTTCCATTCTGAAGTCTCCCCTTTCACGCGTCCCATGTGGTCTTTGTTAACCGGTGTTGTCAGAGATGCTATTTAAAACCGAATCTCAACGGTTGAAACAATTTGTCAACGTGCAACGGCGAGCTGACGTCCCTCATTCGGTTCGCTTCTGTTCACCGGGTGGATGTAAATCCAGCTCGGCTCCTCGCTCTCCTGCCTCACGCTTTAAATCTTTCATGCCATTTTGGGGGGTTTGAACTTCCCAGAGCTGCTGTCGCTTTTCAGACGCAAGTTCTGGTCAATGCGTAGAAAATCAGGCCCGGTCAAACAGGGGAAGATCGTCAGCGTGGCAGGAAGTGATCCGTGGGGGTCGTTTACCGACACCTGATCTAAAGTCTCACAGATCGTGTCTTCGGACAGATATATTAGGTGTCGTCAGTGAACTTTGGCGTCTTTTTTTACGGTTTTCTCAATCGTTCAAGACTTAGCAACCAAACTGACAAGAATTTGGGCAAAAAGCTGTTAGCAAAGAGCTAATGACGTGAAAAAGTCAACCAGAGAAGACTAAAAATGTAGAAATGTCACCAGCTAGCAAGTTTCTCTGTCTGACCTAAAAAAGACCCAAAAGTCAATTTATGTATCTTACTCTTCAGTTTCTTTGAAAACTGAAAATGGATTAAATTCCTGGCCAAAATTAACAAAAGATAAAGACTGAGCCGGATCTTGAAGATTTAGCGCAGCTATTTGAGCATGGGGTCGAATCGTTACACAAAACCAAACTGTTAAATTTCATATCATGAAGAAAAGGGTGGTACGTGCTTTTGATTTGGTCAAAAGTGGGGTTCCTCAGGGTTCCTCAGGGTTCTCTGGGTTCCTTCCACAGCCCAAACACATGCAGAGCCCAACTGGAGACCCAACGTTGTCCAGACATGTGAATGAGAGGGCGAATTGACCCTGTGATCCGTCCTGATTTCAGAATAAGGGGTATAAATAATGAAAAATATATGATTAAGATATTTACCGCCAACAGACACAGTGATGGAGAACCTGCCATGTCCTTCTCTTGTCTACATTGCTGTATATCTCGTGTGGGTGGAATTTTATTATCATTTATTTTTTTAAATAGCATCGTAATGTCGACGTTTGTTGGAGATGCAAAAAAGGTTCATCTGTGCTCCAGATGCAGTCTTTACAACCCGCTGTAACATCACCGGTCCCGAGGACAGCGAGGTCTTTTTCCAAAGAAGTTGTTCGGTACAAAAACCAGCAGAGTCAAGGTCAAACTTACGACGCAATTTTAGGTTACGATGTTCCATGAGAGCATCGCCATGTTTTGAAGAAACGAGTTTCCTTGTTACGAACCAAATTCACGAGCAGATTTTTATGGGGTAATGCTCTCTCCTTGCTGGTTGCGTTTCAAAGCAACATTCTCCTTCAAGGTTTCGGGGTCAGGATGGAGGATGGAAACAGAATAAATGAGTTTGATTGAGCAGAAGTTGATTTAATCTTAATCTCAAGGTGTTCCCGGAGGGTACCTGGTGACCTGGTTGATTTTTTGGGGGGTCAGATATGCCCATCATTGTGCTTCCCATTCACCCTTCACCAATACCTGCCTTCCTTAGTTACGGTTGCCAAGTCCGGCGAGCTGCCCGAGCTTTCAAGGTCAGCAGCACTTATGGATATCCTTGGAGAAGCGTTGGGTACTTCTTGGAAAAACACCAAACTGATGTCAAACAGAAGGTTTATGTGACGGCTCAGAAGGACTCCGAATATTTGAAAGCTCTGCATGACGCTGGAACATTTGTCTTTACATGCGTAGCTGTGCATATGTATGCCTATGTGTGTGTGTGTATGTGCATTTACACATATGTACCGTATGTGTTCACAAATGAAGACAGATATACCTCACAAAGTCCTTTTAATCCCCCCCTGACATCTAGTAGTTATCTCAGAAAAATAAATATGCATTTGAGTCAATCATATGACAAATCAATTGACAACTGTCCATTTATTTATCAACGAAAGATAAATGAAACCGTAATTCCGGACCTCCAAGACCCCTTGCATTAGCGTGATGTGTGTGCCTGAACTTGTTATTTCATTAACTTGGCTCAAAAAAGTGCACATCTTTCAGATTATACAACCTGAAAATTTTGAACGAGGCATCCAAAACATCCAGCAGAAAACCAAAAATTGGAAAGCGGCACCAGAGAGTCCCAGAGGTGTCAGCCTTTGGCGGAGGCCATCCGAAGCACATCTCATTTGTCCTGCAGAACTCTGCATATCGCATTGGTTTCCGAGAGAAAATAGGCGCCGTCACGCGCGCACGCCGTCTCCCCGCCGGGAATCGCCGGGGATTTTTGCATCAGAGAAATATAAAAAGACTTGCGTTGAAACAACGTTTGAAATTCAGTGTACTACAGTAAATAACACCCCCGATATACAGCCCTTAAAATGGTTCCTGCAGCTGTCGATTCGGCCTCCGAAGCGTAGCAGCGGATCCATTTACACCCAGAACATTCACATATTTCCCTCTGACGACGAGCTCATCTTCTGGGCATTCATGATGGAAATAAAGCACTCTCATCACCCGCTCTCATTGGGCGGCGTTATCTATTTCTACTCCATGTGACCTCACTGTTATTTTGGTTGCCGGTCAGAAAATAGTGTAACAGTTGTCACACCTCAAAACGGTTGGAGGCAGGTCGCCCATTGCCAGCTTAATTTATTTCTCTTTATTTGAAATGCATTTGAACCAGAAAGTGATTTTTGATTTTGAACAGAAACAGATGAAGCATGTTTTTGCTTAATGTATGTGCATCTGCGAGACTTTTGGGTGGTTCCCTCGTCAAAAACCTCTTGGTGAGGCAGGGAAGGAATCGTAATGATGTGACTGAGGCCCCTTTTATACGGCAACGTAACGATTCATTTTTCTCTCGTCGTTTTTGAATAGTTCTGCGTGCAAACGGTTCAGATCAGACATGTTGTAGAACTTATGCCGGGCCAGTTGTTGGCGGTGTGGTTTAGTGATGAACTAAAACATGCGCAGTCAGGGCGCAACAATGCTCGTGGGAACGAGTGTAAACATCAACAACGGCGATCAATCCAGTATTTGTATGGACCAATGGTGAGGTGGAGGTACTGCTTCCTACCAGGAGGGTAAATTCCAAGAGACTGTAGAGTGGGAGTCATGCCAGTCCCAGAACTCAGGAGTACTCTGGCGTATTCTGGAGTACTCAGGAATACTCTGGAGTACTTTGGAGTATAATGGAGTACTTGAGAAGACACCGGAGTACTCTGGAGTCATGCCAGTCCCAGAACTCAGGAGTACTCTGGCATATTCTGGAGTACTCGGGAATACTCGGGAATACTCTGAAGTATTATGGAGTACTTGGAAGAGGCCGGAGTACTCTGGAGTCAGCCATTGTTCTTGTGGCCTACCCGCCTCCCATGTGCGTTGACGTACTTCCTGTTCAATACAGTGAGGAGGCCAACCAACTTGGCAAGTTGGTGATGGTCAACCAACTTGCCAATGAAGATTGCCTGGAAGGTGTCGCGGTTCCCCCGTCTCCATGGACACAGACGTTTTCATATCCTTCCGCCTTGGAGCCTGTGTCTGTATTGGTCCCCTTGTTGGCGCTGAACCTACCTGAATCAGAAATTGTAATCGGGTTTATAGATCGGTCTGTTCCTGTTCTGTTACACGTCGTACAACGACTGGACAAGAACTTTGTGCGCGATACAAAATGCAGAGTGGAATGTCGATTTAAGCGATGCAGTGATTATCCGCGTGAGTAATGTGGGCGGCGGACAGTCATAAATCGTTTTACATGAGTATACCGTCATGTCAATCTCCGGTAGCCGATGGTTTTCAGCCTTGAGCTTCCCTTTCCAAATCAAAACCAGATTGGATGACAAATTGTTCCCAACACACAGAGTGACTGTAAATCGATAGGTTACAGAAATGCGAGCTGAGATTGAAGGATCCCAACCAGAAAGGGTCAAATAAAAGAGTCAACCCATACAATTTAGATCCGCAAATAGAGTCATCAAAAAGATTTCCATTACGAGACATGACTAATGGAAAAGTTTGGATCGGTTAAGGGGAAAATAAAACACCGGTTTGTGAATGTCTGTCAAGGTCAAGGGAAAATCCAATGGTGGTTTCTCAGAAAGAAAGCTGAGTCACACTCGGAAACCGAGTCAGTTACAATCCGTCTGGTTGTAGTGTGACGATCCACGGCAGCCTCTTCCGGCCTGCAACCACTCAATCGTCCAAATCTGCGACCTGGCAACTGGGACACAAACTCCGGTTATTTGTGGTACATTTGCTGAAACGTCCCAAACAACAGATGTGGTTCTGCTGAGGGCTCTTAAAGAATTCTTGCAAAATGACGTAGATCCCTCAATATCAGATTTCGTGAGGGGCATGTATCGTGTTAGAATTAAGCGAAGGGAGATCTAGTTTTATTGAAACAACAAAAGAAAAATAAAGGTCCGACGCGTCATTGGCGTCATCAAAAGGACGGGATGTTAGCTTATCTTCTGGAGATTTCGTCAGGCAGAGAAACGTGGAAAGCATCTTAGACTGCGGCTACACCCTACCGGATTAACCTCCAGAATCAGCGACCAGTTTCAAGTTCACCGCTCAGCTGTCGCTCTTATCAACATTTGATTAGTTCCCTATTTGACACCAGGAAATGCGAAAAGCGCTTAAATTGGAAAAGGCCATTTTGTCTTCTTTCTGGCCACGCTTTAATCACAATTGTTTGGCGTGTCAGCGAGGAGGTTTCCTCTTATCGCTCTGCCTCCGAAGCCAAGCGAGGAATCTAATACCGAAGCGCCCATTTCCAACTGGCTGTAGAATACAGAGACTTTAAAAAAAAAGAAAAAATGACCACGCAATCTTTCCATTGTGAGGACAGATGCGCGATCGCCCGCGGACCGCCTCGCCGTTTCTTGGTGGGATGTGACGGCGGTCATATGGCGCGTGCAGCAGGCGGCGTGTTGCGAGCGGAGTCCCAGTGGGCACATCCTGGTTTCTCTTTAGATCATCATCCGCCACGTTTATGACCCTGATGCCTCGTAAGGGTTTATGACCCACGCCCCGGCCCCTCGCCCCCCTCTGAGCGTCTGATCTTTTTAAAGCCAATTTCAGCATTGAATTAAACGTGATCTCACTTCACTTGACTGTATGATTTGCCCCCTGGTGATATAACCCATGTGATGCATTAAACATGACCTTTATGGCACCATAACTTCCTTCTTTTAACTCCCCTGCCCCCGGGCCAAATGCTTACACCCCTGCTGCCTTGCTCCTCTAAGTCCCGGGTAAGCATGTCTATGCTTAATGCCTCTGGTGTGGAGCGAATGTACGTGCACTCAATACATTTGTTTTTACCAAAGTAGAGGGTATTTGCTGAATGGCAGAGGTCAAATACATACATTGTATTTAACACCATAAGGACGGCTTTCTAGGGGTGATACCACAGATCCAGTCGGGGAAGGAACATCTTGATACTTCTCTTCTCGCGTGCAGAGGGAAGGCAGGAAGCCGGACTTTACATTTAGGCAATTCTTTCCCCTAAATCTCGTACGTTTCGTCGCCGCTCCTCGCAGCTGAAGAGTCACCTGGAGGCACGGCTGACAGGAAGTCATTCGGCTTCCGGACTATTTTTCCTCCCTGGCGGACGGGTCGGGCCTCCCATTGGAGAACCCGTCTGTAGCCACGATCGTAGGACCAAGAGAGTCACGAGAGCCGACAAAAGACTTTCACCTTTGGCTTCTCAACAATAACAAACTGCAAAGTCTTTCCAGTGATGTACCACAATCAACAACCGATTGATGAACTCCAACAAACAGGAAACCCGGTCGACAAACAACGGTATGCCTTTATGGTACGGATGCACGGGAACAGGGAAGGACGTCCAGAGAGCGGGTCGGATGTCGGCGCTGTGGGCGGAACACGGCTCGGAGGACGTCCAATCTCCGACGTATCACCGCCGAGCAGAGAAGGAAAAGCGATCTTCTCTGCGGATACCCAGAGAAACATCTAACAGATCTGACGTTTATCAAAGACCCGAAATTATCCAGAAAAGTGAATGACGCAGTGAAAGGATGTATGTCTCCATATGTGGCCTTGTGACGGGCCGCTCCAAGGTGTGCCCTGCCTCTCGCCCAATGACAGCTTTTTATGTTAGAGATAGAAAATGAATGAATAACTTGACCAAATAAGGCGGCTAGCTGCTTATGTCCTCCATATGACAGTATATGACACTGTGAAGGTGCAAATCAAAATATTTGTGTTCTGGGAATGTGAATGTGATGGCCTTGAAGGTATGCCAGGGAAAGAGCAGAGTCTTCTTCCTCTCCTCCGTGCTGCTCCCTTTACTACTTCCAGTAAGCGAACAGATTACCCGTGGAAATCATGATGAATCTATTCTTGCCTTGAGAAGTCTTCATGTTCCTCTGAAAGTTCAAGATCTCCTTCTCCTTTGCGGGTACAGATGTCTCAAAGTGGTCTGATCTGACGACACGCCATCCTCATCTGTCCAAAAGACCTGGATTTGCAAAAGCATTGAGATGAAATAATTTTTTGACACACTGGCTTTTGATACTCGGTATGCTCATCTTAGCTACCGATCAGATCCTCCGTACGAGGCTTCTCGTGCCAGAAGGTAGTCCTTTAGTGGCCTTTAGTTACTTCCGGTGGTCACCACTCCCAGGATGGTGAAGAGCTACTGCATTGACGTAGTTCCATGAAGACCCACAATGCCTTGCTCAAAGTGAGCGGGACAAGCGTGACAGATCACTGGGTTTAATGGGCACAAGGAATCCAGAGGCTTATGAAGATTCGCATGATTTGCAATGGTGGAGCGAGATGGGTTATGGTCTCCAGGTTATGGTCAAGCCACATGTCCCTGCCCGTCCCCTCCGATCTGCCACCTCTGGGCACCGTCCACCCCATTACCCAGAGCCCCAGGTCTCGGTTCTCCTCAGTCTTGGCTCCTCGGTGGTGGAACGAACTTCCGAATAAGGTCAGAACAGCGGGGTCGCTGCCCATCTTTCGCCCGTGAGCTGAAAACATACCTCTTCACCAAGCACTACCCTACTAATCTCACTTAACCCCCCCCCCAAAAAAAAATGAAGGTTGAAATGAATTTTTGCATGTTTATGGTTTTGAGATGGCTATTTGGTTGAGTGGTCATTTCTGACTCTGGACTACTGGTACTTTGGATCTTCTGTGATTGAATTGCACTTCTTGTAAGTCGCTTTGGATAAAAGCGTCTGCCAAATGACTGGAATGTAATGTAATGTAATATATGGGCTGGAAGGCAGTCATGTGGCTGTTTCGTCACGGTGACTCCTCAGTTGACACGGTAACCTACTGACTTCTTTACCTACCCTTTCAAAAACCGAAGTGCCGATCGGACTCCTCTCCGCGAGGCTTCCCGTGGTTCCCGTCAGGACTGCGCTTTCCGTCGACACAACTGCAACAAGGCGCAGTGATACATTGCAGGTTTCTGTCGCCCCGCTGCGAGGGAATCCTCCTCCGGCGTCGAGTTACAGTGCGTACACAGGAGACCTCTAACACGTGCAAATATGTGTTACAGAAAGCAGAGGTTGCAACATTACAAGGAGTGGCTGTTAAAGGCAAGGCCCTGATGTATATCAGGAGGTGCAGATCACTGTTATGACTGGGGAGTTCAAACCCGCTGAACCATGAGAAGGAGAGTGGAGCTGTTTGAGCTCTCATGTCTGTACTTTGCCAAAGTTTGGGGTGGGGTGGAGGTCTAACCACTGGATGATAAATCACCTGACATGTTGGAAGACCATTTACTGCTGCCTTTTGGTCAGAGTGCACATGCAGATAAACAGGACGCATTGATTATTAGAGGGCAAAACGTGGCGTTTGCATGTTTTTTTATTTCGCTGCATTCTGAAGCCCTTGCACATCTAAAAATAAAAGGAACTGTTGGGAGATAATAGTTTTGTTTTCAAGGGATGTCGAAAGCCAAGTTGCCCTGGGAGACAGAAGTGACGTGCAGACAGGGGAGGCAGGAGAGGCCGTGCCTCACTTGCCAATCTTGGAAAGAAAAGACATGTCACATGAAAAAAAGAATTAAATGGTTATGTTTATCAGTGATTTGCACTTTAAAGGTGCTTTTTCATTTAACTCACCAGATTTAGATTATTTTTTTATATTAAGATCAGTGGATTTTCACATTTACTGTTAAAATACTGATGTGTGCTGAGGCTGTGGATTGTTGAGCCTCAACCTAGATTACGTAGTGACGGCTGACTGCTGGCAAGCTCTGCACAAAGACCGTATTGCTGTCTCTCTGTACGGCATGGCGCTATTAAATGGTTAAATGGTACGATGTACAATGGTTTTTGTCAGCAACTGTATGTGTGTTACTAGTTTCTTGTGTTGAGCAATCAAAAGTGAGGCACGGGGTTCTCCTGCCTCACAGTAGGGGGCGCTCATGATTCCAGCGATTCTTCTTGCGACTCCTCGGCTGCAGAGCGCAGCGCCTCACCAGCCATGAGCCTCACCGCATGTCACTGGGAGTCGTAAATTAAATTTGGGGTTGTCCGACCTTTCCACTTCTGAGCTCAAAATGATAAAGAGCCGAACATGCTTGAGGCGTGCTACAATTCCTTTACCGAGCTCTTACCGATTCTGATTGTGAACAACGAAGTATTTGATTTGATTATTTGTCATATATCTCAACATGCGGCCCTGGGATTGAACGGTCCAGGGCGAACTCCACCTCTCGCCCAATGACAGCTGGAATAAGATCCAGGATTAGTCGTAAAGATAATGAATGAACGAATGAATGAATATGCTAGTGTGCTAGAATATGCTAATAAGTTGTAACAAATAAAAAGCTCTATGATAAGAATAACCTACAAGCAGGGGCAGTTTGTGAATTTTTAAAATTCTACCAGCTACCTTTGACTTCAACGTCCAATCAGCATGCAGGGCCGCTCCATGTGGACCCGCCCCTTATTGGTGCGATTTTCAGTCTGCTTAAAATTGCAATGAGTTCTCTCATGCCGCTTTTCAACTTCTTTTCAACCATTTCAACCTCTCCCATATTTTTATACATTTATTCTTTTAATCTTTTTTGTGGCAAAATGGTTTTCTAGGGCGGCGACCAACCAGAGCACGGAGTTCTGTATCCTGGGCTCGGATTGGCTCAGCGACAGTAGCATCGTTCTGTGCATCTCCTGCACTTAGCATGCATCTGCGGTGTTGCATTTATGTGAATTATATAGGAAGTGTTTATAAGAGCTCGGGAAAGGTTAATAGGCACATAAAGCTTTAAAATGTATATAGATAATAAAATGAAATTATTTATTTTATTTTGTTTATTTATCATATTTGTTTACAGGTGATGTACCTTCCTTGTAGCTTACAGGGAACATTTTTGTGTTTAACTCGCCAGCCAAGGTTACATATTATATTGCTTTATAATTTTGACTAAGACAAACATAAATTGTGACAGCTTTCTAGTCACCTGTTCATTTAACAGGTCACCTTAGTCATCATTGCAAGTTGCCCCCCGATAACTTAGTTAGGAGTTCATTTTGACCAGACCTGGGTATTTTTTATTTTATTTTATTTTATTTTATTTGAATATTTTAACAAGTATTTTCAATCAAGTATTAACAAGTATTTTCAACCAATGTTGAATTTAAAAACTCCTTATTTTTTCCTTTTGTTTAATTTTGGATGGATCATTACATACAAAATAATATAGGTACATTTATATAATCATTAATGATTTAAACGTTGAAATAAAATGCAGAAAAATTGAAATATTTAAATTGCAATTTTCATTTATTTGCCATTCACATGATACCAAGTTGGCACGTGCATAAAAAATTAAATACAAAATGTGGCCAGCCAGCGAAAATAATTGCCGACCCCTGAATATCGGAGTCGGAAAGGAAGAACACGCAAAACGGAAAATGATCCTCGGCCCGTCCTGCCTGCATGCTGAAGTGTTGTTCGGATGATACGGTTAACAGTTTGCACGGCAGCTCCGCGGCCATCGGTGTGAGAGTGGACGTGAACAGGTGAATGCTATCCAGCGTAAAGTGCTTTTGGAACCAGAAGATGATGAAAACGACATGTGAGAGGACTCTTTTACTGTTTGAAAAGTCAAATTCACGGACAAGTAGAGGCTGAGACGCAGGCCGGGACGGGAAATACCGGTCAATTTCTTTTTAGCCATTTAAGGATTTTAATCTCATCTTACTTCTCTTGGCATGAATAAGTTGAGTACAGTGATCCCTCGCTATAACGCGCTTTACTTTTCACGATTTCGCTCCTTTACGGATTTGCATCGTGAATTGTGTTCTGCATTCTGATTGGCTAAAAAGTCACTCCGCTTCTTCTCTACCTGTGCGTCAATAACGTTGCAGTTTAATATGTACACGTGCGTAAAACAGCTTGCCAAATTTACATTACGTACGTGCAAATTCTCTTGCAATTTCAAATTTCTCTAAAGCCCATAATGTTGACAAAACAATGTTGACTGCAATTTCCTTCGGGATTAATAAAGTTGTTCTTATTCTTATTCTTATTCTTAAAACGCTCTGGACCGACATAAGCACCTGGGGCAGGACCCGAAAGGCAGCGGAAGATGCTATCTATCGCAGATAAAGTTACACTTCTGGACATGCTCAGGGAGGGTAAAAGCTATGCGGCTGTAGGTCGGCATTACGGAATGAATGAATCTTCCGTTCGTTCCATAAAGAAGGAAGAAAAAAACATAAGGAAGACGGCAGCAATAAGTTTCGCAGCAGCAACAAGGTTGCGGTGAGCCGTGCTAATCTCCTTCTGCTAATAGCCTTCTGTTCACATTGATGATTAAAATTATTATTTGACAGTACAGTACAGAAGTTATTTGTTGAAAAAACATTTCTAAAGTACAGTGCTTCTATTTGAGAAACAAACGATTGAACCTGTAACATGGTTTGTTCTTTCTTTTCAATGTATAATAGAGTATTTAATTGTATAATAATTATTAAAAAAAAATAAAGGTTTCTACTTCACGGATTTTGCCTATCATGGGTTCTTTTTGGAACGTAACCCCCGCGAAAAACAAGGGTATACTGTACGTCCATTCATTCGTTATCTAAAATATAGATACACACAACCGTTCACCCTCTCATTCACACGTCTGGACGATTTTGGGTCTCCAGCGAACCTCCTGCAGGTTTTTGGACCGTGGGAGGAACTAAATGCGGACGCGGGGAGAACGTGGAGACTCCACACAGGACGGCCTCCTGTGGGAATCCAACCGTGGATCTTCTTGCTGTGACGGGAACGGGCTAACCGCTGCATGTTTGTGTAACGGGTTTTTGAGTCGTAAACTTTCATTTGTGCATGTCGGCTGGCCAGAGAAAGAGCGGGTGGAGGCCCGACTCCACCTCCAGCCGACGAGGGCTCCATCTTTTCTCCAAGATGAATAATATCAGACTTCTATCAGTGGAAACCGACCTGCGTTACGCTTCTCTTTTTATAATCGGATTCGCCTCCTCGCGTTGTCCCTTCTCTCCCCGGCCTCTATGACCGGCATCACCTCACCCGCGGAGGAGGACGCGCCTTTTGTCCCTTTGTCAAATTCATTTTTCCATTTTCCATATTTCCACTCGGCTCCTCACCATGAAGAAGGCGGCAGCGGCGGCGGCGGCGTGAAAGGCCTCGCGGGGCGGCCGGAGCAGTGAAAGAGCAACACCTCGGGGAGCAGGAGGAGTCACAGGGAGGACACTCTGCAGATCTCTGATATGGAAATGGAGATTATAAAAGCTGCGGAAGCCCAACGTCACCAGATGACCAGACTTCTGATGCAACCCGCAGGAGAAAGGAACTGCTGATCATCTCACTGCTGCTCATCTCCAGTTTTCAGTATTACAGAGTCTAGCAGAGTCTTACGGAGTCACTCTTTACAAGACTACAAGTACAGTCTTTCGGGAGTTGTTCCCCTTCTGGGTATCTGAAGAGAAGATCGCTTTTCCTTTGGCGTCGTCCGAGCCGTCCGAGCTCCGCCATCCGATCCGCTTTCCGGACGCTCCGCACCGTTCGGGTCGTCCTTCCCTGTTCCCGTGCATCCGTACCGCAAAGGCATACCGTCGTTTGTCGACCGGGTTTCCATTTTATCGAAGCTCATCCATCGGTCGTTGATTGTGGTACATCACTGGGAAGACTTTGCAGTTTGTTATTGTTGAGAAGCCCAAGGTGAAAATCTTTTGTCGGCCCTCGTGACTCTCTTGGTCCGACGATTGTGACTACAGACGGGTTCTCCACTGGGAGGCCCGACCCGTCCGCAGGGGAGGAAAAACGATCCGGAAGCCGAATGACTTCCTGTCAGCTGTGCGTCCAGGTGACTCTTCATCTGCGAGGAGAGGCGACGAAACGTACGAGATTTAGGGGAAAGAAAAGATTGGGGGAGGAAAGTGAAGAAGGGGAAGAGATGAAACCAGAGATGGGTCCACCGCTGACCACACTGGGGTTTTCACTTGGAATGTGTCCGCTTCCTATTTGTTTCTGCGAATCAAGAAACCACTAAGCTGGGGAGGGGAGATGTATGTGTGTGTGTGTGTGTGTGTGTGTGTGTGTGTGGTGCTCTTGGAGAGTAACAGCCATGACTTGAAGACTAGATGTTTTGTGCTTTGGGGAGGAAAAAAAAAGGCTGGGAGATCCAGAAAGTGTTTCCGGCGAGCCCGCCGAAGCGAATCCCCCCACAAAGCCGCGACACCGATCCTGAAAAGACCAGAAGAGGCCGGAGCTCTTTCACACGTCCATCAGCGGCGTGGAGGACTCTGCGTGCCCGAATGATTAACGAGACGCGGCGGCCTGAGGAGGTCCGCTCGCCTCCAGCGGGCGGCACTGAAGACACGTCCTCCTCCTCGCCCTTCCCGTAATCATCCCGTATTTTCCCGTGAAAGGTGGCAAGGATGACATTTTGAACGGAAATTGAGATTTTTTAATTTTTTTTTAAACGTGGTTTCGCCGTGTGCCGGGGCTGCTGACCTTTCGCGGTGAATTTGAATCGGATGATCTGACATGCAACCAAACCCGGCCAGATGAACGAAGATTAGTAACACCGGCATTGCATCCAAATTTCTATAAAGCGGGATTAAACCCACTAATCTGGGTGTCGAGAATAATAGGTGGGTTTAAACGTACAGCGACCTATTATTGCGCTGAAACTAAATCGTATCCGAGACAAACGTTGCGTTGTTGCATGGTTATTACATAGTTATTACATAGTTATTACATAGTTATTACACATTTATTACCAGCCCGGGAAACCCCCTCCCAGAAACAAACGCCGGTGATAAAATGGATTATATATCTATATATATATGGGTGTATAGATGCTTTTTTTTGCTCGCACATCAACGGAATGCCGCAGCATTGCACCATGCGCGGTGGCCGAGGCGTACTCACCATTGGCTTCGAAGCGGGCAGGGGCGTTGCTTTCCCTGTTGGCGAGCGCTCCGGGCGCTCGGGGGATGTTCTACGGATGGCTAAGGGGAAGCGTACTTGGCACTGGTCCCTCCCCTCAGTGTTGAGGGTGGTTTACATCAGGCGGCGGCTCCTCTGCGAGCGGGGATGAGCGCGTCATAGAGCTCGGCGGGGTTGGAGGGGGAAGCCTTCTTCGGCAATGCGATGAGGCCAGTGCACTTTGCAAGAGTTGCGCCGCAGAGAGCTTCTGCAGATCCCGCGACCTGTTGCTGACAAGCCGCGGGGGGAAGGAGAGAAAAAAAAAAAAAAAAAAAAAAAACACAGAGGGAGAGGGGTGGGTGGGTGGGTGGGAGGGTGGGGGGGGTGGGGGACTGCTCGGGAGAGAGACAGTACTGCCTTGGAGACCGCAGCCCGGGCTTCTCTCAGCGGAGGAAATCATGCAGCTTGCAATCTGGCTGCTGGGACTCATGTGTCATCTGTCAGCAGTGGCCCGGGACGCTCCCCAGTACCGGCTGCATCCCAAACAAGGTAGGGGGTTCGATTCCGTTCCGCGGTTCACGGGAAGATCCGAACCCCGTGTCACCTCCTCCTCCTCCTCTTCTTCTTCGCAGAAGCCTTCATCAGTCAGCTGTCATCCTACGAGATCACCAGCCCGCTGCGCGTCAACGACTTCGGGGAGTCGTTCCCCCACCGGCTGCACTACAGGAGGCGGCGGCGGAGTTTGAATGACGACCTGTCCGGCTTGCGGGTCCACTACAGGGTCGAGGCGTTCGGGGAGCGCTTCCACCTCAACCTGACCGCGGACTCGGACTTCATCGGCCCGGCGTACGCGGTTACGCACTTGGGACTCCCCGCCGACGAGTCCCGGGAGAGGAGCGACATGCGCCACTGCTTCTTCCGGGGACTCGTCAACTCCAGGAGCGACTTCCCCGCTGTCTTCAGCCTCTGCACCGGCTTGGTGAGTAGCCACCCCCCCCCCCCCCTCCTTCTCCACCCCTTCTCCATTCATGCGTGTCCCACACGACCCGCAGCTTGCAGTGGAGTATGCGAGAGTGTAACAAGAGCAAGTGTTGCGGCTCTGCATCCCGCAGACGCCCTGCCGGTGCGCCCTTGAGCACGACAATGCGTGTTAAGACAGTTGGTGGAAGGTGCTACCTCAGCTGTACTCCTGAGGGAGGTTCATCCTTATAAAAATGTTGTGGCAGCCTCTCGCCCTGGAAGCTTCTTCCGCTCCGAAGTCCGGTTGCCAAGGACTAGTCGCCTAATCGATCCCCTTCCGAACCCGCCAAAGAATACTCACAGGGTTTTATTCCGGGGTTTATAATCCCCGCCATCAATAAGACCCGTCATGGAACTAAGACCCGATCTGCAAATCACTGTCCGAAGCATCTGTTTGCCTTTTCATGGTCTTTTAGTCTCTAATGGGGTTATTGGGTAATAATGAGTTTAGCGCCCCGGCATGCGGGACTCCCGATGCCCCGAGTCGTTTCGAGTCCGGACCTCAGCGGGAGCGACTCTGATGAGCGCCGAAGGGTTTGACTTCACGGGGTCGCCTGAGGTTACCAGTCCGGAGGCAGGGGGTCGCCCTGGACAGATTCTGGTCTGGATGCTGGCGGGGGGACGGGGGGTTGCAGGGGGGGCGGACGAGGAGTCTTGAGGCCCTGTCATAACTCTGGCGGGCAACGACATCCTTTTTTTTTTTTTGAATGCACAACAGCGAAAAAGGCCATTAACAAATCCCTTTTTGGAGAAAACATACATGTAGATGTAAACTCCCAAACGGGAGGTGTGACGCATTCTTCTTCTCGTTCTTTGGGCTTCCACAGCCAATCAGCTTCCTCCATCCAACCTCTCACACCGACTAACTTCCTATCCTTTTGCAATCCGTCCATAAACCTGGCCTCTGGTCTTCGTCCAGACCTCCTGCCCGGCAACTCCGACCCTAGCATTCCTTCCCCACCCCAGACTGACTTTACCCATTCCCGAACGTCTTTATCCTCCTGCCTCCCAAATCGAACCTCCACATCGTCGTCTCCGCTCGCTGTTCGCGCGTCGCGGCGGATCGATCGGTCTTTAATCGCCCCTCTGCCCAACTTTGACAAATGAGTCTCTTATCCAAACGAATCTGTATCCTCTTTCAAGCGATCTCCGGTGCTTATCTGCACCGTCACTCACCGAGAATGACGGGACAATGGGGGCGACGGCCGAGGCCGCCGGGGTCACGGATGTGTCCGCTGAAGCTCGGCGGCCGAGAACAATTTTGCGGAGATGATGTCATCGAGGAATAATTAAGCCCCAAAACAAAAGGGTCGTTCTAGAAACCACCTTCCTCTCTCCTCAAGAGTTGCTCTGAGTTGTACCCTGGGGGGAATTTAGTAGAGGGGGGGATGGGGATGAGGGGCTTTTGGCCTTTTCAAACTGAACTGCACCGGGCAGAGAAGAGGAGAAATGCTGTGACGAGGATGCGGCTACCAGTAAAAAAAGCCGGGCCTCTGCGCAAAGATCACGCTCATGACGGCTTTATGGTCCGCGTGACTTCAGGGAAGGGTCGCCGACGGGTGGCGTTTCTTGTCAACTCAGCGCCAGCGGGCCCTGAAAGTGTCTTTGTGGGGTTTTTGATGCGACGCCTTCGTGCCAGCGGTCATTCCATCCATGTCATGCGTGTGACCTGGCTTCTAATCGGAGTCCCTTAGTGGTACGATCCAGTTCGGCACCCACTTCTGAACAGCAGCCATTGTTTATGGCCAAACTTTTGCCAGATTTGCTGCTGAGCTAATGCTGGGAAACTTTGAAACTCTGCCCCTTTCGCCGACTAAACAAGGCGTTTTTCTATTCAGCCTGCAGTTGGCACGTTACAACTTAAGGAAGGCTTTGTCTTAATAACCTAATTAACTTAACTCACTGTGGATGCTGGTAAATATTGACTGGATCATTCATTACGAGGGCAAACACGTCCAAGCCCCCCGGCTTTCGGTAAGTTCTGCCATTTATTTTCCAGAATGATCCCGCTCCAAGCGTGACAGTGCCCATTTTTATTTTCGTGCGCCACCGTTCTCATAACCTCACCCCCGCAGCTCAATGCAGAGCTTTTAGCCGCATTCAGACAGAAAAGTCCCGCTCCAATCTAGGTCCAGGAAGTAGCCTCCGACAGGAGGAACCTTATTTAGTTTGAGATTCCCACAGACAGCGAGGGACCACAGCCGGGACACCCAAAAAACAAACTGCCGAAAAGGAAGACTAGGTGAAGAAAACGGAGAGCATGTTCTGCATGGCGGGGATAATAAAGTGTTTTTATTTGCTCCCAAGAATCTGGTTAGCTGACTCCGCACTTATTATGGTCAAAATGCCGATGTTCCGCCGCCAGCCCTGGAAACCCCTCAATGGGGTAGCGGGCCAGAAGAGCTTGGACCTCTTGGTCACCCCGTTCCCTGCCGCTTCTGTCCATTTAGTCCCGAGGAAACAGCTGATCGTCGACCGTAAAAGTCTTTGGAAACGGCGCTCCGCAGTCGCAAGAAGTATCAGGGGCGGAACGTGGCTTATGAGTTCCACCAAGCAACTATGTCATAGGAGTTCCTGTGGAGCTATAAGGAGATCCGGCCTTGGAGCAGGTACTGAAAGGGTTCTAGGGACCGAGTCTCATGGTTCCTCTGCACCGAGAAACGGGCGCAGAGGCAAAAAGTTCCTCAGGGGTTTTTGTCGGGCTGCTTCTTCCACGGATAACTTCGGGAAGGACTCCGAACACGAGCTCCTCTGGGGGAAAATTGGACGAGTGGAGTAGCTAGTTATTACCGAAGTAGCGCCAGACAAATGAAAGGGGGGTAAAAACAGAAGGAACACTATGAATATCGTCCGTAAGCGCATCTTCAGAGATTTTGACTCATTGTCCGAGGCAGCGGTAGAGATCTGCGTTGTGTAATCTCCAAATCAGCCAATGTCCGTCCACTTCAGTTGAGATACAGTATACCCTTGTTTTTCGCGGGGGTTACGTTCAAAAAAGGAACCCGTGATGGGCAAAATCCGTGAAGTAGAAACCTTTATTTTTTTTTTATAATTATTATACAATTAAATACTCTATTATACATTGCTGCTGTTGTCCTTATGTTTTTTTCTTCCTTCTTTATGGAACGAACGGAAGATTCATTGATTCCGTAATGCCGACCTACAGCCGCATAGCTTTTACCTTCCCTTAGCATGTCCAGAAGTGTAACTTTATCTGCGATAGATAGCATCTTCCGCTGCCTTTTGGGCCCAGCATTATGGGTTTTAGAGAAACTCGAAATTGCAAGCACGTACGTAATGTAAATTTGGCAAGCTGTTTTCCGTACGTGTACATGTTAAACTGCAACGTTATTGACGCACAGGTAGAGAAAAAGCGGAGTGACTTTTTAGCCAATCAGAATGCGGAACACAATGCACGATGCAAATCCGTGAAGTAGCGAAACCGTGAAAAGTAAACCGCGTTATAGCGAGGGATCACTGTAATATCAAAAAGGGCTCTGAGGCTGTTGGTTTTTCCTTAAAATCGCAGGCCAGCCTGGGGGAGGAGGCGAGCATTTCCACCGGGAAAGCATTTGTCATCGCGCGCCTCGTCTCCCAGCTGACACTCATGTAATTGGCTGTCACAAGTGCAACAAACTTGTGTGGTTCCTGTCCCCGGGAGCAGATGGATCTTAAAGGATCTGCAAAAAGCCCTGCGGGCGTGCGTCGGCACGCCGCGCAATCTCAACGAATCATGTCAATATTTCCATCATTTCTGGTGATTCTCAGCAGCCTGTCAGGTGGTGCCGTTGCAGGTGGTATCATAAGCTGAGTGTATTTTTCCAGCGATGGGGTTGTTTCCGTCATGTGTCGTGTTTTTACAAGCTAGTCGTGGATGCTTGGAGTACTCAGGACGCTTTGGAGGATACATGATGCAATAACCGCGGGACTTGTTAATCCCTCATTCTCTGAAAAGGTTACATACGTGCGCGCGTTTTCCGTGTCCGGTCGCATTTCATCGTGTACGATCGTGGAATACTGTGTCGAAGAAACATCTCAATGTCCAATATCCTGTTTAAGTGGGCGCGCAAATCCCCGTGCAAACACTTGTGCCACATGGCTGAGTGCGCCGGGGAGCCGCCAAATCAACATCGGCATTCCTCTTCCTGTGTGACGTTGTCAATCACGCCTGCGTCAGGTTGCGACGGGGGATTCCTGTCTGAGAGGAGATTTCAGTCTTTTTATTAGCCTCTAAAATAATGGAATACAGCCGGAATCTTAACTGCCCAAATTGCATTGCATTCAAATTGTTGGATTCCCGAAGGGGGCCTTTCTGTGTGGGGTTTCCATGTTGTCCTCGGTCTGCACGGGGTTCCTCAGGGATCCTTCCGCAAGATCCGTCCAAGAACATGCAGGAGGTTCATCGGAGACCCTGAATTATCCAGATGTGTGAACGGGTGCACGCCTCTGTGTGGATTCTCATCAAACTCTTCTTCTCGTAGCAACTGGACTTGTTTTCTTCCCTCTCGAAATCAAATCCAGTCGCTGTGAGAAGAAGTTTTGGACCAGGGGTCTCGGACACGCGGCCCTTGGAACAATATTTTGTGGCCCCCCCCTGCCTGAAATCAAATCTTTGTGTTCGTACAGCCACTTTATACAGCGGGTTTCTATAAAAATACAGGCGAGGAAAAAAATGAAAAAGTAACTTTGCTTTGTATTTTTTGCTTAAAAATTTGAAAGCAAAATCATTTTTGGATGAAAAAACATCTAGTGACATCGTTAAAACAGTCTTTTCTTTTCTTATTTTTATAGCAAAAAAAAAACAAAACGGGCAAAATTAAAAAGTTTAATTTAATAACCAGAGTAGCCACCATTAGCCTTGTAAACATTACACCTCCTCTTATACATGCTAATAATCAGTTTTCTAATAAATTCTAGTTGCAAATTTTCCCACAGTGACATCATTTTCTCTTTTAACTCAACAACATTTTTAGGGTGTAATTTCATCAATTCTTTTTTAATAGTCATTTCTAATATTAATTAAACATGTATTTTTTAGAGGAACAGTTCATTACATATCAAGATTTTTATCATTTACCTGTTTACCTCCTTTACACTAAAACAAGGGAAAAATTTGGACTTAGTGCTACATCTAGGTAATGATTTTACCGGTCCTGCCCCCTTGATATCAAAATAGGTCGTAAGTGACCAAAAAGAGTTCGACACCCCTGATTTAGACCACATATCTCCACATGTGAGGAGTGAACGCTTGCATGTCTATCTGAGGCCCAGCTATCGATCCGGGAACGAACCTCGTCTCTCCAAGATCCACGCGCTTCGTGCCGAAACTATCAACGACATCTTTTTTTTTTTCCCCTCCCCCAGTTTGGAACGTTCACGACGCAGCACGGCGAGTACTTCCTGGAGCCTCTCTTGAATGCTGCGGGGGAAGAATACGACGACGAGCATAACAAACCGCACCTCGTCTATCGAAATGAGAGGAAGAGGAACGCCTCGAGCGCCGGCAGCCTCCCAGACCCTTGCGCCGCCTCAGGTAACAGACTGCCTGTAACCACCGTCTGTCTGACTTTCCTCCTGATGACCTGCGTTCAATTCCCGAACCCGGCAATAAACGGCGCCTTAAAACGTTAATTATAATCACTCACGCGGTTTTCTCCCAGAAGATCTCATCCCCGATGGGGAGGGGGGTGTTTCTGAAAACCCACTCAACTTAATTGGGTGAAATTTGCTCCGTCGCCGCCGGGGTTTTTTTTTTTTTCGCTCCCGTTCTGCAGCGGCATTCAACCCCGGGTCCGAAGGGCGGAGGCTTAAAGGAAGCGGTGATGAAAAGAGCCGCGGAGGTCCGATTCTTTGGTGTTTTCCCCCCAAATTTCATTAAGGGGTTTTTTATGACCGGGGCCTTGAGGAGAGGGGGATTGAGTGGACCTCAACACCGCGGAGGTCCTTCTGTGTCATTCTTGCAAACAGCTTTGTGGGCGGTCTTTTTCATTGTGCGTCGCAATAAATCTTTTACCCGCAGGCCGTCTTGATTCTCTTATCGGGGACCCGGCCATTGTTACCTCGAGGGGGCCATTGTGTGCGGCGGCGGATTTAAAGGAGTCAGACCGACCCGTTGGGCCGGGCCGTCGCCTCCTTCGTACGCTCTGCCCTTTCACTCGCTAAGTCTGTGTGTGGTAAACAGACACCGGCGGCGTCTGGAGAGTCTCTTAGCTTCTTTTCTGGGACCTTTTTAAGTCTACTCTCCTGTTTGTGCGGGCCGAAGGAGCCGATGGTAAAGGTACAGCTCCTTGCCGTTGTACTACATCGTCGGCGTAGCTTAACATTTCCTCCACGGACCGATATTGTGCAATATAAGCGCTCCCCGGAAGGCTGCAGTCGCGTTAAAGATTTTTTTTGTATTTTATTTTTGAAACAAAACACCTGTGCCTCTTCAACAAAGAGGCGCGGGGGATAAAAGAGCCAGTCGAGGGCGGGAACAACGAAGTGTCCCTAGATGGGACTCCTCGGCCTTATCAGATAGGGCCCCTTCCAGATGTACCGATAAACAAGCTCTTTGAAGGCCGAATGGAGGCGAGACTAACAGGACTCCTGTCTTTTTATGGGAAGAAGCGCAGCGCACGCCACCGCTAGCAGGTCGGATATAAACACTGATTCGGCGTGTGGCACTCCGCTTTGGTTACACTCGTATTTTTGGTTTTTACTCAAGATTTTGAATTTCCGGTGTTTCCAAGTGTGAGCACCTTAAGGTTTTCCAGCCTTTTTTGCAAAGCACATCCCGATCGCATCCGTGGCTGGAGTTATTGGATCTGCAGAGGTCTTTCTAGGTCGCTGACCACCATAAAGCCTCATTCATTTATTCATCTGTCAACCCGTCCATTCGTTTGTTTGTGCGTTCACTCATTCATTCTTTCATTCATTCATCTTTTCATTGCAAGTTACAAAACAACTCTTTCATCTGGTCTGATAAGCGTCCAGACCAAAGCGGCGGTAACGTTAGTCGGACGAGGACTGGGGTTTTATTTATGTCCTTTTTTTTTAGGCAGAATAACAAAGTGAGGGCTGAAGAGTCTTTTAAAAGAAGTGCCGGGTAAAGTCATAATCAACTCTCTCTTTGCCGCCCTCCACGCTACGAAGCAGCGTCTCGAGCGGAGCTGAGATAACAGTTGTTTGCGGGGAAACTTTGTTTATCGGCCAAACCTGGACGACGGCGGCACTTCCTCTGAAACTTGGCGGAAAAAAAAAAAACAAACAGAAGCACAGAAGGCAACTGGAGCTTCCGAAGTTTGCATAGTCCCCGCGCACCTTTTGAGAAATGTGTTGAAAGAAGAGGAAAGCCATGTTTCCACATCGATGACGTGAACAAAGATAAAGTTTTGTCATCGGCTTCGGGGCTCGCCACACGCGTGCAGTCACCGCCTGCGAATTGTCAGAGCGAGGTGCGACGGTACGGGCTCTTTTTGTTGTTTCAGCCTGTTTCGGGCCTGTCCTCAGCTGCTGTTCCTCGCCGTTCGTACCCCTGTGCTGTTCTGAAAGTGTCGGGGCATACGTTTCCTGACAAGATATGGAACGAAATGATTTTTAGCCATATTTATCCAGGTCGCCCAGCACTTATTCCATTTACGGTCTCAAATAACTGACATTCTGATGCTTCTATCCGCCGACTTGGGTGGCTTCCCCTCTGTCCGGATCCTGTTGAGGATGATTAACGTTCAGAAGTCACGGAGTTGCGCCAGATTTCGGCCGTTGAAGAACTTTTGGAGGAGAAACTCGCGGGGCTCGACTCACAACAAACGGGAACCCTTAATGACCCATTCTGCGGGGTATCTCTCCGAAAGCTCGCACGTGAATCCCTGCGGCGTCCTGCGGTAGAGATAGCCGCAAGGATGAGGGCGGTTGCAGATAGGGGCGAATTCTTCCCTCTCTGGAACCCATGTGAATGATACCAGCAGGCAGACAGAAGGCAAGAAGGCCGGCACCTCCCGGTGTTTGGCTTCCGGCACGAAGCTCTGCACTTTTATGACATAGGAACTGTGAACTGGATGCGAGCGGTTTGACAGCGAGCGTTAGGAGATGAATACTGAAACACCATGTCGGAGTGTAGGGCTTGGGATCTTTCACCCCGTTTATTGTTTTGTTGGCAGTATAGACAGAGACGTGACAGACTTTGACGTGGCTATACATGGCACTTCTCGCATCTGCGACCCATGACCCTCAACATAATCAGTGTATGGGATTCCCCCCTTGGTGCCCACTGTGTATACATGGCAGCTCAAATGCCAGCATCAGGTTTTTGCTCAATGGGTGCATTTACATGGAAAAACGGCCTCACTTGCCTGGGGTTTGAAGTAGCCGACTTGAATCGCTGCCCGCTCCCCCTTTGCGCTTTCATGTATGTGAATGGAAGCACTTGTTGTTTGTAACCTCACTTCGCTCTTTGTTTGTCGCTCGCCGGAGGGGGGCTGCTGTGACCTCCAGTTTTCTCCTGGCTAGAGGTGGCCGAGATTCCCGGCCCGTCCGCGACAACGTATAGATTGATGTGTGACGGACGGATCTTGTGCACGTCAAACGGCTCCGATGAAGGTTCGGGCGTGATGTGCGCCTTCATGTGCCCCCCGCCCCCCCGGGAAGGACCGAACCCTCCTCCGTTGAAGGGAACCGTTATCGTCGCCTGCCAAAGTGTTTGTTTTGGGGCCTTTGTGAGCATGCAAAGATTAGTTTGCTTGTTTGTTTGTGACCGCACGACCGTCTGTCAAACGTGCATGTCATCACGCCGGGCTATCAGTGAACAAAGTGTCCGACCGAACACTGGAAATCGCTGACGGTGCATTGCGAGGGAACGGAGAAGGGAGCTTCTTTCCTCACCTGCTCAGGGGGAGGCTTTCCCCCGGCCGCATCTCGCAGAGCGGCTTTCTTCTGACACCTGTTTCTCACTGCTTTTTGTGTAAATTAAGAATCCTAATTCCTGAAATGTGCGAATACCGTATTTTCCGCACTATAAGGCGCACCTAAAAGCCTTTAATCTTCTCAAAAACCGACAGTGCGCCTTATAATCCGGTGCGCCTTATATATGAAGTCTCGCAACTACAGGAAGCAGCTGCCGACTTCATTTTCTCCCGTAGAAGAAGTAGCATGCGATGCTTACTGGGATATGTGTGCGTACGCGTGTCGCCAAAGTGGCAGCGGTAAAAACGGTAAAGGGGAATTCCAGTCCCACACCACTTGTGTGTGTAAAGACCCCAAAACGGCACCTTTCAAGAGACACGCTTACGATGCAGAGTTTAAACTCAAGGCGATCGGTCACGCAGTAGAACATGGGAATAGAGCAGCAGCGAGAGACTTCAACATGAACGAATCAATGGTGCACAAGTGGAGGAAGCGACAAGATGACCTGCGCCAAGTAAAGAAGACTAAACAGAGTTTCTGAGTGAACAAAGCGAGATGGCTACTGTTAGAGGACAAACTTGAACAGTGGGTTGTTGAACAGAGCAGCGAGTAGAAGCGTCTCTACAGTCACTATTCCAATGAAGGCTACAGCGCTAGCTAGCGACATGAACGTCGATGAATTTAGAGGTGATTCTTCTTGATGCTTTCATTTGATGAAACGTTTTGAACTGTGAAAAATGGAATTAGAAATACATTGTTTGAACGAAGGCGGCGCAAATATCGGTAAGAGCTACCGGTGCGTAGGGTACCGTACTGTGGACGCACCGACTTGTTTTGGGAGTGAACGGAGTTGTTAGAATGTCGGCTCGTATTCTATGAATAAAGTTTGACTGACTTATCTGACTGTTTAGTTGACATTCCCTTCAGCGCAGCTCCATTTAGTGGATGCATAATGCAACCCCAGCCACCACTGTAGCTTCTGTTATATGCGCCTTATAATGCGGTGCGCCTTATATATGAAATTTTTTTTAAAATAGGCCATTCATTGAAAGTGCGCCTTATAATCCGTTGCGGCTTACGGTGCAGAAAATATGGTATTTAATCACCGCAAGACTTCTGCCGGCGTCCGTGCGGCTAGTTTCTGTTAGCCACCTAGTGTTGTAGGTCTGATTGTACATCTGGAACTGGATTAATTAAGTTGAGATGCCAAAACCTACGCGTCCGTGATTTGGACACGTACAGAGGACGGACGTGAGGATGCGGGTAGAAGGATGCTGAAGGTCAAACTGCCAGGCAGGAGATCTACAGGAAGACCAGAGAAGAGCAAGGAGTCAGTCGGTGTGACGGAAGAGCATGCAGAGGAGAGGGTTGGGAGGGAGAAGAAGACGAGTAACTGCCGATCTGCGTTCACGGCAAACAAAATGAAATCAGGGAGAGTTAAGGTGTTGTTGATGAGAAACTCAAGAAGAATCACAGATCTATTCCGTCTTCGCATTTCCAAATGAGATGTTTGAAAGAACCAATCCAATGAGCGTTAATACGCATTCTCAGCCCCCCGATTTCATGATCATAGATATGCAGGACAGGTCACAACAGAAGGATATGGCTATAGACAGTGTCTAATAGCTGCCATGTGTCCGCATGCCCAGAGGCCACACTGTTGAACCTTATGTGTTGCGTTGTCTCAGGGTTGCCGTGACAGATTCCAGCTGCGGCTATTTTCTGCCACCGTCTACTGTCTGGGCATTCTTGACAGGCGGAGGCTGATTGGAATGACAATGTGTGGAGGCAGGAAGCCGCGGCTGGTTTGGCATGTACGCCGATTCGGAGTGAGTCGCTCCAAAACAAATATGTACAAACAAGAGATGCGAAAACAAGTTCTGCTTGCCTCCGGTCGTGTTTTGGAACGCCTGATCCAGAAGGTATTTTGGAGCTTTTGCGATTCTGCGCACGTTTCCCAGAAGACCACCGTGGTGTGTTTAGCGCATAACAGCCGAATCCGGGGAACCGTAAGCCTACAAAGCATGATGTTTTTCCAAGAGGTCAGAAGCCACTTCTCTTTTAAAAGCCCCCCTTCAGCAGCGGCAATTAGCGGCCTCTCCCGCTCCCCGTCTAGCCGCAGAATTGCACTTAATTGTGCCTCCGTCTGCAGGTACAGCGGCGTTTTCCCGTCCGACGAGTAACGTTCCAATGCGGGCACGCTCGCCGCCGCTGCCGTTCCTCTTATAGAGCAAAGGTACTACCTTTGCTTGACGTAAGGTACACTTTCCGCTTAATTGGCACCCGGGGCACGGGGTGCTTCAACTCCCAGCAGGACATTGTAAAAGAATGTTAATTAGTTCAACAATGAAATGTGTGTTTCGCCCATCGTCGGGCTCTTGGCATCGATACTCTCGACAGAGAGCCGTAGGCGAGTCGAAGGAAGGATCTTTGATCTCGCTTGAAATCCCATTGAGATCATTCAAGAAGGGGCGGCTGTTTGAGGGTACACAATGTGAGTCATCCACCAAAATACCAGATATCTCAGTGTCTAATGGATTCGGGAATACGTCTGCACAAATGTCTGTCGATGCTCTTGTTGCAGGCAAACGCCGCTGTTCTGTATATTTCCTGTGCATCGTGTATTTGCAAGTGTATTTGTATATTTCCTGTGCATCGTGTATTTGCAAGTGTTATTTGCAGTCCCTACGTCCTCTATTGTAAGTCGCTTTGGATAAAAGCGTCTGCCAAATGCAATGTAATGTAAAAGTGCACTACTTTGGACAGCGAAAGAAAACCGTGGTAGATAAATATGCGATGTCGGCGTTTCAGTCGGCGGGTCGGGTTTAGTCGACCCTGTCTTGTCGGGATGTAAGTAGCAGCGTGCCCAGTGAGAGGGGGGATTTGAACCTAATGCGATTTTGCAAAGGTTGTGCGTGTGTGTGTGTGTGTGTGTGTGTGTGTGGCTAATCTGCGCGGATCCAGAGGCTATTATAACACGACCATATTTCCACCTCCCTCTTTTTTCATCAGACTTAAAACCGATTTCTCCCGATGAAGACGCTCTTACGTGCTTCGATAATCCCTTTGATGTCCGACTATCTCCGGCGATGAGTCGGTCTAACAGGTTTTGTCAAGGGTCTGGCCTCGGAGAGGGTTTTTTTTTTTTTTTTTTTTCCTGGAAAATACAAGGCTCCGTTCTGGCCCCGGCCGCCCCGGCGGCGTGTACGACACAGACAGGCTTTGGCGCTGACTTGGAAACCGGGGCTGGCATGGGGCTGGGCCTCTCGGCGGCGAGCGCTGTGTGCCATTGTGCCAGCGAGTCACGCTCTGCCTCATGTGCCTGCTGGGGGGCATCGCTTGAATAATCTCACAACGCTCAACAAGACCCAGCAGTTACACACAATCTGTCTCTGTCCCACCGGTCTGGAAAGACTGAATGTTGCGGAGACAAAGAAACACTTCACAGTAATCGGGTTATCCAAAGTTGAGGAGGTTGTTTAGGATGATGGGACTCCGAACTATGCCGAGCTTGTCCACTGTAACGCCCGGTGAATATATTCTCACTTTGCCTCGGATCACGTTTAACCAGACGCCTAAACGCTGACGTAAAAAAAAAAAAAAAACGGCACGCGTTTTCACATGTTTGCGTATGAACATGCGACATATTCATTATTTTGTTTTTGCATCGGATATGTGCTCCCGTTTACCCGATATGCGATGATACCGTTACATTACATTACATTACATTTGGCAGACGCTTTTGTCCAAAGCGACTTACGATAGAGGACATAGGGACTGCAAATAACACTTGCAAATACAAAATACACAGGAAATATACAGAACAGTAAGCTTGGGCTAGTGAGGTTTTTTTTTTTTTTTGACAAAGACGTACGCAAACGTACACACACACACACACACACACACACACACACACACACACACTGCATAGCCTAACTTGGTGCCTAACCTGGTCTGGGGCATCAGCGCAGTAAAAAGTCCTGAAAGAGAAAGGTTTTTACCTGCTTCTTGAAGGTTGAGAGAGATGATGCTAGTCTTGTTGCTTCCAGAAGTTTGTTCCACCACTGAGGTAGTAGAACTGAGAACAGTTTTGCCTGAGATCGCGTAGAGCGAGCAAAAGGTACTACTAGTAGGACATCATACCAGCATATCTGAAAAGCGTCATGTCTTTTATTTGCAACTTCTTGGTTGTGAAAAGGCTGATTTCACAGCAAAGATAAATGTTAAATGAATTAAACAACATGAGGGGATTCCTGTTTTTCCACCGCTGCACTGCAGCTCCACCTGCACCACCTTTTCCTGTTGAATATTGTAAGGAAACATCTCTATGTACGTTAGATACACTATATCTGCTTCATATCTGTGTTGCTTGGACCTTGGCCTCGCAGGTTTCTCTCCCCTCACTCCAATTAAACACCCTCTTCATGCTTCCCTTGACTTGTCTCAATCCCTTAGCTTCAGAATGTCACGGCCAAGGAATGCATCACTCACAAGCGGGTCAACACGTGCGGCTCAGCTGAAAGGATGCCAGGATGCAGAGTTGACTCCGTGGCCGTCACCCTAATTCCGCCTTTCCGTGGCTGAGGCCATTGTTGAGGCTGATTAATTCAATCATTGCAATCTGGTATTAGCTGCGTTCGGCCCGCCGCCCTTCCCGATTGCCCACAAATTTCTGTGGGAAAAACCCTTGCCGAGGTCGATCCTGTCCCGGAGCGCACGGCGAGGCGAGATGGAATAGTGCGACCACAGAGAACATAGCCTCCAAGCTAACCTCGTCGCTCTCTCCGACTTTTTTTTAAATCCCTGGAATGACGAATTATTTGTGTGGCTTTTTATTTGCTGCAGAAGTCCAGCCTGCCTCTGTTATGTCATTGGAATTCGGCTAAGCTAAACCCCAGCCCCTCTTAGCTCTATCATTCTCTGGTGAAAAGCCCTCAGGATATCAAGGGCTAGCTCCGAGTGTAAGCTAATCACGACGCCGGTCGCCCGTTCCTTTTCATGTACTCACCGCTAACCGTGTTTCCGCAGGTCCCACAAAGAGGCCGGTCTCCTTCGAGAGCAGGGGAACCGCGGGGGAGGACTTGGACTCCCTCAGATCCAGGATAGAAAACTCGAAGCTTTCCGACGACAACTCCACCGGCCCGCGCCCCGCATCCCAGCGCAGGCGCAAGCGCTTCCTCTCCTACCCTCGCTACGTTGAGCTGATGGTGACGGCGGACGCCAAGATGGTCCGTCACCACGGACACAACCTGGAGCACTACATCCTAACAATCATGTCAGTAGTAAGTAAGATGACGTTTCTAAACATTTTATTTTCCCAGTACGTGATCTCTCTATCTGCCTACCTCCGTCCCTCCCTCATAACCGATTTTTAAACGGTACGGTGCCGCCGTGGTGAGCGCTTCCCGCTCACAGCGACAAGGTCCTTGCTTGGAGTCTGCGGGGTTCCTGCGGGTTTTTGGGGTTCCCCCCGTGGTCCAAAAAACCCGCAGGGGGTTTATTGGAGACCCCAGAGTGTCCAGGTTTGTCAATGAGAGGGTGAATGGTTGTACGTTGCCATCTGTGGCCCTGCAGCTGTCGGATTCAGACATGCTCTCGCGCAGAAAGAATACCTTTTCCACTTTTTGAAGGAAATATCGATGGAGTCCTGCCTAAAATGCAAGACTGTTAGGACAGGTGTTTCTCAGGGCAGTGCTAAGCTATGAATATATCTTTTTACACCGATGACATAGCGCCTTTTTTTAACGTATTCCCCACACCTAAAATATGTCGTCGATGAAACCACCGCTGATATCGTAACCAGTAAGTGGGGGTAATTTCTCATATTGCTTGGATTTTGTATGCCCAGCCCATTCGTCTGTTATAAACTATCACAAGCAGAATAAATGCCATTAATTCCAATTGTATGTACAGTTAACGGCGTGTCAGTGTAGTTTTATCATTATCCAAGCTATTTTCTGAGCTTAGCTTGCTTCTGCACCAACGGCAACTGGGGCCCAATTTGTTAAACTCGGGCCGCAGCGTCTTGACCTCGATTTGAATCCCGTATCTAACAGAAGCAGCCGTCTGGTAAACAGACGCGGCGGCAGCGTGATTGACTCTCCTGTGCGTCGTTTAGGCGCTGCTCGGTCTCTGGTCTTCGTCAAAAGCAGGATAGGTTATCAATTGTGTTGAACTGCGTGTACCCGCTGATGTCTCCCAACACCGCGACTGACAGTGTCCAAACTACTTATTAACTTACAAAGAAGTAATGATTGCCAGTACAGCGTTATCCTCCGGGGGAAGATTAATGTGGCGCAGTGAATGTTGTAAAACAGAGGTCACAGAAGATCCCGCCATAATTACGTCTGTGGGGACTGACATTGTGATTCATAGAAACAAATGCCTCCCTGATGGTCACATTGCATATCCTGCACTCGGGGCCCCAGGGCTGCTGGAGTCCATCTTTGTTGTTATTGGGAGAAAAGAGGGCTTCATCCTGGACTTGTCAATCACCGGACAATTCGGGGTCACCAATTGACCTCCTGGAGAACTTGGAGCAACCCCTGACACAGGGAGGAGATGGAGACTCTGCACGGCAAGGCCAACCAGGGACCTTCTCGCTGTCAGGCGGAAACGCTTAGCACTGCGTCACCACGCCGCCTAGTCGTCCACCTATTCATTTCAAACATGCTAAAATGAAATAAAGAAAGGGATCTATCGTCGGGAAACAGATGTACATTTTCATATCTGTTTTATTTTCGTAGGCAAATAATGTAATCTGGTAACTGAAGCCCTGATACTTCGTTGTAGCTCACGTTGAATTTCAGCACCTCGCTAGCCAACGGGAACATATCGCTATACCGGTTCCGTAAAGCAGAAAATAGCTTCAAACCAGGCACGCAGAACAGGGTCCTGCATCGCAGTTAGACTGAGAGCATCCAAACGCTGGGCCTCCTTTGCCCGCTTTGAACGGGCCCGGACCACGTCTGCCTCCCCCAAGGCAGTGACAAGCTAAATGTTTATAGTGCACTAATGAGTTCCTGTCAGGAGGCCACTTGTGGCCTCAGGAGACCGCGGGCAGACCGCGACAGTGGAAGTAGAAGAGCAGGAGGAGAAGAGGGGAAAGCGGGGGGAATGTTTTCGCTCGGAAGGGGCGCCGGGGTTTCGGCCTTCCTGGTTTCACTTTTCTTACTTGGCCTTGGTTTTTGGTTTCATTTTACACCCCCGAGATCTTTCGGGGAGCTATAATTGGCTGTGATAGTCTATCGATAAACATCTCCTTCGATTTTCCTTTTGCCGTTATCAAACCGTCAGCGGAGATTGTTCTGACCGTGTCTCGACTCCGGTCTAGGTCGGTGCAGGTTTGCATTTTCTTTGTCTGTGTGCCGTCTTTGTTACAGGTTGCGGCGGTGTACAGGGACCCCAGCGTGGGGAACCTCATCAACATCGTCGTCGTCAAGCTAGTTGTCATCCACAATGAACAGGTAAGCCGGGCCGCTGTTTTCAGAAAACAAACTACGTCACGAAGAAAGTGCCCAGTATCTGAATATGACACAAATGAAGGAGGCTCTTCCACTGTTTGTTAGGAGAACCGAGGAAAACGGGCGTTGGATTCCCAGAGCCCACGCGGTAGTGTTGAATAGTTGAATCACCAGCTGGACCCAACAAATGATCTTTTTGGATTCCCAACCAACAGATACACTTAACCCTCTCCATGAATGGACGACTGATCATTAGTTCCATTGGTTTACCATGAAAATGGACGTCGCTTTGCCGATGTTTGTCTGTGATTTAATAACTGTGCGAGTGTGAGCCCCTGCCAACAGAAGACTACTATTTCAAAACCTGCATAGCAAAGTGGCAGTTTACAATGTTAATTTTACACCCCGCCGGGAGCCGGGATCGGGTGTCTTGAGTGACGCCCCTCACATTTTTACTCATCGGTCCCTACTTCCTTACCAGTTCAGGGCTAGATAAGGCGCGGATGCGTGATTTGGTATGGCTTGACTGGATTCCTCCCCGCTTACGACTGTATGCTAATTTAGTAGCTCAACGTCAGAGCTGGAGGGTTGCAACGGATCCAGCAGCGCGATGCTATTCCGACATCTGCGCAAATACAAATAGCAGCTGGATCTTCAGTGCTCAATGTATGCCGAGTGTGTCTACTATGTTGACGGTGGACAAGAGACCCGTCCTGATGACTTACGATGTAAACTTAGAACCGGTCACGGCTACTACCGCTTCTAATACCGCTGACTCTAATGGGGAAAGTATGATCTTCTATTACATTTATATTGTCTCTGAAATGATGAAGGTTTCTGCATAAGTTGTCTTTGGTTGGCTTTTACCCTGGCCATGGTATGCCAATTTTAGACCCTTTTTAATGTAACCAAGAAAACCTAATTAAGGTGAAAGATCTCCTCTCCAAATAATCAGGTAACTGTTTTTCTGGATCACCATCATAAAACCCCCGTAAGTCCAGGGGAACATCCACCACACAAAGGCCTTTGAGGTTCAGGTGTTTCTGTAGTCCATTTGAGACGGGGGTGGCAGCAAATGGACAGACAGCGAGAGAACATCCAAGGAACGAGGTTGATGCAACCCATCCTCCTCTCGCTGATGAAGGTCAGGAGGTAGGCGGTAAGAAGACTGAGGATAGCCTTGTAAATCCCCCGATGATTTAGTCCGTGTGTAGATGATAAAGACCAGCCAGCACACTCGGAGAGCTCTCGGCGAAGGGGGAGAGATCTTTAGCTAGGGATGAACCTCGGTGCCCCCGTCGCCTTCAAATCTTTGCAATTCTCTCGGGTGCCCAGAGTTCTTTATGAGCATCCGAAGCGGTCCACTGGATCTCTCAGAGCAGGGAGTTTTGTCATGCCCTCTCTTCTTCTTCCTCCATCGTTCTTTGTATCTTCTCCTCTTCTCCTCCACCTATCTTTCTGTCCTCTTTCCCTCCATCCATAAACTTCCCCTCTGGTCTTCCTCTAGACCAGGGGTGGGCAAACTACAGCCCGCGGGCCACATCCGGCCCGTTGGTCTTTTCAATCCGGCCCGCCAAAGATTGGCACAGAATTCATACTTGATGTGAATGATCGGATCAATGAATGTTGGAGCTCAAACAGGAGATTATTACATTTTTGGAGCTGCTTGAGATCAATTTTCCTGAGCTGATTGACACAGATAGGCTTTGTGATTTAGCCTTTATTGTGGGCATACTGACACACATGAATGAGCTGGACATGAAGCTACGAGGGAAAAACTGGTTTGTGAGGGAAATGCAAGCAAATGTCAGAGCCTTTAAAACCAAGCTGGTTTTATTTTCAAAGCAAATGTTAGACGAGTCTGATGTTCACTGTTAACAAAAGCGTTTTTTTTATTTTCCCGTAATTTCCGGACGATAAGCTGCGACTTTTTTCACGTATACAACAATGCGGCTAATATATGGCCTTTTTTGGGGTGGGGGGGCTAACCAGCTTCACGCCGCTAAAACATTTATCCTCCTCACATCGGATCGATGAAATGACCGGGAAATTCTGAGTCCGTTCAACTCCGACACCGAAGAAGACTACTTTGACGGTTTTAGTGCGCAGGAGGAAGACCAAGATAGCGATCGGCTAGGCGGTGCGGCTTATATTGAGGTGCGCTCAATAGTCCGGAAATTACGGTATGTATCGCACCTTGTGCTGACCCGGCCCGTCTGTCAAATTTCAAAAGTTAATGCGGCCCCTGAGCCAAAAAGTTTGCCCACCCCAGCTCAAGACCTCCTGTCCGCCAACCTCAGCATCCTCCTACCCGGATCTTCACCATCACCTCCTCTGTCCACTTCCAAATCATCTCCAGAACATTTAACTTGTTGGGAAACTATAAAACCCATGTCCATGTCCCTCTGAGGGACTCATTCCTGATCCTCTTTCTGTGTCCAATCAAAAACAGGAAGGCCCCACTGTGAGCTTCAACGCTGCCACCACCCTCCACAACTTCTGCGTCTGGCAGCAGAGCCAGAACGTCCAGGATGACGGCCACCCGTCGCACCACGACACAGCGCTCCTCATCACCAGGTGCGCGCCGCTCGTGGGGAAACACCGATTAGCATGTTTTACAAAACGGTAATGTCATGTGGTTCTTTTTTTTTTTTTTTTTTTTGCTTTCAGGGAGGATATCTGCCGTGCGAAAGACAAATGCGATACGCTGGGTAATCCTTTATTTTCAGATTTACCCTTATTCTTGTTCCCTTTCCACTCCGCTAGCTGCAGACCTGTGCGCTAATGAGTTCACGGTGGGTCGTCGGCTAATAATATTATCACGACAGAGCGCAGTGGTAGAAAAGGGGTGGAGGGCCGAAGTCTTTGCCCCAGTTAATCTCTCCTGCCTTTTAAACCCGAACTGCACCGAAAACACTCGTGCGGAGGCTCACGTGCTTCTGTGTGCGCACGTACGGGACTCCGCAGGGCTCGCCGAGCTGGGGACGATGTGTGACCAGAACCGCAGCTGCTCCATCAGCGAGGAGAACGGAATCAGCGCCTCCTTCACCATCGCCCACGAGCTGGGCCACGTGTAGGTTGGACGCTGATGCAAACACACACACACACACACACACACACACACACACACACACACTCGACCAACAAAAGCTCTCTTATTAGGGAGAGGAGGGCCTCAGGCACAGGTGCAAAACTTTTAATTACACATCGTCCCGTTGTACCTGATTTAGCTGCAGATGGAGTTCAGCCTGTCTGTGTTGCATTGCACCGCGCAGCAGAACTAAGGTCCGTCAAGCTAACGTTGTTTTCCGAGTGAACCTACCATCCGGATGGATGCGTGAATGTATGCACGCATGCAATTTAAGTTTTTAGGTGTGTCTGATGACAGGTTTTATTAGCTCCTCCAGGTTGGATTTGTTAGAGTTCCCCCCAAAAAAAGGAAAATATATGTATTGTAATTGTTCCCTCTCCTTTATGCGCAAAACTAAACTAGTACCGTAATTTCCGGATTATAAGCCGTGACTTTTTTCACGTAAACAACGATGCGGCTAATATATGGACTTTTTTGGGTGGGGGACGCTAACGAGCTTCACGCCGCTAATATATAATATCCTTGTCACATCGGACCGATGAAATGACCGAGAAATTCTGAGTCCGTTCAACTCCGACATCGAAGAAGACGACTTTGACGGTTTTCGTGGGCAGGAGGAAACCAGAGATAGCGATTGGCTAGCCGGCTTATATTGAGGTGCGCTCAATAGTACGGAAATTACGATAAACGTGGAAGACAACAAATATCCAAGAGAACTTCAGGGTAGAGAGAAACAACCATTCACATTCCTGTTCACATTGATTGATGCATTTGTAACCCTAATTTTTAAGAGGTAGCGTGCCAGGACCGTGGGTGTTTCGGGTTAAGAACCAAAGAATCTTCCATTGCAAAGGACACCGTTCTGGCAGGACAGGAGAGACTTTATTTCGTACTCACTTGCGGAACGGTCAGGCTAAACCTGCCGCACGTGGCCAACCAGAACTGACCTGCCCTCTCATACGTGCCTCCTCAAAACCAGTCCCCCACAAAATCACCCCCTACTTTCTCCCCAATGCATCTCTATAGGCAACTGCCAACAACAACAAACCAAATTGAAAGAGCACCAACAAATAACCCATAATCAAAATAACACATAATTTACATGGTTACACATTCATTACTTGTACCACCTATGCTAAGTGAGGGTAGAGATATATAAGCATTCACTCCTTCTTCCATATTTATTTATTCATTCACTTATCTTTTATAGCGATTATCCCATCGTCAGGGTCGTCAGCAGTTTGTCACCATTCACCCCCTCATTCACAGTGATTGATTGATTGATTCATTCATTCATTATTCACACAAGACAAGGTGTTACTGCCCCTTGTGGCAAGAGCCGAGGTAAACACATCTAAAAGCCCAATTCAGGCTGTAGTGACGCTATCTATAGCAAACAACAAGCAAGCTACTAGCAGGCTAACACCCTACCAAACAGACACCGCTTACCTACATTAGCCAACAACAGCCTGAAGCACATCATCTGGGGTTTTCAAGCGGGTACCTTCCTTCATCGTTTTTTTGTCCAGTTAGGCCCACGACACCTCAAGTGAAATCCAGTGTCCTGGAAACACCCCCGTCCATAATACATAGGCGATCAACAAGGAAACAATCTTTCCTTAGCGATCTCCCCAGCTTGTATGCTTCCTCCTCAGCCATAACCATTCACTTGCTCGTTCCACGGCCGGAGAGATGTTACCTACCGCGAGTTTCAGGCTCCAGCCGCGAATTCCCAACTCAGTCTGTAGAGCAAAGACAGATTTTGCCACAAACCCACGACAGGCTGCTCTGCCTCCGATGCCATCTTATACCTAGCTTTTTTGCGCTCACTAGCCTCTTCGGTAAATACACTGTCCTCTCTACCCCAGACCACAGTAATATATCTGTCCGCAGTCGGTACTAACTATACAGGACTGTCTCAGAAAATTAGAATATTGTGATAAAGTTCTTTATCATCTGTAATGCAATTAAAAAAACAAAAATGACTTTTTCATGATATTCTAATATTTTGAGATAGGATTTGTAAGCCATAATCAGCAATATTGAAATAATAAAAGGCTTGCAATATTTCAGTTGATTTGTAATGAATCCAGAGTGTATGACATTTTTGTTTTTGTAATTGCATTACAGAAGAAGAAAGAACTTTATCACAATATTCTAATTTTCTGAGACAGTCCTGTATATGCAGCTGCTCGTTCAATTCATTATCAATGCCGGGGGTGTCAAACTCATTTTGGCTCAGGGGCAAAATGGAGGAAAATCCATTCTCAAGTGGGACGAACGGGTAAAATCATGATGTATCTATTGTTCGGGGGTGAATCGGTATCTTTTAGCTTTGTGAGCCGGATGAAACCCGGCCTAATCCAGCCAGTTCGACACCCCTGATCTATACCGTCTATCCTGAAGTCGAGGTAGAGATATATTGGCATTCACGTTCTCATTGACGTTCATTCATTATCGATATTGCCTCCACCACTGTCCAGGTCACAGGGGATCAGTCAGGGTACAAAGATCCAACAATTCACTTTCATTCATTCATTCATTCATTCATTCATTCATTCATTCATTCATTCATTCATTCATTCATTCATTCATTCTCTTTTTTTTTTCATTTATCTAACCACATGAAGTCCAAGAAGCTGCATGATAATTGATGAGGAGCGTTTTCCACTTGGATTCGTAGATGATTTGTGTAAACGTCAACGCTAGCAGTTATCGATCCTGATCGATCGGGGGGTCCTTTATCAATAATCCAGAACGTTAGCAGAGAAGTCTCCAGTGGTCTAATAAGAAGCTTTTCGTGAAACTGGCCAGTAAATCAGGTTGTTTTGTGGTCCTCCCTTGGATCCTTAGGTAACTAATCCAGTGACAGTTGGCCGGGAGGAGTCTGACCTCCTTATGCGATTGATTTCTTTCGACATCGCTACTATTGATCCCTCCGCGTTCAGAGGGATTTGAAGAAAACGTGTAGGAATGACTCTGCAGGAGCTCTAGCATCGCAACAATATCGTCTCGCCATTGAACCTTGCCACACAGCGAGAGGGGCCTTGGTTGGATTCCCTCGAGGGTCTCTCTCTGGGTGGAGTCTCCATGTTCTCCAGGTGTTTGTGTGGGAACCCCAATCCAGGTTCCTGCCACAAACCAAACACATGCAGGAGGTTCACTGGAGGCTCCACATGGTCTAGACGTGTGAATGAGAGGGTGAATAGTTGTCATAGCTTGAAGTATTTGAACCAGATTCACTGTTAATCTAAGTTTGTGCGCACGCACGTGTGTGTGTGTGTGTGTGTGTGTGTGAACACTCATTACAGTGCCAAAGGCTTAATTATTCCCTGGGTGTTTGTCTTCTTCAGGAGCTCAGCCTCTGCAGGGTGTCCTCATGACAACCCGGTCTCATTCCGGTATTGACTGACCCTCGGCTACGCTGATCTACTTCCTGTCTGACCTGTAGTTGTATATACAGGACCGTCTCAGAGAATTAGAATATTGTGATAAAGTTCTTTATCTTCTGTAATCCAATTACAAAAAACATGATACTCTAATCTTTTGAGTTTTCTTAAGATGTAAGCCATAATCAACAATATTAAAATAATAAAAGGCTTGCAATATTTTAGTCGATTTGTAATAAATCCAGAATGTATGACATTTTTGTTTTTGTCGTTGCATTACAGAAGATAGATAACGAACTTTATCACAATATTCTAATTGTTATGAGACAGTCCTGTATGTCTGTGCACGCTCATTGTACATATATAAGGGGAAATGGATGCATGCATTTTTTTCCCTCATTTTCAAATCAGCAAGAGTAAAAATTATAGCGTGCATAAATAGTTTTTATGTACATTGTTTTTGAATTTTATGCATTCAATCGGTTTATTACTTGTAATTTGACGTTGTATAAAGAGGGTTTGATCATTCATGTCAATTGCCCTTTATTCTTTAATTTGTGTATTTAATTTTCTCATTCATTATCCATGCCGCTTATTATATACCGCATGTTGCATTGAGTTGCGTTAGCTTTGTAGGAATTTCTACAAGTGGAAGTCGCAGTTTTTAGGAATATGAGATGTGACCTTTGCCCTTGGAAGGCGGAGATTTCTCACAAGATGCTGCAGCAACTTATTGGAGACATTCAGAGGTTTTTTTTTTACCTGAAAAGAAATAGGTGAAAAGGAGACTGCGGCCAACCAGCAAGCAGAATGTGTGTGTGTGTGTGTGTGTGTGCTCCTCACACACACACGGATGGATTGGTGTGATCCCCCGCTGAACATGGATGAATGTAAATCTCGTGACACTTATCCCCTTCGCTGCCGCTGAGCTATGAAGCAGCTGATAATCACTTAGTGGGTGTTCTCAGATCCCGTCTCTTCGTCTTCTCCGCCCCGCAGGTTCAACATGCCCCATGATGACAACCCCAAGTGCAAGGAGGCCGGGATGAAGCACCAGTACCACGTGATGGCGCCCACCCTCAATTACGACACCAACCCCTGGACGTGGTCCAAGTGCAGCCGCAAGTACATCACCGAGTTCCTGGAGTAAGCGCTTCTTTTTAAACTCAACTTTCCCATGGCGGAGAAAGCCAGGCTTTCCCTCCCTCGTTCCCCAATATATCATCCCGTTCACCTTTTAAAAGCACATTAACTTTTTCCGCTTGTTGTGACGTGGCCAGCTGAGCAAACTGGCCCCGCGCGTATCTGCCGACAGGTCGGGCCAATGTAAACTGCGCGAGGTTGTTATTGCCTTTGCTGAAAGGCTATTTCCTGTTTGAATCTCGGGGTCTTCCTTAACCGACCCGGGCGATGGATCATCCGCGGTCCTCCGCCGGTCTCCCTGCTCGCTCGAAGCCCCGCTCTCGCGATTTCGGGCAAACGGGAATCCCGGGGCCGCTTCGAACCCACGCCACGACCGCCGGCGTTGGTGAAGGGCTTCCTTTAAAATGACAAAATACCAGATATAGTTAGATCTTCCCTGAACGTGGCCTTTTAATCCGTGCCTCCTTCCTTCTGTGAATTGTAGTGACCGTCACAAAGGACGGCCTTGTCGGGCAGATTCCTTTCGGAAACGCACTGTAAGGCGATTCTTCGTCTGCGCTTTTTTTACGGTTGCGCCGCTCATAGTTTCCAGCTAGAGGTGACGTCAACAATGTGTGGTTGTGGCATTCTGAAGAATGAGGATCTTCATGAATCTCTCCATTATTTGAACAGGGCCGCGTCGTCCGTGAGGCATTCTTGTTTGCGACGGGTTTCGTGCTAATGTTCTTGAGCGCAGAGCAGGTAATAGGAGCCGCCGTTGGTGTGGTCCCCGATGGTGGGAAAGGCCCCTGAAGGTGTAGTCCAAGTACTGTGAAAGTCCATCTCCAGCCAACAATGAGGGGCATTGATTCAAACTGGCACTTGTGCGACGCCGCTCCTGCTCAGTGGGCCGACCTGGTCAAGTACATGGCTGTTTTGACTGATTATTCTCCCCCAACTTTGCCATCTGGAAAACAAAAGCCGCCGCCGCCGCCTTTTTTCCAACGGCCGACGCGTCCCCCTTTTTTTTCGGAATAATGTCCCCCGAACCCTCGCGCCCGGGTGCTGATCGAGAGGGCCGACGACAGAGAAACCATTCACTGGCCTCCCGCTCCACGTGCGATTTAAGTTTCTCACATTGACATACATTTTAATCTTCATTTTTCTGCACTCACAAACTGACCGTCTGTGTTTCGTGTCTTTGTATAAAATATCCTGGGATACCAGACAGTTGGAGAGCTTTCCAAACTACATCCTGAAAGTGCAGTACAGATACTTGGGCTGCAGTGGAAGCTAGCGCTAACACAATAAAATCCTTCACTTTCTCTCAGAGGGCACGCAGCGCCATCCCATAGTGGCAAAGTTTGTTTGTTTGTTTAGAAGTTTAGTAGGACAGTGTACAAATACATTAAGCACAAAGGCAGAGATGTTTGTGCCAGATTATAGCTTATAGCTAATTTCCATCTGTAGTCCTGGACAATACAAGTATAAAAAAGACAATATATATAAAATATACAGATAGGCAATAAAATAACTATACAATATATAAACAGGCAATAAAATATGTATTTTGCAAGTTGAAAGTGCTATTGTTGTGATATTGTTACTTTGAAGTGGAGGTACAGCACCTTTGGTTTGTTTTATTTGTTTTTACACAGCGACCTTTCGACGATTCCCGGAGCCCAGGTCAGCGCTCGGTTCGGTTTAGCCCGGTTTCATCGACGAATGTCTCCCGCATCAAGGTTCACCTTGTTGAAGACCCAAAACCCAACATGCTTTGCGCTCAGCATGAACTGATCAAACGCCTATATATGAAAACTATTATTGTTTGTTCTCTGGTGACGTGCTCGCAACAACAGCCAAATATAATTCTGCAGATATAAACTAACTTTCATGTTCCCCAATGGTTGCCAGGTGTGGAATCTCGTCGGTTGCCAGATTGAGATGGCCCCGCCCACTCCCGCTCACATGGCTGATATTCCCGGTTGGAAAAAAAAAAAGGGGGTTTAATTTAAGATGTGACCGCGTTGACCCCATCTGCCTCTCGTTGTTGCTCCGAATAATTGCCCCATTGGTTTCCACCGCTCGGGTTACACAGATGACCAACCGCTGAAAGATGCCGTATAATTTCTCAGCGTGTATGATTCATTGACAGGTTGTTGTGCAGTTTTCTCTCAAAGGATTTATTTATTCTCGGTGGTTCCCCTGCAGTTTATTAAACTGCCGATGGACGGAAACAAAGTGGCGGCAACTTGGGATAATCCTGTGCGATCACTCGCCTGCCACATTAGCCGAAGCTTCAACGGGGCAGATGTTCCAGCAGCTCCGGTCGGGATGAGATTTGTCAGAGGAGTACAGACACGTTGTGTAATTACACCTCCTACACGCGTCCAACCCCCCCTCGATTTCCCTTTTTCAAAAGTAAACAACAAAAGGAAGGGATCTTTTAAGCCTCCGCTTCGTTGCTCGCATGTTTAATCAGGTTCAGAGCGCCGAGGTCGATCGCTTCTATTTGCGGGCTGGTTTTTCCGCGCATTCCTCGCAGCTGCGATATGTTGACTCTGGATATCGTGTCGGGGCGGGGCTCGTCTTCAGCGTGGTCCGCCGTTAACGTTAAAAATCCGACGTTGATTTATGTTACGTAAACAGGATGCAGCAGGATTCCGAACACTCTTGTTCACATTCATCACAGAACGCGCACCTCCGACGACAACTTACTCACAGACTATGGAAAGAAGTGGTTCAAGCTCAGCTTAGTATCTCTGCAGAACAAGGAAGGGCCGATGTTACTCATGATTGGGCATATGAACTTGTATTCTCGGGTCAGAAAGTACCGTATCTTCCCTAAAAGTTTTCCCTAATTGTACAAATTCCACCAAACGTATCCCGTTTACCTTTACAACCACTCTTGTGACGCAGCACCGGTTACGGAGAGTGCCTCCTGGATGAGCCTGTCGGACGGCAGTATGACCTTCCCACCCTCCTCCCCGGTCAAATCTACAACGCAAACAGGCAGTGCGAGCTAATGTTTGGACCGGGATCCCAAATCTGCCCCTACATGGTGAGTATGCTCGACACCAAACCAGCAAAATCACATGAAAACAGATCGGGTCGGTTGTACCCCTGGTACAAGGAGAACCCCATGCGGTATCCATTCCTGAATATTTGAGCAAATTCCAGACTGTGTCACTTCAAACATCGAGTTCAGGGGTGCTGACTGACCGTTTTACATTTGAATTGCATCTTGGGAACGGTAAAGCGCACGACCAACAACATTTCTTGAGTATCCAGTCATTCGGCAACATATCCCATGCAGAGTGCAGATAGTCCGCGCAGAACGGACAACAGCACTCTTACCCGTTCAGTCCAGGCACACGGAGCAGACGACATGACCGTTGCAGCCTCTTCCTGGTAAAACAGTAAAACAGAAACGCAAAGTAAAAACAAAACATGAGCCTCGGCTCATAGTTTCTCCACATGCAGAGAGTAAGTGGTTGCAGGTACCAGGTCTCTATAAATGTCAATCACCTCTGTCTCAAGGGTGGACACTGAGGGTATCACTTGTGAACATAATCACGGTCTTCTCTGCAGTGAGAGTAAGCTTCGTGTGAAGCGGTGTGTTGTGGACGCCAACAAAAGCTTTTTTTTCAAAGGATTTGACGTCCGGAACAAAAGTTGGTCCCGGCAAAAAACAACAGTGTCATCGGCATAATAACGCATATTAGCACCTCACTCCTTTAGGGCAAATCATTGATTTATTTTAAGTTGTTAGTGATTTGAATAAAAAATGTTCTTGGTTTTGTTTTTAATTTGCTGATTTGCTGAATTTTTTTTTCCCAATGCCAGAAACAGTGTAAAAGGCTTTGGTGCACAAGCGCAGAGGGGGACCATAAAGGGTGTCGCACGCAACACATGCCGCTGGCCGATGGGACCGACTGCGGACACGGAATGGTGAGCGCGACCATGATCAGCAGATCACAGAGGTTTGACTGTGTATTCTAGAGACAGGTTTGCATCTATAAAACTGCGAAAAAAGGTCGTGGCGAAGCTATAAATTCGCCCGAGTGATTCGTTGACACACGAGATGAGATGAGAGTTATTCGGGAGGGAACGAGGAAATTGGCAATATGGGGCTACTTCTGTGCCGGTATTGTTGAGAGTAAAAGCGGCATGTATGCGGGGGTCGTGCGAAAGCATCGAGAGACAAAATATTTATCAGTTGCGCTAAATAAAAACGAGATGTGTCAAATTCTGGCAAGATGTCCAGGCTGCAGCGAGTCAACTATCCGCGATGATCTGCGACGACATCGAAAGCCGGACAAAAACCGCAAAGCTACAATGCAAGATGAGTGTGGAGCAAGAGGGAAGTTGATTGGCCAAAAAAAATGATCGGCAATAGTCCGAAAAACAGGCAAAGGAGAAAGAACATCAGGAACGTCCGGGAGGACTTTATTACATCGATCTAAGAGCATCAAGAAGAAGACTTCCTCCGGTTTTAACGGTGTTGTTAAATCTCTCACAGGCTCCCAGTAGCCCTACTGGAACACTGACCACATGCTTGTGACATTTATTGCATTTTTTTTTTACGCAAGAAATACTCTGGAATCCCGGTCGATTCCCCGCCACCTGTCCCCCGTGAACCCTCCGACGCAGATGGCAAGGTGCAGCGGCTGTGACATATTCTTGGCTCGAAAAGAAAAAAAAGGGTAAAACAGGCATCTGACATAACACCGGCGCCGGTCCGTGTAGTCTAAAGGGTCGTGCCTCTGACGACTTCTTTGTCCTCTTTCTCCGCTGTGGTGAGTTTATATGTCGACACGTTAAATTAACCCGACGCTTTAAGGTCACCCGTCTTGTATTTGAGGCAGGACGAGACAGAAAAAAAGACTTTATCAGCCGCCACCTTTGCGAGCGGTGCGGCAAAAGATCTCTAGGTACCGCTGCGGAGGTAGGGCGTGACACCTCAAGCTACAGCAGCTTGTATCTTTTGCACTCGTCCGCTTCCAGAAAAAACAACCGTTTGTTATTCATTGCTTTTCCTAGATTTGTTCCGGTTTTAGAAACCCATGTAAGTGTGGTCAGGTGATCCCCCTAGTTAGGAACTAGAAACATTACCCTCTGTGTTGTTCGGGGCCCCCAACCCCCATTGGCCTTCATGTTCTACCCGCTCTGCGATGCTATGCTAATTAGGGCTGAGGCGGCGGGTCAGTCACTCAGGATACAGGAAAAGAATGGCCGCAAGGGAGGGCGGCAGAAAGAGAAGGATAGAAGAAGGGAAGAAAGCGAGACGGAGGGGGTGAGAGCGCAGGAGAGAGTCTCAAGAGGGAAAGGTGAAGACGCGGGTCCTTTGAAAGAGGATGCCGCCCGTCGTTCACAGTTGAGTCACCTTGTTGTGAACCCGTGACCCTAAAACCTCTTTAAAAGGCGGATGAGCGGGTCAGTGGTCAGGCCGTAACAGAGCCCAGGCGGAGGCCGGCCCGCGCCCTCACAAAGGAACTCACATCAGTGATTCTGCGGAGCGGGAGGCGGGAGGAGAGCTTTGAGGAGGCGCAGGGGGATGAGGATGTGGCAGGCATGTGTTTAGAATTCACAACATGCTTGAGAGGCAGAAAAAGAGGAGGCGAGGGAAGGAGGGTCGGCTTCCCTCCTTAACCTCCTGCCCCCCGAGGTGTCTCGCAGTTTTGCGACCCATCTGAGACCCGTATCCCTCGAGTACTCGCCTCCGGCTGCGGCCGCGGCCTCACGCTGGATCGAACCGTTACCCGGCGAGCCCGGGTTAACGGGGAATAGCTAATAGCTTAATCCAACTAAGACAACCGGACTAAACAGTAATGGTCCTGGGAGAACATCTCCCACCGCGGTCCCAGCCCTCATGTGGGAGATCTCCTTGGGAAGACACTTTAATCAAACTCTGTTTTCTTTGCTGAAGCAACAACCCCATAAAACTACCCTGAGCTGACTCAGCTCTGTTGCGATTCGCGTGTTCGAAAGTCAGACGTTTGGAGGTCAGGTTCCAGGCAACGATCGGAGGCTCCCAGACGGAAGCCTCCACCGGCCTCCACCGGCCGAGGCCACAGCTCCAGATCCCCTACACCTGTCACGACCAAATATCGGGTGATATCTCATATGAGAATGACAAATTCCACTTTCATTGTCAGTGCCGCTCCAGGATCGTGCGTCGTATTCCCATTTTTTGAGTACAGTAAACCCTTGTTTTTCGCGGGGGTTACGTTCAAAAAAGGAACCCGTGATAGGCAAAATTTGTAAAGTAGAACCGCTTATTTTATTTTTTTTACAATTATTATACAATTAAATACTTTATTATAAAGTGCTGCTGTCGTCCTTATGTTTTTTTCTTCCTTCTTTATGGAACCAACGGAAGATTCATTAATTCCGTAATGCCGGCCTACAGCCGCATAGCTTTTACCTTCCCTTAGCATGTCCAGAAGTTTAACTTTATCTGCGATAGATAGCGTCTTCCGCTGCCTTTTGGGCCCAACATTATGGGTTTTAGAGAAACTCGAAATTGCAAGAGAATTTGCACGTACGTAATGTGAATTTGGCAAGCTGTTTTACGTACGTGTACATATTAAACTGCAACGTTATTGACGCACAGGTAGAGAAGAAGCGGAGTGACTTTTTAGCCAATCGGAACGCACAACACAATGCACGATGCAAATCCGTGAAGTAGCGAAAACCGTGAAAAGTAAACCGCGTTATAGCGAGGGATCACCGTGGTTGTATGTCTCCCAGCGGCGGCACTACCTTTTTATATCTTTAAGTATTTCCCCGCGAGGAGCTAAATCATCTTAAAGTCCAATTTGGCAGTCCTGTTTGGCAGATGCGCTCAGTCCTCTGAAGCAGCGGTCCCCAACCTTTTTTGTACAAGGGACCAATTTTATGCATGAAAATGTTCCCGTGGACCGGTTTAGAGGCGTGGGGGTTCAAATCATAAAAACTTTTGTCGGCTCACAGTATTGAATCTGAATACAAAGATTACACTTTAACCCTCGTGCGATCTTAACATTGTGTTTACTCCCCTTGTCCTGCTGGTCAAAAATGACCCAAAAGACAATCTTTGTACCCTAATGGTGTACAGCCCACATGGAAACGTAAACAAAAAACAAGTATCACTTTTTCTAATTATGGGGTCTCTTTAGGAAAAGTCATAAAATTTCAAGTTGGAAAAAAATAGGTTAATAGGTGTTTTTTCTACAGCCAAACATGGTAGTGGGTCACTTTTGACCTGCAAGACAACACAAGGGTTAAATAAAGTGTACTCTAATAAAAAATAACAAATACAGACAAAAAAATTAAAATAAAAATATAAATAAATAAATAAATAATGCTAATAATAATAAGCAACAACAGCAACAATAATAAATAATAAATAGTTAAAAAATATGCCTAAAAGTTTTGAGAGTTTCATAGCTTTGTTAGCTCGCTGTTTACTGCAAATAATGCACAGCGAGCTTGTTTATCACCTGTTGCGATGGACCCGTAGCTTAGGTAGGAATTTTGATTTTCTTTTGAATGCAGCTTTCTTTTTGCTGGCAGTCTGCGACGCTTCTGCGCTCTCATCGTTTGCTCATTTCCTCCCGTAAATGCTCTCCAGCGACTTTTGTTTCCGGCTCGTTTTTCCAAGGTCCAGCTCGTGGTAGCCGATGTGTGAAATGGCGCGACGGGAACAGTCGTTTTTCAAAATCAGATCCGGTAGGTCCGATGCCATTTTCTTTGCGGACATTTCCAAATGGTCCGAGGATCGGTCCGGGGTTGGGCACCTCTGCTCTGGAGGCAACGTTCAAAAAACAGCAACATCTCACCCTCTAAGCCCACATATGCAACAGCAGCTACTCGCAGTGTCAAGTCGCTTGGTAGCGAAAGCTCAACGTCTCCTGTGGAGCAGCGGCGGCAGCAGTACTCGGTGGCCGGGATCAAGTATCCTGCAGCTTTGGGGAAAACCTGGGCATACCTGCAAATATCTTTGCCTCTTCGTTGCTTCAAATCCTCTAACCGATGCTTTGTAGTCTGATTTGTAGGGGAGTTTTTGACGGGAAACGGCAGGCGGAAGAATCCTTCCCTTCGCACCAGACTGATACCGCTGGTGTTTTTTAATCGACTGTCTATTTTATTCCGTCGACGCTCTTGGAGTTGTTTTTTTCTCTTCATAACCCCGATGACATTTTTCTTAGAAGGAGTCATGAGGTTCAGGTCGATGGCCTTACAGGGTCAGTCTTTTGGCTCTGAGGTGTCCGTGGAGCCTGGAGGGGGGAAGGCTGAGAGGAGTGTTAGATGTAGAGGATTACGGATCTGGCCTCCCGGGAGGGGAGGGGGGTTTGTATCCTCAGCCAAAAGAGCACTTTCTCGCGTCGGTCGTTCCTACCACTACTAAAACGTCATTTACTCCCCGAAACGCTTCTCGCTGTGTTTGTGTGGGTGGATTTCGGTTCCACGCCGGGTTACGAAACAAAGTTGTCCGGTAATTGAGGTCAGCGCCTCAAAAAGCGGGAGCGAGGCACGTCTCCAGAACAAGTTGACGAAAAAAAAAAAAAAGCTTGTTTGTATACAGTTTAGTTGAAATAGGGCAACGGGCACTGCGGGGTTCATGGGTAGTTTTTCTCCCCCTCTGTTCCCACCTCCTCCACTGCAGCCCCCACCACCGCCGCCGCCGCCGCCGCCCCAGCAGGCCCTCTCACTGGGCGATGGAGTGAGTAATGCGGTCACATGACCTCTTGGCGGCGCGTCTGTCATCTGGCTCAGTGGGCTGTGCATTAACAAGGGCATCCCATCACTTGTTGTCTATAAATACGCCGCCCTCCCCTTCCCTCGCGCCCTCCTCCTCCGCCTCCACGTCCATCTTGATCTTCAAAAGGACCCCGTCTGTTCCTGTGTGTTGAGCTGTTTGGCGCGAGTGCTTGCATCTGGCGCGCTAGCGTGCACATCCTTAGTATGTTTGCGTGCATACTCTAAATGCCTGGCTTAAGAGCCGATGAGCGACGTCCCTCCGTCAAGTGGTAGCCGGACTCGCCATTGAAACGGAAGTTAAACATTTTTTATTTTTGTTTGTTTAGCGTTTCCACTCGTTTTTGGTCATTTTGCGCGACGACGGCCACGATGAAGTGGCTCCTCCAAATTTTTTTGATTTAACGCTTGTCATTCGGGGAGTAGCGGCGGGACGAATGGGAGGCCGAGCTCAGATTTATTGGGTTTTTGTTATTAGAAAAATAAACCGGTCCCTCCCCTGGCCGTTTTTACAGCTTCCCGCAGAAGATTCACATCTCAGCGGAGGTTATGTGAAGCCCAGGTTCTGCCGGCTGAGGCGACGAGTGTTTCCCGGAGTCTCCTGGCAGCTGGGAGGACTCGAGTGTATGTGTGTGTGTGTGTGTGTGTGTGTGTGGAGGCAAATGCTCGGATTGTGTGTCCGGTGTGGCTCCCAGCAGCATTTTGCAGGTTGGCGCCACTTCGATTTTGTCCCCGTTAAAGTCGTACCGGAGAGTTTTCTTTTCTGGCTCTCAAAATTGCAGAGCCCTGCAATGGACGTGTGGCCGGTCCAGGGGGAGCCCCGTCTTTCGTCCAATCCAATGACAGCAGTTGGCAATGAATGAACGGGAATGAGAGCGTGAAGGGTTGCATCTCTGTATTTTGTCGGATGTAAAAGCAACTTTTCGGAATATTATGAAACGTCAACGCAACGGTAAATCCACTTATGGTTAGCCAGGCGCTAACCAGACCATCGGGAATGGAGCCGGTGGGTTTGGTGTCACGCCGAAGGGTAGGATAGGAGCGACCGGGAAAGGAACCGCCAACCTTCCGGGTGTAAGTTATCAAGAAGTGCTGCAGCTGTCGTGATTTTTTTTTTTTTAATTAACAGGAAGGTGTCGCTTTTTGTGTTTTTCTTCTTCGGGCTGCTCCCTTCAGGGGTCACCACAGCCGACCATCTCCCTCCGTCCAACCGTCTCCTCCGGCGCCGGCTACCTTCACGCCCTCTCGCCTTCCATCGGTTCCACTAATCAGGATGGCTTTGTATTCTTTCTAGCAATGTTAGCAGAAAGCGTGAATGCTAGTACATGCGGCGGATAAAGTGCCAGATTCCTTCGAGTGAGGTGGTTTCTAAGCAGCGGACGATCATTGAGAAGAACAGATTTGCAGATTTACCACGACCTGGGATTCAACGGAGCAAGTTCACCCCTCTTGGAACAGAGTTCGCAGGGAATTGAAAGTGATTCCGTAAGACGGGGGGGGGTCGACCGGGGTCACGGTTGCGTCGTATTCTCTCACTTGGCTTTTCTCCCTCCGTGTCCCGCTCCTCCCCCCGTCTTCACACTTTGTTTTTTTTTGTTTTTTTTTTGTTTTCGCTCCGGGGCGAAGCCAAAGTTAACTCGGAAAGTCAGGGCCACGAGAAAGAAAGAAAGAAAAGAAAGAAAGACACCGCAGCACATGAAAGGTGACGGCTTTTGGGAAATTGCCGCGGCGAAATGAAAGAGTCGGAGGGCTTTTTAAATCAGACCCTTTGCCTTCTCATTGCGGCGGTGATGTATGGCCCCGGGTTCAGAAACGAGGTGCTCCCTGCGACCGTTTCCTGCCAATTACAGGGCGCCGGCTCCCGAAGCAGCCGGCTGAAGAGCTCAGAGCAGATGCCGCCGTCCCCGGAGAGCGTTCCCAACGCGGGGGTTAACCGCTCTCCTGATCCGTCCGTGTCGTCCGAGCAGAGTTGCTTCTCGCCGAGCGTGTGAACGGAGAAGTTTTCGCGAGATGCGTGCGGCATACGTGCACGTTTTTGTGTGCCTTTTGGGAAATTCCTAATTCGAAACACGTCCCAGCTGGACGGCTTTCCCCTTGCGAGACCTTTTTTTTTTTTTTTTTTTTTTTTTTTCGCCTTTTTTTTTTTTGCTCAAACGCCTCACCGCATTCCGAATCGAGGGCAAATTTTGACGACCTTTCTAGGAAAGGCGCCTCCCCGCCCCCCAACCCCGACCCATGAGTGCGTGCCTGAACTCCGCAGAGGCCGCCATTCACCTCTTCCTGCTCCGAGGGCTAATTGGAATTGAACCCCCCCCTTGTCCGCGAATCCAAAAGCCACGCCTGCGCCGGAGCAATCGGTTCAATTCCTCCAGATTAGCACTCTCTCTCTCTCTCACACACACACACACTCACACACACAACCCGCACATACATCATCTCACACAGATGTTGTCCCCCCTCCTTCCACCGGCGTCCAGTCTTTCTTCTTTTCACCCACATCACCTTTTCAGGGCCAAACAAAACGGCTGTAAACACAGGGTGCCAGCGGAGGGGGTCGGAATGCCTCGGAGGCCCCGCTGATGCTCACACACACACACACACACACACTCACACACACACTATGTGTTTGACAGTCAGCCTGCGCCCCGGTGGTCCCGTCTGCTCCTCAAGAGGGACGAGGGGGGGGGGGCAGCCACTGGACACTCCATCTGACGGTTGTTTTGGTGCGACGGGGCTGTTGGAAGGTGCCGAAAAACGCCGGGAGACGAGTAAAAATGACCGATCTGACGGTTTCCCTTTAACAGATTAACACCTGGTTTCTTACGTCTGAGCGAAATCAATTAGAAAAAAAACATTTGCGCATTCCTGCCCGAGCCTGCGACCGCTTCATTTAACGCCCATTTTCCAGCCGCGCCTTGGCTTTGCGTCTAAAGTTGAATCACACGTGGAAAAAACCTTTACTCAAGGGATTATGGGAATGTTTGTTTGGGTTTTTTTTTTTTTTTTTTTTTTCTCGGCCCGTACTACCCCGCGGCCGTTAACACCTGCCTGTCATGGTGCGCAGACTTTACACTCCGTCATTAGCCCCCGTGAGTGCGGGGAACACATGCACGTTGGGTGGGGAAGGTTCCAGATCGTGCAGCGCCGGCGTCGTCCTTTGCGCTTATTTTCTGCGCAGGGGGTTCGGCCGTTCCGCAGGTGTTCTCCTCCAGAACTGCAACATCGTGAATTCCTATAAACTCCCGTCGGCAAGGAAACGGCTGAAGCTTAATCGCAGATATCCATTGAGAGTATGTCCCGGATCGTTTTTACCGGGGGTCGTGTTATCACGCCTCTAGAGTTTCCTTATCGAGGTGCCGCCGCTTCCTGCGCCTATCTGCCCGGACGCCGCGTTGCCTCCGAGGACAGACGCCGTCTTGTCCCGCATTCTTCCAGGGAAAAGGGACTCCCTCGTATCTCTTTGCAGCGGCGGCGGGTGGTTTGGTTACACGCAAACAGGACGGAAGTCTTTAATAGCGTTCATGCGTGTTTTTTTGTGTGTGTGTGTGTGTGTGTGTGTGTTTTCTCCTGGCAGTACTGCAGGCACGGGATGTGCGTGAACAAAGAGTTGTACCTGCAGCCGGTGCATGGGGAGTGGGGCCCCTGGGGGCCCTACAGCCTCTGCTCCAGGTCTTGCGGCGGAGGAACACGGAGCACCACCAGAGACTGCAACAAACCTGAGTAAGAAGGAATGATGGAGATTTCACGGACTTTTGAAAGCCAGTATGTCAGATTTAGCAAAGAGGGGCAGCAAAGGCAGTCCATCCCCTCGCCAAAACATCCAGAAAAGGATCTTAAATCCTCCCCTTGTCCCCTCCAGGCCCAGAAACGGCGGGAAGTTCTGCGTGGGACGCAGGATGAAGTTCCGCTCCTGCAACACTGAGCCATGTCCGCGAGGACGGAGAGACTTCCGCGAGGAGCAGTGCTCTCAGTTCGACGGCAAGCACTTCAACATCAACGGTCTACCTCCCACCGTCCGCTGGGTCCCCAAGTACAGCGGCAGTGAGTGGAACAACACGCTAGCGCTAACAAACTCTTAGCATCAAAGAGAATGATTAGTTACATCAAGCTGAGCGCGCAATTGCGGATTTTTCTTTAAAATGCTGGCTATTACTTGACGTTTTCAAACATTCATTCATTTGCTGTATCTTATCCTGCCGTCCAGAGCCGGCTGACGCCCGAACCGGAGAGTCACATATTCACGCGTACAACCGATCCCCCTCTCAGTTTGAGCGATTTAGAATCTGCTAATCTAGTGCGTCAACCGTGAATCAGTTTCGTCTCTAAAAACAATGCATTTAGAAATCAGTAAAGGAAAAAAAATGCAAAAAGAGCTCACAGTTTATGATAAGCTGAAAAAAACGATTGATAGGGTGTAAATGTGTCTGTAATATTCCATCCTTGCATCTATCTTCTGGGGTCACGGGGGATTGAGCCCATCCCAGCCGTCATCGGGCGCCAGGTGGGGTTCACCCTGAACTGGTCGCGGGTCAATCGCAAATACAGACGTAGAAACATTCACTCACTCATTCGGGGCAATTTTTCCGTTTTTTTCCAGTTAACCCGCGACATGTTTTGTGGGACGAAACCGGAGAACACGGAGAAAACACACACACAGACACGGGGAGAACATGCAAACTCCGCACAAATTAAGAAGAAAACAAATATGAACACGTGAAATGTTTGAATTTTTTTTCTTCAATCAGACTGTATCAATAGTTTTTTTGGGGGGGTTGTAATTGTGTATTATTTTTCATAATTTTGGGTTTTGTTAAACAAGAAGGAGAAGGACGATGTCAGTCTGTAGGTCTATAATACAGATAGAATAAAGATATAATATAAACATAATATTGTGACAAGATAGATATAATAAACATATAAAGTACAGATGTAACATAAATATAATATTGATATTATGAAGAAATTCTATCAATACAGTTATAATGTAGACTTCATATAGAAATAATAGACATGTGACAGACGATTATGTAAATATCACAGACAAAATAATGGCATACTATTGATATGATAAAGATATAATACACAAACAATCTAGATATAACATAGATAAAATAGGGAATGCTGCTAAACAAACAATCAAAGAAAAAGAAGAGGTGAATTCTAGACACATGAAATTCATTTGAATTTATCTTAACAACAAAACGGTTTTTATTTGATCTGCAAATGTTCCAGTCGGTTGAAGCTGCAGATGCTGCAGCCTCGGGTTTTTTCGTTGTTTTTTTTTTTCTTTTGGACTAAAATACCCCGCGTCCTTTGCACGCCCATCGGTCGAGAGCTACATGCAAACCCCGTCGCCGGCTACATGATATTACCTCCTGGCAACGAGCGCCGTGTCTGATTCATGCATTTAATTGACGCGCCCCTCGGCTCACCGCGCTCTCAGGGATGCAAAGTGATTATTACAAACAAAGGATTGGGTTTTGGCAGCCTTGCAGTGGGTAAACCGACACCTTGACGAATAGCTTTGAGTACAAATATTTGAACCGTGCTCTTTTCATTTATTAAGATCATTTAACCCCAGTCGCTTCCTTTCTTCCCCTCCAGTTCTGATGAAGGATCGGTGCAAGCTCTTCTGCCGGGTGGCCGGGACCACGGCGTACTATCAGCTGAAGGACCGCGTCGTCGACGGCACGCCTTGCGGTCCGGACACGTACGACATCTGCGTCCAGGGCCTCTGCAGGGTACGCCCGAGTGTCCGAAATCCCGATTCATCTCGCGCTCCAGATATTTAAAGCATGACAACCCAATCCCGCGCAAGGAAAATTGCAGAAAGACAAATTGGAAAAACCTCCAGCATGTCCTGGAAAAGCGATCACGGACCACGATAGCCGTTTCCGAATCGTACAACCTGCACAGTCCATTTTTACACGAATAAAACATATCCGGATCTCCGACTTTACCGCTTTAAGGAATTATGCGAATCACCGAATCACAAATTCTCCCCCCCCCCCCCCCCCCCCCAGCAAGCCGGCTGCGACCACGTGCTCAACTCGAAGGCCAGGAACGACAAGTGTGGCGTGTGCGGAGGCGATAACTCCTCGTGCAAAACTCTGGCGGGCACCTTCAATGACGCGCAGTACGGTGAGTCCTCATCCCCGTCCTCGCCTTGCATCGAATTACGAGCTGCCGCTGAACCAACCGTATATTTACGCCAGTTCCCACTCGGTTGAAAGTACGTCTCTGTGAATGAGAGGGCGAACGGTAGTATCCTTCTTTTAGCGAACCCCATATCGGCGCAACTCACCGGGTATCCGATATCGCCGTGGTTACAGGACTCCCCTTGTGTAATTTCATATATGATATGATGTCATGCCTGCTTGCGTATAAACACAGGGTTTTGACAGCAGGCGGCAATTTGTGCCCCAAATTAGGGGAAGGCAGGGAAACCGACGTCTGAAGCTCGAAAAAGTAATTAGGTGCTTGATCTGCACACTCAGATTTGACATCACTCGACCGCCGCGCGCATTCGATCTGTTTTTTTAAAGGTCCCAGCAGGATCACGGCTGAAGAATTAGCATTTCTCCCCCCCGCAGGCTTCTTTTCCCTGCGGCGCAGAAAATTAAGATTCCAAATAAGAAGCGTCAGAGCTGCGGTTTCAGACACATCGGTGTTTGGGGAAAAGAAATTTGGATACAATTCACCTGAGCCGAGGCTTTAACCTAGGAAAGTTAATTCACCTGATCATCCGAACGTGTCGGATTGGACGCCATCATATTTACTTTCCTGAAAGTCTGCATATAATCAATTGCATAGAATCAATGTCTGCGGTATCTCTGTGGTGATAATAGTGGTGATAATCCCTGGACTCGTGCAGCAGATGCAAGCCCTGGGCTGACTGGGGAGTAAATTAAAACCAAACATCTGCAGAAAATGTAAAAATGGATGGGCATTTTTCATCTCTTTGTAGAAGAAGGGTCAGTTTGTGGATTATTGGAATCGTCACTGTAAGTTTTATAAGACGATGGGGGTGAAATTTGATTAAGGGGCGCACAGCAGTGCAATGGGTAGAGCTTCCACCAAAAAACATGCATGAGCTTCAATGGAGACCCCAAATTGACTCCTAAAGTATGAATGAGACAAAAATTTGTTCCCCTCTTTTTCTTCTATGGTCAAATTGTGCTTCGGAGATGCTTAAGAAACCATCAGACACCGTAGACTGATTTTATCTTTCAGCAGGTGATCATGTTTCCTGGAGTGATCACTCAGGAGTCACGGGTCCGTGGCTCACGCCTGCAGATTCAGTAAACCCAGGATGGGATGTTGTAATCTGACACATACGAGAGACTGGTGAAAAACAAGCCTGAATTTGGGAGCACATGTTCAGTAGTTCACCTTGATTTCCTGTGGGGTTTCTGCCTCAACACTACACACCCTCAGGAAAAGGCGTCCAGCTGCAGGTGATCAGTCCCAAGCTTACGCTCCATGCCCGATTGGTCGGTGGAGTTGCCTTCCAAAAAAAGTGGTAGCCTCCCCACGGGACGATGCAAGGCAGGGTTGTCCTCTTTCCTGAGTCAAGCGATGACAACCGCATACCCCAATCAGTCCATTGTACAAGAACCAAGAACTCCAGACTTGATAAACAAACCACAGAAAAATAGAGCAAACAGGAAACCTGTGCCAAGAAGCAACCCGGTCTTTTGCCTCAAACTATTAATCCTGCGATATTGTTTTTATTGGTCTCGGCAAGGGATGCATGTTTGAGGTAAACCCCGCCATTCCTCACGAGCGGCATAGCTTTGCCTCCTTCCCCCCCCCTCCCCTGGGTGGCGGGTTAACCGTACACCCCTGGGTCAGTCTGTGGCGGCGGAGGATTTTGTGTGTGGTCATTTGCTAAGCTGAGGGATCTTAGAGGCTTTTGATGGCTTGTCCATATCACGTTCCTTCAGTTTCATGTTTTCCATCCTGCCCCCCAGGGGCCGGGGAACTTCTTTTTTTTTTTTTTTTTTTTTTAAAGTCGCCAGTCAGAATTTGAGAAAGCTTCTCGTGCCACCTTATCACTTGTGATATCTGCGTGGTTGATTAAGAGATATACAGTCCAAGTGCTGCCCCCGAGTGGCTCAGTTTGTTGGCTCATCAGATCACACCCCAGCTCTTTACTCCTATTCCACTCTCCCCACCCCTGTATATTCATGATATGACTTCAAATGTCACAGTTTAATCCCATTGGACCCACAGGTTGTGTACCTGACTCAACTCACGAGGAAGAGATCCATGATGTAATTGCACCAAACAACCAAACAATGGCCAAAACCAATACATCCATCCCATCGCAAGACGTGTGATGAAGGCTCAAAGATGTCGTTACCGTACCCTCGTGATTCATTCGTGCTCTGCTTGTATCTGGGTTGGTGGCTCGCTGCAGCAAGATGGCACAGGCCAACGAGTGGAACGAGAGGGACCCAAGTGGAACGGCGAGGCTACAGGGAGTGGAGATAAAGAAAGTGGAGGATTGTGAGCACTGAGGGTCAACGGTTCAGAGCAATGGAGAAGAAAGGGTGGAGAAGAGGTGGAGACACCTGGTTGTAAGAGTAGGAGAGAAGTTGTTGAGCATAGAGCATTGGCGAGAATGAAGGGGAAGGAGTAGAAGACGGATGAGGTCTAGTTTAGAGCTACTGAGGGGAAGACAAGAGGCAAAGCTGGAGGCAACAGAGGTGTGGAGGTTCTTTTTGGCATTGAGAGGATCCGAAATGAATCCATTGGAGGGACAGCACATGCTAGATGTTTGGGAGATAAAGTCATACTGAGATGAATCTGAAGTAGACAGAGGGGTGATGGTGAAGATCTGGGTAGAAGGATGCTGAGGTTGGAACTACCAAACAGGAGGTTGAGAGGAGGGCCAAAGGGGAGGTTTATGGATGGGTGAAAGAGGACAGCGAGAGGATGCAGAGGAGAGGGTTAGATGATTCTCCGTGGTGGAGCAACCCAAAGGAAAAGAAGAAAGTGGGTTTGTTGTATCAAAAGTGAAGCATCATGAGAAGATGTAACCGAATGCTAATGTTGTTGTAGCCACATTGTCTCTTTTGAAACTTTAAAGTTTTAATGGCTTTCGGCTCCAGTCTGACTCTGACTCTCTCTTTGTTACACTTTGTCCTTAATTTTCCTCAGGTTACAACACTGTGGTCCGGATCCCAGCTGGCGCCACCAACATCGATATCAAACAGGTCAGCTACTCTGGGAAGCCAGAGGATGACAACTACCTCGGTAAGTGGGCTCTACGAATGCGTCAGTGGAGGGGAACCGTTATCTGAACATACCCCGAGGATATCGTAGTTTAATGTCAGTTCTTTTTCAACATATCTTACTCATCAGTCAAAATTACTGTTCACGGTACAGCCATAGGTGCAGGTTCCACACGATCCTTAGATTCCCTCAAAAAGCCTCCAGAGAAACAAAAAAATTAATTGTCATCGATAAAAAGGCCATACAAGTGTCCTTTTTTTATATCACAAAAGTTTCCTCAACATTCAGGAGCATAGCGAGGCAGCGATGTGAGTATGACTTGATAAGGCAAAGTGGTTTGAGGGACATGTTCTCTGGTGAGTCGGCGCCAGAAGGGGTACTTCCATGCATAGTTCTCATTTTATGACCGAGCTACCGGGGAGGGGTGGACTTTGTTTTGGAGTTGCCAGGGTGAAAGGCCTCCGGCAGGTGAAGGGATGCTTACAAGTCTCCAGTTGGCTGCCAGTGTGCTGGAGTGTTTCCCACTGAACGGCAGGGTTGGCGTACTTGCAAATCCTTCGAGAGGAAAGGAGATCCTTGACAGTTGTTTGCATTTTAAGTGCCGAGCAGGCCGGTCATAGTATCCGTAGCCCTTTGCGAGTGAATGAATGGTGCCCCATCCAGGACATTGTTCATAGTTCTCCTGGGAGACTTCACCGCCCACGTGGGCAGTGGGAGGGGGGTCAGTGCTAACCGAGTGGTCTTTAGGTATTTCACTTCAGTGCAAAGTGTAGAGTGGCACAGTGTTTAAACAAGAAGCGGTACATCTATACACATACCGTATTTCTCTGACTCCTTAAGCCAAAGATTATTGATTTACCGTTGTTATATCGTTGCCCCTGTGGCTGTACGTCTCAAATGTTCGGATGGAGAGAGGAGCAGAGCTATTAGCTGATCACCAACTGATGGTAGGATGGATCAAGTGGAGAGGAAGTCTGATGGACAGACCTGGAAAAGTTGTTCTTTGCTGTTGGTTAGAGCTTAATGTGGGTAACTTCTCAAATAAGGGTTTAAATGGCTTTCTCCTGTATTCCAGGAGTGGAGTGACGTGGTATCTGAATGTTCGTTAAATTAGCAGCAACCTAAGAACTCCTTTGTGGACAGTAGCAATGAAGGAAGCTGATAAACTAAGAAAAAAGGTCTTGCAGGTGTGATTGGGTCCCCCCTGAACTGCTGACAATTATATAAGGGCTAGGAGGGGCAGTGGTTGAATGGTCATGGAAGAAATAATCCGGGTGTTGAAGGAGTTTGGAGAGGCCAAGGAGAAGTACTTTCAGATTGACTTGAGGAGGCTCTGGTGAGCTGTCTCGCAATTTAGGGAAGGGAAGTAAGCTTTGGCCAAAGACATTTCAGCGGGGGGGGGATACTTGTTGACTTTAACGTTCTCTGTCCACTGTCCAACAAAATCCAGAGTCAAAGAACTCCTTAACTTCACTTGCGGTTGAGGTTGTACTGGAATACTTTAGTAAACTTCTGGACATAATGGAAGTCGCCAAGAGGTTATTCAGTTGTGTGACATGTCTCCTCAGTGTGGTATGGAGTTCATGGACGTTGCCTCGCCCATTTCCTTTAAAAAGAAAGAGCGTGACTTGCAATGACAGGGAGATCACACTGCTCAGCCTCTTTGAGAAAGATTCTGCAAGGGAGCTCGCAAGCAGGCTATAGCTAATCGTTGAACCCTTGATTCTGGAGAAACAAATGGAGAAGTCGTCTGGGTCTACCAGGGACTCTGGAGGGCTTATGAAGGTCTGCTAATTGTGCCTACATATGTTTGAAGAGCTGGAGAAGCTTTATAGTGTCATTTTCGCAAGTCTCAGCATTGCTGTCACTTGGAATGTCCGATTTCTCGGCACATCGGCAAACAGATCTCCTATCATTTCAGGCTATGACAGCGCTGCCTGTTGTTACTCTTTCTTTTCATGGTATTTGTGAAACAGCTCTCTTGGCACAATCTGAGAGAAGGAATCACTCCATTACTGAGAACTCGGGACTGCCTTTTCTGCTCTTTGCAGATGACATGGTCTTGTTGGCCTCATCACCATATGAACTCCAGCACTATATAAAATCTGGTGTGGTTTGAAGTGCTGGGGATAAAAGTCAACACCCCCTGGTCAGAGGTCACGGTTCTGTCCCATGGGGCCTGAATTAACATGTCTAGAGGGGACTGACTGCTGAAAGTGGAAGAGTTCGGCTACCTCAAAGTGAGGGTAGGATGTGCTGCGAGTCAGATGGGCAAATAGGTGTAATTTCAGGAGTGATGCAAGCAGTGTATTTTGGTGAAAAAGGAGTTTAGCCCGGAACTGAAGCTTTCAGCTCAAAAGTCCATTTGTGTTCCATTGCCTACCAGTGGGCCACAAAAAAAAAAATTCTCAGGTGCGGTTTTAATGAATTTCACCACTGAGAGGCTGGACATAGAGATAAGCAGTAGAGCCCTGTAATCTGAGGTGAGCTTGAAGTAGGACCTTTATGTGGAATGGAGCCAGTTGAGGTGGTTTAGGTATTTGTTAAGTATCTTCACCGGGTATAACATGCCAGTCATTTCCACCTGGAGACCCTGGATTTGACCCAGGACACGCTGGAAGGATGAGATGTCCCGTGGGACCAGAGAAGGCCTTTTCGTTCCTCGGGAAGAAGAGTGTGCTGTCAGGCACAGGGACCCTAGGTAGACCTACTCAGGCTGCATAGTATTTTAATGTAACAAAGCAAAAAGGAGTTTGCAGTCTTTTATCCGCCCTTTGACCCTAAAGTTACGTCCTCACAACTGTCAGAACATTTGCTATCACGGTTCTGCTGTCATAGAAACCATGCAGACTCAGTGACCCAGGACTCTAGAGCAGGGCATTTAGAGAAGGGCCAACCTTAACCCAAACTGTTGGGAAATTACAAGGAAGGTGAGCTCTCATTTGTACTGAGTCGATATGAATGTAACACGGAGGGGTTGTCGGACCATCTGGTCACAGGAAAAAGGGTAGTTTTGGAAACCAACGGTGGTGTCAGCCCCTGAGAAAGATAAATGAGCCAGCAATAGGTGCTAATTAGAGGCATGTGGAGTCCAGGCGAGTTGAAAGTGAATGTAGCGGCGCAGAGCTAGATAGACCCATCAGGCTCCGTGTGTGTGCTCGTACGTGAGAGGGACAGGATGAGGAAGGAAAAAAAAAAAAAAAGATTGGACTATTTTTTCAGGGTGGTTTCAGATGGTTCAAGCCGAGTTGAAGATTTCCTCAGGTCAAATTGTCAGAAAGCACTTGCTATGTGGTGAGGAGTTGGACTCCTGCTAACGTGGACCAACCACAGATCGAGTGAGTTCACACGAGACATGATTAGTATTTGAAATGTCTACTTCAACCCGTTCATTATGAAGAACTTTGTTGATAATATCACCGGACTACAAGAGGACCGATTATATAGTATTTATTAAAAACTGACAACGCCTGCGCTCCAGTTGCAAAGTGCAAAGCTATGTGTATGAGGGGACGTCAACCGGAGGAGTTCACCTCCAGAAGGAGGTCGTTCAGCACAAGTAGTCCTTTGTCGCTTCCTGTGGCCTTGGGAACCTTTGTGAAATATCAGTTTCAAAGAAGGACTTGAGCAATGTTGAACACACAGAGTCTGTGGATTGCCTTCAAATCCCACCGACCCCACAGTCATCTTTGGGCTAGCGACGACTAACAAGGGTCCAAAAAATGTGCCGAATTACGTATAAACACAATCGCATCTAGAGACTTAATCACATACACTCCTTGGGCATGCACGCTCAGTTTGTAATTAACTGCATGTTTCTGAGAACCGTAGTTTTTCGACAGAATCGCCTGCCACTCTCTTGGTGTTTATGTGTTAGTTTGCCAAGTGTGTGTCAACCATCTGTTCTTGTGTGCGGTAAATGTGTCTGTATGTTTATGTACTTGTTTGCTTTTGCAGCGAGTGGGGACCCTTTGTTTGCACTGCAACATAAGTCACTCAGGAGAGTCACACAGTCCAACTCCAAAAAACAGCTATTTAGTGCCTAGAGTGTCTCACCATACTTCCCCTGCAACTATGGCTTTTCAGAACAATAGGATGGCAAGTCCAAGACTGCTTGTTTAACATATAGCCTGAAATGAAAATTGCAACTTCATGTAAACATTCCCATAGCCTGAATTCCACAAGGGACACACACATATATTTAGGGAGTGAACATTCCTCGGCTTATGTTGCATCAGCTCACATTTACAGTTTCCTGCGGTTTAGTAAAAACTGTGGAGAAATTAGCTTTTTTGTTTATATGTTTTTTTTTTTTTTTTTTCTAGCATTATCTGATAGCCAGTCCAACTTTCTTCTGAATGGGAACTTTGTGGTGGCGATGTTCAAAAGGGAAATCACCTTCAAGGGAACTGTCATCGAGTACAGCGGCTCAGACACAAAAGTGGAGCGCATCAACTGCACTGAGCGCATCGAGGAGGAGCTCGTTCTCCAGGTTGCAAGAGCGCATTTTATGCACCGTTTTTGTGTTTCGTCCCTTCCTGCTACACAAAAATATATATAGCTTTTAGTATCTTCAGATGAATCTCTGGACTAGATCTTTACCACCACGGTTTCCACAGGTGTTGTGCGTGGGAAACCTCTACAACCCAGATGTCCGCTACTCCTTCAACATACCCATTGAGGAGCACAAGGAACAGTTTGTGTGGGATCCCTCAGGGGCCTGGCTCGAGTGCAGTCGCATTTGTCAGGGTAAGATCTTGGCCGAGCACCGACATCCCTGTCTCTCGGAGATATGATACCCATTTTGATGGGTTCATCAAAACAACGAACGTACAGGTTTATGGCTGTAGAACTGTGTGTAGCATTTCTATTTAGCACCCCCCCCCCCAAAGAAAAATATGAAAAAACATGAATTTAATAAGACCATAAAATATCTTACAGCTCTCATTGGAGGGAGTCATATTACCGGGACATGGATCTGCTTGTCAGTATGCATTAGGATAAGCATACCTTTGCAACCCTGTACCACACTTTTGGATTTAAAACCTCATTCACTCATTCCCTACATCCATTAATCCCCCTTCTGGCAACCCCAATTTGACCCTGGCCACTCACGTCGCCCGACACTTTCTCCTTAGACCTGACTAAGCCCCTAAAATTTTCCTTGGCGAGGCACACATGTCAGGCTCCCTGTGGGTCAGAGTGCACATTAGCATCTAGTAAAAGAGATGTAATTTGGCGTCTGAGTCTGACACGGGCTCCTGAGGCTGGGTGATGTAGGCCACCGTGAGATGATGAAGAGCGGCAAAAGAAATTTGATATTCTTTGGCTGGTGAGATGTCTGCCAGATGCTTTCTGTTTCAAACCTTGCTCTTCGTTTTGTTTTTTCGTGCATGTTTCCGGCCATGTGTAGGCGAGAGGAGGCGAAAAGCGGTGTGTGCACGCAAGAGCGATCGCCTCGAGGTGTCGGACCAGCGCTGCGAACACTTACCTCGTCCCGTTGCTGTTACTGAGCCCTGTAACACTGACTGTGAAGTCAGGTGCGAGACTTTTGCAAACACATAAAGGCATACAAGTGCAGAACCACCGTCCTATTTGTCCACAAACAAACGTACTTATTTCTACTCAAACAGGTGGCACGTTGCTGGAAAGAGCGAATGTTCGGCTAAATGTGGCCCGGGCTACCGCAGCCTGGATGTCCAGTGTATGAAATACAGCCTGACGAAGAGGCAGAGCGAGAGAGTCGAGTCCCGGACCTGCGGCGACGTCGCAAAACCTCAGACCAGAGAACCCTGCCACGGGGACTGTCTGCTCAAGAGCTGGCAGTACAGCGCCTGGTCTCAGGTACGGGAAAAAAGGAGGGCCTTATTTAAAAGCAGGTTCAGTTTCACAGAGCGCACAATGCTCTGAATTGTTTTATGTAGCGAAGGGAGTAGAAAACTCTCCTGTGCTGCGCACTCGTATCCGGCTTACCTTTGAACATCAGCCCTAATGGCACCATGGAGTACTCCAAAGAAATGAGGATAGTGTGCCAAGTATTGTTCTGACACTGCCGTCCCTTCATATCAGAAATTCCTGGACTGCAGATGCCATTCTGGACCCACTTTAATGGATGCAATCGGAGTCATTGAACGTGAAATGAAGCAGCCAAAGGCACGGGGTGGTCCAAATGCAGTTGACGGGCCGGGGTCCGAATGGACCTTGTAGTGCGGGTAGTGAATGCCATCTTCCAAATATGATCCAAAAGTACGCAAGACTAGTCTTTCATGATCCAATAGAACACACTGTTGAACCAACACGGAGAACTAACAAGCAGAGCCGAACAAAGCCTGATGAAATGGCCCAATACGAATACGAACGCCAGCTTCTGCATGAAGACGCGTTTGTGTACTTCGGCGAGTAGATTGTGCATTTTGTTCCCCTAACAGTGCTCGAAGACATGTGGACGTGGGACTCGTAGCAGAGAGGCGTACTGTATGAACAACCTGGGACGGCGGCAGGCGGACAGGGAATGCGGCGAGTATCAGAGGGTTGTCACTGAGACCTGCAACGACCAGCCATGTCCGGTGTGGACCGTCAGCGAGTGGAGCGAGGTGGGACGTCTGCACACAAGGGGACACCGATAACATTTCTGATGGGTGGCAGATACACACAAATCCAAAATACAACTTCTGAATTCATTTGCTGAATGGTGCAATCAGGCAATGTGCCATTGGTTATGGCATGGTTGGAAATTTAGGTGGACTTTCAGCAGAATTGGAAGGTCAGCACATTGGAAATGCATTGATAGAAACACATGCGGCTCTTCTATTGTTAATTGTCCAGAATTCTGCAACGCAAAAACAGGAATGCGCCGTAAGCTCAGCGAGCCACAGGTGCTCGGGGAAGGAAAGTTATATGATCGCATGAGTCGTCTTGGAGATGAGCTCACAGCTCCCGCTGTTGTAGTTTCGTGCTTTTGTTCGTCCCTTTTATTCCCCTGGAGGTGTTTCAGAAGCGGGTAGCTCCTCCTCGCTTTACCGAGATCAACCTCCTAGAGGTCACGCTGAATTTCCCGATTTGTATATGGTGCATCCCTTTTGGTTATCACAAATGCACAAAATGCGAAAGACTAAAACGCACCGAATTTGGGCTAGCGCTTTTCAGTCACTTGCAGAAACTCTAAAGTCTCACACCGCCACTTACGCCACCTTTTTGGAGAGTCAGTTGAACCAAAACGGGAGGAGTTTTAATAGCGCATCATTCATTTCTAACCCCCCTCCTCCAGTGCCTGGTCACCTGTGGAAAAGGGATGAGACACAGGCAGGTGTCCTGCACCTCGGCCAGCGGCGACGAGAAGCTCGGCGAACGATTCTGCGACCCGTCCGGGAAGCCGGCGGCCGTGGGGAGCTGCGAGCTGCCCGAGTGCGCGTCGTGGCAAGTTGGCGTTTGGGGCGCGGTGAGTCGGTCAAACACGCAAACAGAAAAATAAAGACACACACACACACACACACACACACAAACACACACACACACGTGTACGGGGAAACACCGGGGGAGGCGACATGAACAGCTTTCAGCTGTGGAAATGGATTTCATGTGTGACTCACAGTCTAAGGGCCTGACTCCTATCCCTTACCCTGTGTGTGTATGTGTGTGTGTGTGTGTGTGTGTGTGTGTGTGTGTGCGCGTGTGTGAGAGAGAGAGAGCGAGAGAGAGAGTGTACACACATGTGTGTGTGGTTAAATAGAACAAGAGAGAGAATGTGGTGGGTAATGGAGTGACAGTGTATATTTCAAACCGTGTGTGTGTGTGCGTGTGTGTGTGAATGTGTGTGTGTGTGTGTGTGTGTGCACGAACATGCAACCTGATATATAGACAACTTCTACAGTGTGGTCTGACTCCAGCTGTCATTTCCTCTATGGTTCACTTTGCCCTCATATCCTGTCAGACTAAACCTGCCACACACACACACACACACACACACACACACACACACACACACACACACACACACATTCCACACATCTCCAGATATATTTGACACGGGGTAAAGCACCAACGGATCAAATGCAAAAGCACAAAGTCAAAGTAGGAGGAGTTTGTCCTGTCACATATAAATATGATGTTAGAGAGTAATATAACAAAGATATTAGTTTAGAAACAATTGTCCAATCAAATAAATCTGTCTTCTGCTCCAATTTGGTGTCTCACCTGGGTTTTGTGTGCGTTTTGACTTTCAGTGTGCGGTGACCTGTGGCCACGGCTATCAGATGAGAGCTGTGCGGTGTGTGTTGGGAGACTACGGTAACACTGTGGATGACCAAGAGTGCAATGCGGCAGCGAGGCCCAGAGACACCCAGGTAAAAGAGCGACAAATACACAACAAAATACATAATAAAATTAAAGGTTCAAAAACTCAAAGCAGTTCAAATAAGCAAAGTTAATGTTTCACTGTGGTGGTAATGAATTTTTTTTTTACTGTAATATCTGGACGTTAATTTTTTCACACTGCGGTTTAAACAAAGATGCAGCTATTTTATGGATTTTTTTGTGGGGCTAATGTGCTTCATGACACCAAAACATTTAGCCTCGTCACATCGGACCGGCGAAATTACTGTGAAATTCTCAATTTCAACACTGAAGAAGATAGAAGGGATAGAAAATGAATGGATGGTTGGACTTTTCCTTGTTATTTATCATTCATTTTTATTATTATTATTATTAATCCGCCATGTTACAGGCACTGTTCGGAAAAAAGGCATTTCCAGTGCGTATTTGTGGATGTTAACGGTATGTATTTAATTTAAAGTTAAAAAAAAATTCTGTGTGAATATTTCATGTAACCTGCGGCTTACAGACAAGTGCGGTCCATATATGGACCCATATATTTATTTAGTCATTTTTAGCCGGTGCAGCTTATATTCAGGTGCGCTCAATAGTCCAGAAATGGCAGTACTTACATGAGTTGTGAATGAGAGAGACAGTTTGTATGTCTCTATATGTGACTCTATATGTGACCCCTCTCGCTCCAGCACCACAGAGATGAGCAGAGATGAACGTCAACCCCCGCAAACACAATAACGGTGTAACAACACCGTTTTGTTTTCTTGTGACAAATCAATTCGGTTACCACGACGGCTTGTTACGATGATGTCAGACACGAGTCAGTTTGGAGGGAAGTTTCTTAAACCCCTCCGTTTTCTCCTCCAGGTGGTTAGATTTCTTCAGGACAGGGTCGGTGGAGTACGGCATGTCCACCATTTACCATCTGAAAGTTGATTTGGAGTGTTGCGAAACTCACCAGTTGACCACCTCCGGATCATCGATGTCCCTGTGTTTGTTTCTTCAAGGACTGTGAGATGCCAGTGTGCCTGTGGTCCTCTCCGGCAGAGAGCACCCCTCGCCCCGACACCTCTGCACAGCTCCTGACGCAGTGGAGATTTGGCTCCTGGACAGCGGTAAGGATGTGATATTGATTACTCGGGCCTCTCCGGGGACTTCAAGGGGTGTGAAATAGGCTACAAGGTTAAAAGACATAAGTAGTGGATTGATGACCGTAAGGCTTCTTCATCTCGCCGATGCTTCGTGTCGTGTCTCGCTGCAAATCAAAAACAGATTCCAAATGCCTGCGTCTTCAGTTTCCGAGATTCAACCACATTTACCAATCTGCAAATTGGTGTGTGCTTGTGTGTCAGGGGGCCTGCCGTTGGACGCCCGCAATCCACGCACTGCTGGCTAACACACACGCTCGCTCATGTGATTACGTGAATGTATGCGTACACATTCATACCATCCTGGGTCCAAAAAAGTGAAGTTTTCGTGGAGACGTGTTGGTTGGAACTTGTTTGTGGACAACCAGCAAATTGGGGGAGGGGGTCAAAAAATACTGAAGGCGAGCACTTTGGTGCCCAGAATCTTTGCAGCTTTGTAAGAGGACAAAGTTAGAGCAGTTGTTTTCTTGGATCTGATCATTCTCGGTTCCTTTACCCTGGCTCCCGCTAGCCTGTCGAAGTGTTGTTTAGCAAGGCGCTGAACCTCCTAACTACTGCTAAGGGGCTGCCTGCTGCTAAGGGTTTGCCCTTGATGGTTGGTTCAATCTGGTGTTTTGTTGCTAATACAGTGAATGTCATATGAACAATGTCATGATAAATGACTTTATCGTTGTGGCGGATGGGAATGTTTCTTGTGATGCTTTTCTAAATGTCCAGGGAACAAGGGAAACTCTCAGCAGTCAATAGTCATGAATGCATCATTACACTTTGAGACGACCACTCTAGTATAGCATAGTACAACTGTACAGGCCAACCTTAGCAACCAGCCACTGTCCGTTAAGTCCAGTTCACTGGGAGTTTCAGAGAAGGAAGAGGTATCTTGTCGCAAATGGGACCAGAGCAAGCCGGACTACATCTCACTGTACTGCTTTGTGCAAATGTGGTCTTTTGCTGGTGGTGAATTCTGAACCATACCACAACGCCATAACTGGCCAACATGTATCACCGCTCTGTTCATCAGTGCTCCGTGTCCTGCGGCAAAGGCAAGAAGGCACGCTACGTCAGCTGCAGAGATGCTCAGGGAGGAGTGGCCGACGAATCATACTGTGCCCATCTGCCCCGTCCCCCGGAGACCTCCACCTGCTTCAGCCCTTGTGGCCAGTGGCGTGCCGGGGAGTGGTCCTCAGTAAGTAGAACTTTGGCTACTGTGTCCATTCAGCACAGATGTTTTCCAATGATGGAAACTTACCGTAATCCCAACTGATGGAAGCGGCTATTTACTTATATTTTGATCTCCCCTGAGCCGATTCTCCACTTGATTGTTGGAGCCAAAAGGAGTACCGATGTTGGGAAAAGACGTGCTGGGTTTGGAATAACTCCTGTCCCGAGTTTTTCATCTGAGGCTCACGTGAAAGTCATTCACTAAATATTACGTTCACGTCAAAATCTATCTGATTCGCTTCTCATTGAGATTTACAGAACTTCCCAACCTGTGTTATTCTGAAATGTTTCATTTAGTCTTAGACTTACTTGACCGCCGTTGTTACGATGATTTCCTTTGTTGGATCGGTAAACGGTATCTAATCTGAGCTCATGGTATGTCATAACAATATGCCACGCTGCCCTTGAACACACTTCAATGGTTAGCCGAGTCTCCTCTGCCCCCAGTGTTCTGTAACATGTGGAGCTGGAAGGACCACAAGGCAAGTTGTGTGCTCTAACTATCACCAGCCAGTTGACCAATCTTTCTGTGACCCGGATGAGAGACCGTCCACAGAGCAGGAGTGCACCGCCGTACCCTGCTCCTCCATCTATCACCGCCAGCGCATCAACGACCAGCCGTACGGATATCCCCATGACCCCGGGCGGCACCCTGGCCACAGCAGCTGGAATGTGCCGTCGGCGGACAACCAGTGGAGAACCGGACCGTGGGGCGCAGTATGTACAACCTGTGAAATTTGAAGGAAATCATCAATGGGGTATCACAGAGTGATGCAAGGAAGTCACTTTCTGGGATTTGCCAGGATTAATAGCACACTTTCTTTGAGGCATCACTTTGCCAGGAGCCAAGAATTTGTAGGGGACTACTAGATGTCACTCTGCCGACTTGTAAGGCTCACGGATCCGAGCTAGTGCTGTCGATTATTTTAATTTTGCACAGACAAATGGCCACTGTGGCTTACAGTCCAACTGGCTGGGACCTCATATTAAGTCATGAACTCAAACCACCTGAGAGACCAAAATGTGGCTCCACTTACATTCATCCATGATCGGAGCTTGTCGGATATCACAAATAACATATTGGCACGCACACATATTACCTTCTTTCTGGTGAGAGACTTTGTCGTTGCTCGGGTTTAAGTACGCAGTTAACAGAAACATCAGAATGTCCCTTTAATTTTCAAGGTTTTAATCTGGCTAGTACAAGTCCAGGCACTGGCATCCATCAGGTGTTCCCACATTTGGGCAGTAGAGAGAGCATGATTGCCAGAGGAACCCGGGCCTTTGTTATTAGGATTTTAAGCAGCTGGGAGGAACGAAAATACAACAATTGCCTTTGAAGCAACACTTCTAACGTTTTGAGTAGGTGTCGGTCATGCTGGGGTTAATTATTAGTTTAGCTTCTCTCATCTTCACCAGCAGTAATCCAAAGCACACATTACATCAGCTTTGCCCAGGTTTAGTTTGTTTTTTTCCATTTGTATGTTGGTGCCCGGAAGATACATATTTTATGTCAAATGAAAGCTGCAAGAAGAGCATTGTTCTTTTCTTCTCCTTTGTATTCATCGTCTTCTTCATCCCACCCCTGAAGCAGAGGCTTTCATCCTAGCGCTCGGCTCCGTCTCCCATTATGAACCTGATCGAAAGTCCCGCTGTTCAGGCTCACTCCGTTGTCCTCCAGCTCTTAGCATACCCACTCCCACGGAGAGGGTACGAGTCCAGTCAGATTTTATTTATAGCTGGCAAGTTGACTGAAGACGCTTTCCGTGTAGAGCCTAACTCTAATGGGGCGGCCTTCTACCTCGACTGGTTGGGGTACAAAGAAAGGGGTGCGGATCGGGAACACCGGTAGTGCTAACAGTTACATGCTAATAGCTGACGGTGGGCGCCAAACATATCATCTGTGTCACTGCAGAATTGACAGCATTCACACAGATGGGTTGTAAAGAAGAGTAAAAGGATCGGATACCACAACAAGTATACACCAAAGCTAATATAGAATAACACCTGTCATCATGTGACATCCAATATGGCTGACATGCTACGCGTGTGCTTTTCAGTGTTCCAGTACCTGTGCGGGCGGCTTCCAGAGGAGAGTGGTGGTCTGCCAGGACGCCGATGGTCGTAGCAACAGCTACTGCGACGAGAGGGTGAAACCTGCCGAGTCCAAGAGCTGCAACTCGGGACCCTGCCCCTTGTGGAACTACGGTGTCTGGGGAGAGGTGAGCTCCTGTCACATCGATTCAACAAGGAGATAGACATAGGTCACGGGGTCATTTTGTCAAGTCCAGTCCTAAGAGCACGTAGAGGTCCTCCAACCGCTTAGCTTTGACGGAAACTTCCCATACTTGTAGAAGATACCGTCTGAAAATGTGTGTTTTGCTGGACCCCTTCAGTGCACGCAGACCTGCGGAGGTGGAAGGAGGACTCGGCTGGTGGCCTGCCAGAGGCCCAGCGGCCAGAGGCTGAACGACTATAACTGTGACATCCTGGACAAGCCGCTGGACATGGAGCAGTGTAACCTCCAACCCTGCCCGGGATCTGCCTCCTGGCACCGCAGACCTTGGAAGCCGGTACGATAGTACTACCTTGCTCCGCTCCGACGCTTGTATCCTCCAGTGGTATTGCTTCACCGTGAGTAGACACGGCGTGCGCAATATGCCGTCGGATCTGTGTATTGCGAGGAAGTCGCAGTGGATGGCCGGTTATCTAGCACTGCTGTTAGCTATCTATCTCCAGCCCACCCAGACGGGCCCCGCAGTGACACGGCGCTGATTAGAATCAAGCGAAAAAGAAAATACACAAAAGCGCGCAATGCTGCTCCAATTTTGGGGATCATTAAAAACACATGGGTCCCATTTCGAGCGTAGCCTCGTCATTCAAACCTATAAATCAGGACGGTGTTGTACATTAATGCCATATATTTGTAGAGACGTAATGCTAGAATAATATTTATTTCATATAAGATGCGTGAAGTTAATGCTCCATGTTGTTATTGCTGTCTTCACCCTATAACTGAATTACACAAGTGTATATTTGTGTATAAGAGTTAACAAATATGACCTTTATCGAACCCCAAGAAACAACTGTATTTTGTATATGTATCTTTGTACAGTGTGATTAATTTGTCATTTGTCTCGTAACTGAATATCTTATTTAATGACATTGCTGGTGCTCTTGCTCGGACCTCTCTTATCTCCTTCGGAGTAAATACAGCTTGTACAGAGGAAAATATTTTCAAATCAAACCTCAGTCTTTTTTGGTTTTATTTTTTTTTCCGTTTACTTTACTCGAGCTGCGGTTCGGACAGGCACTTCTCCTCGGTCAGGATATTGTGAAGTCATCCAAGGGGACGATGTTGGAGAACGCACAAACGCAAACATTTTAGGAATACAGTAATTATACCTATTACTCCCCAGTCCTGTTGTTTGCTGGCTGATAGATATTGAGCATCATTTCTTGGTTGTTGGTTTGTCGTTACTTTCCCACATATGGCCTGTAAATGCCCCAAAAGGCCCCCGAAAAACAACTCACTCGACCTCAAGGCAGTTCGTAGAGCATCAACCTGTCCGTTGAGTCACTCACTTCTGGTCATTGCACCAAGAAGCAAACCGAAGCACACGGATACCTCCTGTTCGGGAAGCATACGGCGCTTTTCACACGACGCGCTTCCAGCATGGCTTGGCTCGACTTGGTTCGCAGTAACCTCCTCAGTATGGCCCGCGTTGCCGCTGCGATATACACATCGTCTCTGGAATTTTGTCAAACTAAGAGCCAGGGAAGGCTACAGTTGGGCAGACGCTGCAGCAGCCGTGCTAGCATTTAGCGCCCCCTTTTAAAAATGGTGGGTTTGAATCCCGTGTCCAATGACAACATTCTCTGGTCAATCAGCGGCCGTAGGTCTTAGAACCGTTATGTTTGGTATCGGAACCTCACGGGTACTAAAAAAACATCATGGGCACCAGGTACTTTCCCTGACGGACACCCAAAGAGGAACTGAGCCGAGTCTTGCCGGAAGTGCGTTGTGGAAAAACGCTTGTGTCTTCCGTGATGTCGCTTCTTCTCCTTTGGCCAGTTTTTGTGTTTCTGAAGTATTTCTTTATTTCACGTGAAATGTATTTATTTGTTTGCAGTAGGTGCCAAGTGTTCTAGCTTTAATTTTCCGCACCACCTCTGATCCTTGATGTGACGCTTCTCTCCGGAATCGTCTTGTTATTCTTGTCCGCGACCCGGACGGGTTTCCGTCTCTGACGTCACGTCATCGAGAGTCGAGAGTTCGACTCTTTCTCGCGGGACGACCTTCACTTTCAAACTGTTTACAGCGGCAAAATGAAAACAAAAGTACGGAATGGCGTCATGTTGCAAGTTTGCAGCGCCTTAGAGGGGAAAGAACATTTTGTGTTCACCATGCCGCAAACTAATTGGTCGTCCAAACCGCTTCGTTTAGACCAACGGCTGAAAAGGCCACAAAGAGCCAAGGGTACCTCTCAATGACAGCTTAATAGAAATAAAAGAACCGGACATCCATTGACAAAATGGACAAACATCTCGTTTGGACGCGGGAGAAAGGACTCACGCGGCGTCCATTTCCCCGTGCAGACCGAGAGACGCGAGATGCTGGTTCAAAGGTTCAAACAGAAGACCTTTCCCTCGGATACCTTTTAAGAATGATCCGTGTTTTAAACATTTTTAGTCAACCTCTTGAGCGTCAGCGTTACTGCAATTATTATATCTACATTGTGCAGAATGCAATAATAATTTTAATTATCTCTATTTTTTGTTTATTCTCTGGAGTCAAGGTTGTTGAGCTGTTACAGATTAAACCAAATACGTTTAACTTCCTTGACGCTCTCAAAGTGTTAGAATAAATAAGGTACGGCTGTCAGACATGGAAAGTTCAAGTGATAAATCCCAAGAGTGTAATTCTGATAATCCCATTCATTCATCATCTCCATCGCTTCCCCTGCACTCAGGTTTGCAGGGATGCTGGATCCTATCCCAGCTGTCACTTGGCTATCACTGTCAAATTTGAATCTAATAATAAGACTTATAACTTAAGAAATTTCTAAAAAAAAAAATCTTTTCTGGCGTTTGAATAGTCTCGTTTTTGATTCGACCACTCTCGTTGTTTCCAACGGAGTCACGGACTTACATCCCGTTGACGCCGTCCAGACATAACTGTGCATCTGCGCTTTGAAATAGCAATCATCAAAATGAATCATTCCTGACAGAATCATCGCTTAAATGTTCAGCACGATGATCACAAACAGGATGTGAAAGCAGACAGTTGCTGAAAACATCCATGTTTTAGACAGTTTTTTTTTGGTCCAATCAAACGCCGTCTGCATCAGAAAGATGGCGAGCCGAGTTACAAATTTGAAGGATTCTGGAACCGGCGGTTAAATGTGTCTCCTTCTCTGTAGCTTCGTCGATCTGGGCTTAGCCTCCTGCAAAACAAGCCTCCTCGGCCATAATGATTCGTGGTTGTGCGATTATGTATTATGACACGATTGTTGTTTCTATTTATTAAATTCAATTGCAAAAAAAAGAAAAAAACCAAACAAGGACATCGACACAAAAAACAGTCATGTTTAATTAGATGATCCCCATTGTAAAGTTTATTAAAGGAACATTACTGTAACATTTGTGTTGTTTCTCTATATAGCATCGTACTCGCAAACCAACCAAACATGTAACTCTAATTCCACCACTTGCTCTCAGAAACGGAAACGTACCTTTGAGGGCTCAAGGTCATGTTGTCACACAAAAACAAAGATGGAAGACATGGGAAAAGCAAGTACTGCAGTAGCTCGGTCCCATATATACATACCTGACGTATAAACAGGTAAACCAGGACTGTGAAGTATAAACATATTGTGAGTCTGTCAGCAAACAACCAAGGAAAGACGTAACTTGCAGGTCATTAAGGGATATTTGACTATTTGACCCCAATTGACTTTAGTCTGTTTAGCTTGGCGTCTGGCTAATGAAGCTAATAACCGTGGCCCCATGCTGGTGCGCGCCACAACCGCTGCGCGCCGTGCTATAAAAACAAACAACCCTCTCGGCCTTTGTTATTGTTTTATTCCGTTAATCCCCGGAGGGAAACGTACAGATTTGAGTTTAGAAGATGGCTGGCACATCTGTTTACCGTTGGATTAATGGGGTTCTTTGTGCTGCATTTGGCAGGAGCCCAGTGTAGCAACACTTTAACGCCGCTAATGTACATTGGCAAGGCTGATTTCTCCGCGATGATTCAAAAGCAGGCCTTGAAACCACATTATTTATTATCATTTACAGGCAAAAGGCCCTGATTAAATCCGGCTCGCGATACCCTGTATTTAACCTAAAAAAACAAAAAGCAGGATTTTAGACCTTCCCTCCAGCTGGATGTTCAGGATATCTAAGGAATATTTTTAAAGCTGTGGCAAGGTTTTATTTTACTCTCTTTAAAGAATACATTTTATCAATAGATTCATGTAAACATCCTCCATAATAGAATAACATTGCACTTTATGGTTTTGCTCTTTTGTTGTGTTTCTTATTTCATAAGGTTGCCTTATTCTGAGGAACTGCCTCCGTTTCATTGAACCCCCCAGGAGGTGGCAACACTTGTATGCTCCAGTGGTTTTATCATTACATCCTTAAAAGTAATACATAGGATGTTGTCTGTGGTCTCCTGGAGGGCCTTATTTCACCAACTGATAGTGGACCTTCTCTTGGGAAAACTTCAACTTCTTTTATTAGTTCACAGAAAAATGTATTGATTTGGCCGGATCTTTATGAGCTATTTCGCACTGGGACAAAGCGGAGTATTGACCCGCTAAAATTCAAGAAGGTCCCATTCTTTAACCTTTGAGCCGGTCATCGTTGTTTTGAAAACAATCCAAAGCCTTTTTGCTAAATTGCCCGTGGATGCGATGCTAGTTCAGATCAAGGTCGCCAGAACACATTCGTGGAAAGAAAAGACACCAAACAATTGCTCCATTTATTTCACGGAAAGCACAGGAATAATGACCCGGAAAAGAAACATGGTTAAATCACAAGTGTCTCGAAGATCGACGGCCATTTTCGCAACGTATGCCTTTCTCATAAAAACACTCCGCTTCCTGATCTGAGAGGGTTTCCCTTGGAAAGAGCTCACATTTAAAGGACTCGTGAACTAATCAGACCGTTTGAAACGACATCCACATGCACAACGTCGACTTAGTTGACTTTGGACCGCGACTTTTTCCAAACCTGTCGGCCTGAGGTCGGGCATCACGACATCCTCGGGCTTGTGTTTCCTGATCCTGCCCAAACTCCACTTGAGTGCGAGCGGTGGAAGCAGTGGCTGGAGTGGAAGTTCCCACCCACGCCCCTACCTCCACCCCCCCCCCCCTCTGGGTCGTCTCAAGTATGCTTCTTGTCATGGCTTTAATTTAAATCTGAGGGGAGAGATAATGTTTCATTTTGGGCCTTTAAGAGAAGGCAAAGTATTCCAGTTGATGATTTGCTGGTTAAAAGTCAAGCACTCTGGCCCTGGGGATTTTGGCAAACCCCCAAGACCCGGGGCGGGGGAGACCAGATGCTGCAAGGTGTTATCGAAAGATTCAAAACATTTGGATCCCAGTGTGGTTTTCACATCGGGGATGGAAGTCTCTGTTAGTTTTAAGCCGTCGGAGAGCGCGGTGAAAGAGCCTACGCTCGTTTTCTTTGCCAGCATGAGCCTCCCTGCAATTTATTGTAGTTTACAGAGTATTTAAAGTGATATTAACGGCGTCTCCTGAAAGAATAGCAGTCGACTGTTAACCTCTGTGGGCCCATTTCCCAGATTAGAGCTCGCCCTGAGTCAGATCGCATATTAAACCGAGAATATCCGTACGGATCGAGTCTACGACTGGAATTTATCAGTGCCTAGGAGTTTGTCCAGAGCAAAGGGCTCGTCCCCCCAAGCTTGGATGTTGTGTCTGCGGTTGAAGGCGAAGAACAGATGTGTCGAGACCAACAAGAGGAGACAGGGCGTGAAAGTCTGGAAGCGTTTACCCCCTGGCCGATGGAACGGTAGGGGGCACGGCCCCGCTTTGACTCAGGTGGAGGATGTCTGCTTTTTCTCAGCTCGCTGGCGGAATATTTGACGGTCATGGAGTCATTTCTCGGCCCCCGATTGAGGTGACTTCTTCAGGCTCGACGGGACCTTGTCCAGTTCGGGCCTGTCGATTCTAACAAGTTGATTGTTAACTGCTTCCAGCGAAAAAGGAGCACCTTCATTTTTAACCTCGGTTCAAGTTAAATCGGCTCAACCGTGGGTCGTCCTCCGCCCGCACGCCTGTATCTGCGCTCTGGACGCCTGACCGAGCTACCTGTCGTGTCTCTATCTACATCATCGTCGGTTGGCAAAACCCCTGGTCCGCAGATGTGAGGAAATTCCAATCCTCACAAACCCCTTTTCGCCAGACTCAGACAGTCGGGTCGGATGTTTCGAGTGCAAGCCAAATGTAGTCTGCAAGCCAATTTGGTATCCAGACTCTTGGATCGCAAATCACCAAGCCATTCTTGACTTGGTTCCATTTAAGAACCATGTCAGTTGTCCAAGCAATTTTATGGACTAAATTTTGGGAATTGATTGGGAATTTGGTGCAAAGGCCACTGAGGAACCTTTGCGTGCTGGAGGAAGGAAAGATCCACCATGTTTGCTAAGATCATCAATTCCTTAAAGTTTCTAGGCTTCAGGTGTTACACAGTCAATGGAGGAACCTACGCATGTTACATCGGGGATTGATTTTGTGCCTTTCTATATTCTGCATACCTACACATAGGGTTTGTTTTCAATTTCGGCAAGTCTGCAAGCAAAAGCTGTTTGGGATGGGGAAGGAAAAAATTTAGGTTTTGTTCCCGAACCCCAAACTGTTGGGTTATTGGATGTTATTGGACAAATGCCTCGACGCTCAAGCGTCCATTAATTTGCACTTCCAAGGGTATCTACGTGAAAATCTTTTCAGAAGTTGCGAGTTTGAAACCCCACTTGCTTCCCAGCCCACATCTGAGCAGCGCTCAACATGGAAATAAGAAAAAAAGAAAAAAAAAAAGAAAAAGCTCTCAGCAGAATGTTTAGACAGAAACTCTGCTGTTTTGTCATTTGGTTTTGACTTATGGTTCCTCCGTATATATTTCCCAAGTGGTGTTGACTTAAAAAGGAAACGGCGTGGAGGAAACGGCGCTGGCGTGCTCAGACCCGTGTTTATTTAACCCTTTCCTCTCCAACTTCTCGTGTTCTGTCTAACTTCTCGAGTCCAACCCGGTCAGCTACGCTAGAAGACGAAACAGAGTAATCATTTGAGGGACCTCGATATGCTTTTTTTTTTTTTTTTCCGCTAGATCAATTAGCATTTCTGCGGCACATTAACATCGCACGGTTTGACACGGGGGTCTACCAGCGGCCGATGGGTAGAAGATCAATGGACATTCCTGGGCCCCATGACCCCATGCTTACCAGCTGCTCCCATGTTGACAGCATGTGTTGTTTTGACTCCGGTCTTTGAAATCTCCCACCTGCAAAACAAACGTGTAGAGAGAGAGAGGCAGCCTGAACTTTCTGTCTTCTACTTACTGTCTTTCCTGTGAGAGCATGCAGGCGGAGGTGATAGTACAGTATCTCACAGCCTTGACAGCGAGCTGCACAGGGTATAATCCCAACCCCGACCTGCACTGTCTAAACAAACAAGTTCCTTCTTGCTCTGGGTCAAAACTGCGCTCCTCTGAGGAGCGTATGCTTGGTAGCGCTACAACTTTCGTGGATCCCGGAGTACTGCTATCATTAGAAATGTCACTATTAATAGTATTTGATAGCTTTGGTGCGAAAGTTCAAAACACCTACATAGCTGGTGTGGTGCTGGGATTTGTTCTACAAAATCACCTTATGGGGTCATTAGGGTTAAATACATCACTCAAATGCTGTTATTATTAGCGCTGTTTTGTTTTGTTTTACACGAAATTTCCATATTTCAGTTCTGTTTGATTGCTGATTTTCTCGCCGCTTAAAGCGCCGCTGAGCCGAGGCGCTTGTCTGAAATCACCGCCGGAGGCTGCTTTGATTGACAGGTATTTCAACGGCGGTCTTTTTTTTTTTTTTTTTTTTTTTTTTCCGGGACGTGTAACAGTTTCCATGTGTCCCGCTGGCTTACCTGTTTCGCAGAGAAGGGGGCGGGGGCGGGGGCGGGGGGGGGCGGGGGGGGTCAGGTTGCTTCCTGCCGGGTCCTAGACAAAGACAACGTTGCACAGAACACTGTCTACATTCAAGCTAATTATTGGATGACACTTTGCACCCTCAGAGCGCTGGTTCAAACGCTAACCCCCTCCCGCTCCCCGCCGCCCGTTTTCCGGTTTGACCGCATGGATTGACCGGATCTGGTTTAGCGGTCAATTATGCGATTTGTTCCAGAGGCGTGAAAAAGGGCTGCGGAACTGAAAACGTGCCGCTCCGCTTATGAGAACAATGAAGAGGCTCCTTGTTTGTTGTGTTTGTTCATTTTCTACGTCTCTTTTCCGCTCCGCTCGACTCGAGAAATCCGAGACTGTTAAGTCGTCCCGTTTTATAGTAATCCGAGTTTACGCCTGTGGATTGCAACCGGATTCAGCCCGTCTGATGGTGTAAAATGAATGCCTCGGCAAACACGGCCCTCGTGAACCCTTGTGATAGCTTGTTGAGGTAATCGGGATGCTTTAAATGCGCACATTAGCATAATAGCACAACTCCGAGCGTGCCGCAGGAACCGACACCGCGTGCAAAGCGTCGCTCCGGTGGCGTCAGAAACGTCGGACACGAGCGAAAAGGTTCCTACCTGAGCTGAGCGAGGCTGTCGATCAGGAAAAGTCCCCGACAGGAGCACTTGCCCTCTTCTTGCTCTCCGAGGTGAAGCCGTCCTCCGGTCCCACGAGCTCTGCCAGCTCCGTGTTACCGGCCCTGATTAACTAATGGCTGACAGATGAGGTTGGCACGGCGGAGGGTCGATCGAGAGGGCGGGGGGGGGGTTTGGAGCGCGTCGCCGTGCCGCACGTCCTCTCTCCTCTCTCCTCTCTCCACTGAAATGCAGATTGGGTTCAGGCCGCGGAGCCCAGCCCCGATTTCCTTTCCTCCTATGTTTTTTTTTCCTTTTTTTTTTTTTTTTGCAACAGCGAGGAGGGGCCTGCTCCGCTCGGCATTCCCCCAACATGTGTCTGCCCTCATCCGAGCCAGAGGGAGTCGTGTATTTCATGTATTTCACTCTGTGTGTGTGTGTGTGTGTGTGTGCATGCTTTGATGTCAGCTGAGACACCCCTGTGTTTAAAATGCCTCGGTAATTACAATGTGTGTGATGGGTGTGTGTGTTTCAGGTGCAACTTTAAATATCGATCTGTTTCTTCACCGGGACTGCCATTTTGGATCGTTTTGCGTGCCTTTATTTTTCATTTTTCACTTCTTTTAGCCCCGTCGGCGCTCTCGATATAAAAAGATTAGCGTTACGCAACGGTCAGAGATCGTAATTGGAGGACAATGTAATATTATGTTTATGATCTGGACTGGAAAATACGCTAAGACAAAATGTAGTCCTCCATGTCTTCTGTTCCAGCAGCCCATTTGCAAAAGGGGCGCTCTGTCGTCGGGCAGAAATAGTGGAAGCTCTAATTGCTGTCTGGCCTCACGGGGGACTGAGGACCCGCCGGCCGTCTCCGGGCGAACGGGCTTTCATCGGGGGGCGTCTGGTTTTTATTCATATCTCCCCCCGGAGAATTTCTGGCCTCCTTATTGGTTCCAGATGACGGTCCCATCGGCGTCCCCTTGCCGGGGTCGCCGGAGGAACTCATCCGTTTGCGGGTTAAATAGTTCTGCCGGCGAAGGGGCTGTTTATCCGAGACGAGTGACAAACGTCTGCGTGTATTGGTGTGTTTTCTGACTGACGCGTTCTCCTTCCCCCCCCCCCCCGTCTAGTGTTCGGTGAGTTGCGGCCGCGGCACCAAGCAGCGCGAGGTCGCCTGCGTTCATCAGAACCAAACCCAAATGGACGAGGAACTCTGCGGGCACCTTCCACGCCCACGGACGCAAAAGGTCTGCCGGGCCCGGGGATGCCCGGGCTGGAAGACCAACAAGTGGAGCGAGGTATGTACGCAAATACACACACACACACACACACACGAGGCTACCGTCCAATCACTGCTTCGTTTACTCGACCGCCTTTTCTTTTGTCGGCCCGTTGAGAAAATGACGGTTTGGTTAGTAAGCCCGAGCAATGTGTTGACGTCCGGTGGTGTTCCGGACCGCCTCTGCAATGTGATTGGCCCACGTTATATACACGGGATCACTCCGATATGATTGGTTATTTTCTGATCCTGTCATGAAATGTTTCACACGTGCGCTTTCAAGGACGGTTTGCTTGGCTTCGGGTTCACTTGGATCGATCGCATACAAACATTCACCCTCTCATTCACACGTCTGGACGATAGGAAGGTACCGCCCGGAACCTGGGCTTCCGAAGAAAAACCAACCTGGGTTTTCACTCAAATTTTGAATAAAGCTGCAAATAATATCCCGGAAAAGGGTGCCAGTGCAAGTGGTGTTTAGAAGAAGTTAAGAATTAAAGTTGATCTGGGAGGGAAATAACAGCTAAGCATGAGAGCGGTGTTGGTGTTGCAGATCTCGACACAGCTAACTCAACCATCGGCATGATCCTGAAGAACTAAGACGTGAAAAAGGGGTGATTACGTTAACAAAGCAAAGGTCTTAAGTCTTAGAGGTGTAGAAAAGTTGTTAGTTTGGATTAATGAATGACAGAAGAGGTGATAACATTAGCATTAGCGGGGTCTCATACAAGAGAAGGCTTTACTTTTGTTAGCGCTGAGTACAAGTGCTGACAAGAAGAGAAGAAACAACATAAACACAGCAACAATTAAGGTTTTATCTTTAATTTCTCTTTGTATTTTTGCCCCAAATACACCCAAAACAAAGTGCACTATGTTTTTCGGAGCCAGAGAACGGATCAGTGAGGTCCTCATTGATTTCAACGGGAAAGCTGGATTCGAACGGTAAAAGAACTAATTAAATTTGCAAGCGGGGGTTTAACTGGACACTGTCTCATCTGTTAGTCCCTCATTTAACATTCTTTAAAAACATTTAATGCCGCGTTTCACATTTTTTATTTCGAAATAAAAGCATCGGGAGTTCATCATGCCCTGTTCAACGCAGCCAAAGTTGAACGGCTGCTAAAAGTGATTGTGTTTTATTGTGCAAATGGGGTAACTCGATACAAGCAAGGTAGCCATTGAGGCATCAGCTGATAGTCAACATAGAGGGGTTACAAGTGCAGCTACGGCGCACTTCGGGTTCTCCGTCACAGCGTCGCCCATAAGGGAGATGTTTTCTGCAACGATCTGACATTAAGGAACGTTCCTGCAGCTTGTCCTGAAAGGGTTGGCTTGGCGCTGTTTTGATAATAAGGTTAGAAAAAAATAATAGGGCCATCTGAAGGACCCCCCCCCCCCCCCTTCCCCTCGTCTCATATATCTCCGAAATCCCAAGAGCTCCCCATCTAGAGCGCCCCTCAGGTCTCCCACCCCCCTGCATATTCTGGAAGCAATCATCTCCCCCCTACATACCAGCGCAAACCCGAAAAGTCCTCAACGAGCTCACAATGGCATTTTTTTTTTTACATCTTAATGTCTGTGCACGGGACGGATCCAAAACCTCCGCGTTGCATTTCAAGTCCTCCTCAGCCTCCCCAGCCCACGGCAGCATGGCGGTGATGTTATAAATCCTAATAACAAGTGGTATCGTCTCACTTTTTGCTCTGCAGAGAGCAGCGATGATGCTTTGCCTTGTCTTCTGAGACATAAAATAAAACGAAGACGAAACGCAGCCGAATCTGCTTCGCGATCTGGGGAAAAAAAACGCTCGTTACTACACGCGTAAGTGAACCTGCCGGGTGAAGTTCACGCAAGGTTAAAGCGACGCCTTCCTTGAACACCTGTCTGGGACCGGATTAGCGACCGCTCTTTGGGAGCGTCTGCAGAGGAAGACGTGGCAAAGTCAAGAGATGTGACGCTCTTCACATCACGGGCAATGACAAGCCAAAGTACATACCTTTTTTATACACGTTTTTTGTATTTACAGGTTTTATATGACATTAGCATATTAAGAAATTACTTTTGAACAATAGCAACTGGAATTATTGAGTTGATTGTAATTATTTTTAATTGTAATATTGTCGTCAATATGTATAGCACGGTAGTAAGCGAGTCTAACACACTGTTAAGATTGATACGTGACTGTAATTTAGTAGTTAATAAGTTAAATATATAAGTAAGTATATTATTAGTAAATAAGTACAATATGCCAGTAAGTGAGTATAATATATCAGTAAGTCAGCATATTATACTAAATATCATATAGTGGCATGCAAATATAATATAGTAGTAAGTAAATAAGTAAAATAGAGAAAGTTTGCATACTATGTTGGTAAATGAGTGTAATGTAGTGGTTAGCAAGAAAACTATCGTTGATGCCATAAGATTGCGGTAAGTATCACATAGCAGTAAGTATTACGTAAACTAAGTGTATATAAAATACTTGTGAGTAAGTGTGATAGTGTAGCAGCAAGTGAATCTGATACAGCGGTAAGATATACTAGTAACGTTATTTTGGACTATTGAGGACACGTGAATATAAGCTGCACCGGCTAAAAATAACAAAATAACCAATATATGTGTACATATATAGGCTACACTAATCACTTATACGCTTATATGAGATATTTAAAGATGTTTAACAGAAACTTTTTTTTTTTACTTTTAATTAAATATATACCGGTAGAATTTCACTGTAATTTCATCGATCTGATGTAACCAGGCTAAATGTGTAGGTGGCATGAAGCTCGGAAGCCCCAAAAATTCCATGAATTAACCGCATCGTTGTTTAAGCTGCAGCATTCAAAGCATGTGGAAAAAGATAGCGGCTTATAGTCCAGAAATTAGGGTATAATATAATCGGAAATGAGTCTCATATGAGTATTAGAATAAAACAGGAGTAAGAGAGTGTCAGTAAGTATGATATAGCAGGGAGTGGGTACCAAATAGTAATTATTGAGCCAAAGTGGGTGTAAAATGTTGTAAAATAAAATAAAATGAATAAGAATAAGAATAAGAACAACTTTATTTATCCCGAAGGAAATTGTTGTGGCAGAGTTTCAAGTAAAACATAACAATAATAGATAACAGTAGGAGGGAGGGAGAATAAGAAATACAAATAAAAATATAAAGTGTCAAAGTCAAGGCTATAAAGTGTTTTAAGGTCTTAAAAAGTACAAGGATTTGAATAATGTTGTAAAATGTAAAGTAAGATGTTCCTTGAAGTTCAATAACTCCCCACAGTCTTATAATTGTTCTTTAAGTTGCTGCGCAAATCAAAAGGTTGGATATCCTGTGTTTCCGTACAGGTCTTCGTAAAACCTCAGTAAACAGAGCGATGTAACACGTCGCTAACTTTGCTAACAATCAGTGTTTAATCCGGCTATAACGCAGGCTAACAACTAAGTCATTAAGGCTTTCGGAGAGGACACATGAAGTCAGATGTTCCTCTGCATCACGTTCGGTGACCGGTAAGGAACATCTTAAAGCATCTGTCCTGCAAACTCTGGGAGCAGATCCCCGCTTCTCTTCTTTCATCTCCATAGGAGAGTCAGACGGGAATCGGTCCGATCAGCTCCGCAAGGAGCTTCCTCAGCATGCAGGTATGCTCCTCAAAGCACTTCAAAGAGATGTCTGAGATAGACCCCTGGTTGACCCCGGCCATACGGCCCTCAGAGAAGCAGCACACGCGGTTTGGACGTATTTAAGTGCATTGTTCTGGAGCATTTAAGCACCTCTGCAGACCAAACAAACCAGCAGCTACTCTAAAGACGTTGCATTCACAATGAAACGGCCCTCACCTAATCGGCAACCCGTCGCGGAAAACAAAGCACGGCGATCCTCAGAGACGGAGTCCTGAGGTGATATGAGAAATTAAATGACACAGATTTTCTGAAATATTAGAAGAAACTTTTTTTTTTCTGATTTTTCTGCAAGTTTTAGATCAGTGACGTGCAGTCAGGGGAGGCAGGAGAGGCCGTGCCTCACTTGCCAATAAGAAAAAAAAATGACAAAAATGAAATAAATTATTAAATGTTATGTTTATCAGTGATTTTCACTGTAAAAGGTTTTTTTTTATTCAACTTCACCAGTTTGAGAGTTTTTCCAAAGTCGCTCGATTTTCACATTTACTGTTTGAATACTGAGAAGAGACGTGCGGTGAGGCTGCCGACTGTTGAGCCTCAACGTAGATCGCGCAATGACGACCGACTCCTGCCATGCTCTGCACAAAGAGCGTATCGCTGTCTCTCGATATGTAACCTCACCACACGTACTTTATTATATAGTAGTGAGGAAAACTTTGCATTGAGTCTGAATAATATGGTAGTAAGTTTGGATGTGTTGAAAACTGGAAGTGTTGAAAACTTATTACACTGATGCTGTGCTCTATGTTGGACTGAATGTGACAAAGGTATTTCTTCTTTCTTCTGTTAAGTAAGTATAACGCAGTACTAAGTGCGTATTATATAGCGGTAAGATATGAAGGGTAAATATAGTAGTAAGTGAGTGTAATAGGATAATAAGCTGGTATCTTATAGTCATAAGTATGTGAGTATGATATAGAAATGAATAAAAAATAGTAGTAGGTGAGTATCACATTCTTGTAACTATGATGTCGTAGTAAGTGAGTATAATATAGTATTAAGTGACAGGAATATAGTAATACAGGTGGTTGTCACTTAACCAAGGGGTCCGTTCTTGAGTGTTTATACCGTACTACTGTACAGTATTTGCATATATATATATATATATGTATATATATTGGACTAGAAACTGTTACAATGACCAAAAGACAGCAGGCAGAACTAGAGGTTGCAGAGATGAAGATGTTGAGGTTCTCTTTTGGAGTGACCAGGATGGATAGGATCAGGAATGAGTCTATCAGAGGGACGGCACATGTTCGATGTTTTGGAGAGAAGGTCAGAGAAGCCAGACTGAGATGGTTTGGTCATGCACAGAGAAGGGATAGTGAATATATTGGTAGACGGATGCTGGAATTGGAACTGCCAGGCAGGAGGTCTGGAGGAAGACCAAAGAGAGGATTTATGGACGTAGTGAGAGAGGATATGAAGGTAGTTGGTGTGAGAGAGGAAGATACAGAGAATAGGGTTAGATGGAGAAAGTTGACTCGCTGTGGTGATCCCTGACGGGAAAAGCCGAAAGAAGAAGAAGAAGAAGATATATGTATATATATATATATATATATCAGCCATTTGTATTTTACCTGTAACTTTCCTTCGTTTCTATTTGTTGTGTTTCTATTTGCGTGAACGTAGAACAATAATAAACACGGGTAAGCATGTACAATAGATATAATGAAATGAAACGTAATGAAAAGTGTATCTATTGCAGTATTTAGAGAGTATAATATTGGTGTAAATAAGCACAAGAGAGGTATGTAACTGTAGCCACATAGTGAGCCAGTATAAGGTAGAGTTACGAAAATTTGAAAAAGTAAGTTAGTGGTTAGTGGTTGCACTGGCTACCAGTAGCTGCCAGGATCGAGCACAAGGCCCTGACCCTGGCATTCAAAACCACCTCAGGAACAGGTCCAGCATATCTGAACGAAATGATAAGACCTTATGCTCCCGGCAGAGAGCTGCGTTCTTCTAATACAAACCTACTAGCAGTGCCTTTTGCTCGCTCTAAGCGATCTCAGGCAAAACTGTTCTCAGTTCTACTACCTCAGCGGTGGAACAAACTTCCGGAAGCAACAAGACCAGCATCATCTCTCTCAACCTTCAAGAAACAGGTAAAAACCTTTCTCTCTCAGGACTATTTACTGCGCTGGTGCCCCAGATCAGGTTAGGCACCAAGTTAGGCTATGCAGTGTGTGTGTGTGTGTCTGTGTACGTTTGTGTGCGTTTTTGTCAAAAAAAAAACAAAAAAAAAACCTCACTAACCCAAGCTTACTGTTCTGCATATTTCCTGTGCATCTTGTATTTGCAGGAGTTATTTGCAGTCCTTATGTCCTCTATTGTAAGTCGCTTTGGATAAAAGCGTCTGCAAAATGTAATGTAATGTAATGTAATGGTTAAAACAGTCGTGCATTGATCAAACATCTGTGATCCGAGCTTTTCTATCAGAATTACATTTGTTGTTATTAACAATAATTATTATCATCGTTCCCGCACCATCAGGCGTCAAGGCTCGAGTAGCAGCACCGTCCGCTTCGGCCCGAGTCGCCAAGATCTCAGGCCAAGACATAAATCCCGCTGAGCACCTTTCGATGTCGGTCAACATGATTATCGAAAAGGAAAATAAATATTTGAATACGAATGCGACGCTGAAGAGGCGTCTTTAGATCGCGGTGTAACAAAAGGCACGGCTACTTTTCTGTCACTCACAGAGACGGGGATTTACCGCGCCGTATGTTCTGCGTTTGTCTCCCCAGTGTTCCGTCACATGCGGAGTCGGGGTGCAGAAGCGAGACGTCTACTGCAGACTGAAAGGCACCGGGAAGGTCAGAGAGGATCTGTGCCGGGAAGACTCGCGTCCCGCCGTCGCCCGGCTTTGCCAGACTCCAGAATGCGCCCGTTACACTTGGGTCGCCGCCGAGTGGGCGGAAGTAAGTTCGGAGGTCCTTTTTGTTTGTGTCGAAAACACCCGACTTTTTCCGCCTCTCGGGTTGAGGTCGGCACGTTCGTCAAACTGTCTCCTCTCTGGATTACTGCATTGTAGATCTGAAGGTACTCATCTGGTAGCTCAACATCCAGCCCTCCTAAAAACGTCCGTCACCCCTTTGCTCTTTCGGTATTCTTCTGTCTGCAGAGGGTGCAAGAAGGGGGCCATGTAGGGACTTTGCACTGTATCCTCCGTCTGTGAGAAATGTTTGCCGAGTTCAGATTCCTGCATGTGTTGCCTTGAGAACTTAACAGCTTTATTTCTTTCACAGTTAGTCCTTGAGACACACACACACACACACACACACACACACATAGTTTGGACTCTGCTGGGGAAAAATCAGCTCAACTTTCATCTTTTTAAGATTTTGACACAGCCTTGAAAGTTATTTAAGGTCAATATCGCTGACGAAATAGTGATCTCTGCAAGGTTACGGCGTGTACAACGCCGTCCGCCGGCTTGCCTCCGCTCTCCCTCACTCCACCCTGTCTTGGGGGTTCCTTGCAGTGCAACGCCACCTGCGGAGAGGGCACGAGGAGCAGGGAGGTGGGATGCATGGACCCGAGGATGACGCCCGTCCGCAGCGACTACTGCGAGCCGGCATCCAGGCCTCCGTCGCATCAGCCTTGCAAAAGAGCGGCGTGCAGCTACCTGTGGACGGCAGGGGAGTGGTCCCAAGTGAGAAGGAGTCGAGCTCGCCGACCTGCGTGTCCGTTACCGTTATTTATCTCTTAACAACCGGTTTGTTTGGGACGCAGTGCTCCGCCAGCTGCGGCGTCGGCTACCAGCAGCGCATCGTCTCCTGCTCGGCGACGGCCTCCTCTTCTGGCGGCCACTGCCTGGAGCCTCACCCGGCGAGCAGCAGGCAGTGCTTCCTCAGGGACTGCGCTCAGACCTCCTACTGGAAAGTCGGCCCGTGGAGCAAGGCAATGCTAGATTCTTCTTCCGAAACCCAAAAAAAAAACTTATTTCTGATTTAATTTTGGATCTTGATCTGATTGCGGTTTGTATACCGTTTTTACCTCGTTGAGCCGCATTTTTGTGATAACAGTGCATTTTGTAATTAACGTTCAAAATGTCATAACTTTTTCATTTCATTTTGTAATAAAGCCGCATTTTGTGATAAACCGCCCCAATGCATTTTGTAATAAATTTTGCCGCATTATGTAATAAGTTGTTACATTTTGAGAAGATTATTACAAAATGCACTTGCACCTTTTTTATTCTCTAGGAAATGTAATAACATGGAATTTATAGAATATTCTCTGTTAATGCAACCTTTGAATAGTGTACTGATAGTAATTGCAAAGTACTGCTACTAGGCTAATACAGTGATACTAAGAATAGGCCTAGCTTTTACAAATACTTTAAAGTAAAATAAAATACAATTAACAAACAAATAAACTATGCTTTAGAATTGTTATTACATAATGCACCATGTTATTACATTTCCTAGAGAATAAAAAAGTTGCAAGTGCATTTTGTAATAATCTTCTCAATATGTAATAACTTATTACATAATGCAGCAGTATATTACAAAATGCGGCTTTATCACAAAATGAAATGAAAAAGTTATTACATTTTGGATGTTTATTGCAAAATGCACCGTTATTACAAAATGCATCTCAACATACCTGTTTTAAAGTTGGTTTTTCATTTCAGTGCTCTCAAACATGTGGGGCGGGAGTGAGCGAGCGCAGGGTGGACTGTGTGACCTCCAAAGGCCAACCGTCCAAACACTGTCGTCCGTCCGAGAGACCCGAGTCTCTCGCCGCATGTCAGGACAGAGAGTGTGAGTGTCGACGCCGTAATTGACGACCAGAACGCCAACTCCCGCTCTCCCGGAGCTGACTGATTACCTCGCGATTCCTCCCGATTCCAACGTGGACGGCTTGTCAGGAAGCCTCGGGGCAGTTAGCGGGGGCCAAAGCCGCCGTCGTGGCAGATTCTCCAACCCTACTAAAAGTTCGGCAGCTGGCCAAACCGTGCAGGTTCCCCTTGACACTCGCATCGATGCCGGTGCGGCTTCTGCCAAGTCAGCTGACGGAGGAATTAAAACGGTATGCTCGGATGACAGCCGGCCCCGCGGTCAAGTATTAGCGCTAATCAGCTAATCGGCGTGAGGCGGCCACTGTGGGATTCGGGGAACACAGAAGTGGCAACGCAAATAATTGGACATTTACGACACGACGGCTCTCGTTGAAAGATGAGAGTCATGAGTCACTTTGTCCACGGGTGTTTTAGAGCACAGAGCTCTTGATCGTGGCTTCGGGATTAAAAACTACCGGACGTAGCCTCACATAGATACGTACGCTTGGTACATCGTAACCTGTCCCGAAGCCACGTTACTCGACGCCACTTTGTTCTCGATGGCAGATTCATAGACCTCGGGAGGTCGTGCGACCGACCCGCGGTGCTGAACTCCCTCCTATATTATATCATCTCTCACAGGCCAGTTATTTACCTCCTGCCGTGAGGTCCAGATGAGGCAGGGCGCGAGGATAGACGGGGAATATTACCTCAAGGTCAAGTCCCGGATCCTCCAGGTGCGTCAACTCCGTCGGAGTTGCTCCCGCTCGCCGCCGCCGGTCAAACCTCTTACTCACCGTCTCGACGCACCGGGTTTTAGATTTACTGCGCCGAGATGCAGACTGATTTCCCGAAGGAGTACGTGACGTTACGCAGCGGCCAGACGGACAACTACTCTGAGGTGTACGGACACAGGTGTGTATAATCCAGGCGTGACAGACTCCCTCTTTTTGCGGCGCCTCTGGACGGGACGGATCGTCCGTTCGTGCCATGATGGACGGCGTCGCCTGTGACGCCACGCTGTAAATTTTAACACTCATTATCCTCCCAACAAAGGCTGCTGAATCCCTTTGAATGCCCCTTCAACGGCAGCCGAAGACAGGAGTGCAACTGCCGGAATGACTACTCGGCGGCGGGATATACCCTCTTCCACAAAGTCCGTCTGGACCTGAGCTCTCTGAGGATAATGAGTGAGTAATTACCTTGTGATTGCTTCTCACCGTCTGCGGCGAAGAGACCACACATTTTCATTGTTGTTTTATCCCTCCCGCCATGTAATACTTAATAATTCCTCATCGCGAAAGCTGAGCGACCGCTCCTTTCCCTTTGAAATCCGAATAATGACCTTTCGGAAGCGGGCCTCTCGGCGCAAACACGAGGAAAAAGGAATGCATGCGCGCGCAGACGGACGGGATCCGAAGCTGTCGAGAACATCTTCTTCTATCGAGCCCGATGCGGACGCGGGGGGGGGCGGCGCAAACGCACACCCGTGCACGCAGGCTTTGGCGTATTAAGAAACACATCTTCACATCATTACTGTCAGTTCCACATTCCCCGGAGTCCAAGTATGATTTTGATTAGCGTGAGTGTGTGTGACCCTTCGAGTACAATTTGCAGAACCTACACAGCGTTCTTCCCCCCGTACTCTTTGTCTGGTCCAGGCCCTGACAGCAGCGCACGTTCCCACCCTCCCGCTGCATGGTACTCATTTGCCTCTCGCTCTGAGGGCGGGGATAATGAGTACAAGATGGGGGGGGGGGGATGTTGTCAGGATGATGGAGAGGTAATACTTGCGAATTCTGTAACAAGAACGTCGCAAAGGCATTTTGTGAAAGAGATACATTTTAGAAGGACTTTACCCCGGGTTTGTCGCCGAATCCAAACTCGAACTTTCCGGGCAACCGAGTCTCCAACGGTGTCTCTCTGCTGTTAAATAGTCACAGATCTCCAGTTTTCCCACACGCCTGTTGGTCGACCCGTGCCCTTCGCTACAGCCGGAGATTGTTACAGCGCGGCCAAGTGTCCACAGGTCAGTGAAACACTGAACATCCTGGCCTCATAGCGACGGGTTTGTCAAATATGAAATAATGCTCTCCGTCTCTGTTTGCTGTGCGAGGCGTTATCTGTCATCTTGCTCCGTCGGAAAGAATAAGTGACTTCTGATGTGCGCTCGCAGGGCCAGTTCAGCATTAATCTGATCGGCACCGGCTTCAAAGTGGCTGAGGCCACCAAATGGACATCTCAGGGCAACTACGTTTCTATCAAAGTCCACCGATCCGAGGTAAGAAGGGTTTAGCGGTCGCGCAGTTCGAGAAAAAAAAGAATCCCAGGTGACAATCGCCGATCCTCGCCCGCAGGACCACATTCGCGTTTACGGCCGCTGTGGAGGTTTCTGCGGGAAATGCGCTCCCCAGGTTCACAACGGCCTTCTGGTTCAAGTCCACTGAGAGCAGCGCGGAGACCCGACCCCGGCTTCCGTCCCGAGGAGCCCGCCGTGATTTGTGAGATCATCGTTATCCGTGCGGACGAGACACTTCCCTGCAGGAACCCATCGCCGCTGACAGACTCGCCACGTGTTCAGTAGGAGCCGGTTCTTTAAGCAGTGCATTCACTATCGGTGCTTTGGATATCTGTTTTTTTTTTTTTTTAAAGTATCAAACAAAGGGACACAGAACTTTAAACCACTGGAACGGCAACCAAAACAGACCTTCTCCCAGCGAGCGCGACGTGCAAGTCTGTGTTGCGAGACAATTTACACAGAGTTCTAGCGACGAGCGGGTGTAAAAAGTAAACCCGTATTCATAACTAATGCAATCCTCTGAGTGAAAAACTTGTGCTAGAGAATGTTTATCACAGTCTTATAAACGCCGCTGGGCTGGTACAGAAGACGAATGCCACGGGAATAGAATTCGTCGAGGCTTTTGTGACGTGCGCTCCCCCAACAGCATTTTTTTCGGACATCGGGACACCAACTGGAACCGACCGGGAAGCTCGTAGCTGTGCTCCACGACCGAAACGCTACCGGTGGCCCGTAAGGCTACTAATTAACATGTTATGACCTGTTTGTTTGATTTGCACAAGAGAAAAAAAAGCAAACAAAAAACTATATATATATATATATATATGTTGTGATATTATGGGATTTAATGTACTTTAGCGGGCATAGATGAACACAGCACCTTTTCCTCCAGTCACAGTCACTGTTTTAGCTCTCGATTAGAGAGAGACGTTAGGCATACCGAGGCTCAAGACGGATGAAAATTAAGCTCGCGGCTTACGGCGCTTGACCTCGCGACCTCGCGACCTCGCCTTCGGTCAAAGGTCAATCTTTGTTGTTTAGGTCTCGACGACGACGACGACGGACGACCGGAGCTTCCGGCGTCCGCTTACGTCAAGACACGACTGAACGTTGATTAGCATCAATAGCCTAGCAAGACTGTCCGGTGGAGATACCATCCGGCCGAACATCGCGTGAGGAAACACGAATTATTTGATGTAGTTTAGCTAAAATGTTTTTTTTTTTTTTTTTTTTGTGTGTCTTAGGTGTTTGTGTGTGTGTTTAATGACGCCGCATCGTTTCACGAACCTCCTCTCTGTTACACCGTTACACAGTATCTGTAGACGACGGAGATCCTCCCGAGGGGGTCTCCGCCCGTCGCTACCTGCAACCCTACCTCTCGCAAACCTCCGTGCGCTACCGGGACATGCGTTGTAATGCGTATTTATGTTTGAACGTATTTATTCTGTGACCACTGCTAGAGACATCGATGTTAAGGACCGCAAAGCCTCGATTTGGTCGCTTACCATTCGTGCGCTTAGCTCTAAAGGTGTTTGTTGTATAACCACTAACCGTTAACCTTTTGAACCACTATCGTTTCCTCTGATCGGAGCGTACCTCGGTCCTCTCTCGCTGTCGGAGTTGGAACGTCTTGAGCGGATGTAGCATTTATCTGGAAGACGCGTCACCGTCCCTCTACTGACGTGTCCGATTTATCAAGTACTTCTTTAAACCCGCTCCTCAGTAGTGCTCTCTCATGTCCGCCGCAACACCATGTATCCAACGCAACTTAACTTGTCGGTACGTTCATATTAAGCTTTAACCAAAGTTAAGAATTCAATATCTTTGTTCTCAATGCAGCTTCTTTTTATTTGAAGAAAGGCTGATTTTTAAACATGTCATTGAGCAGCTAGAAAACCCTTGGCTATCATTCCTTGTCGTGATGGTCAACTGTGCTATGAGGTCTGTATCAGAAATATAAAGAATACTTGATGCACTGTGTGCCAAATAAATGTGTGGAAATGTAATCCTGTTTTTTTTTTTTTTTTTTTTTGGTTTTGTTTTTATAACCGTGAAGAGTTGTAACTTATGATCTGTGTATTTGTAATATTCATACTTGAATCGTAAACGGCTCAACGTGGAAGGGGTTTTGGTGCTGAACAGGAAAAGCTTCTCCCAAAGAAGAAAAATGTGCCTCCTGTATGTCTGTAGTCTGTATAGCAGGAATGGATGATCGATTGTGGTGCTGTTGTTACTAATCTATAATACTGTAATAATACTGTTGAAAAACAAGTAATAAAAGACGTAACGAAGCTCAATAGCGTCCACTTTGTTTACACACAAAAGTCCAAACACTATAATTACTGCAATCGTACTGTTCAGGGTTCAAACTTAACATCGCACTCTTGACTGAAAGGGTTTGTTGACTGAAGTAAAATCAGTCAGCTTTGCTTTCTTCACAGACTAATGGACAATTCATTCATTCAGTGATTCGTTCATTCAGTGATTCGTTCATTAAGTGATTCGTTTATTCAGTGATTCGTTCATTCAGTGATTCGTTCACTCATTGGACTCTGAAAACTGGAGAACCCCTGGCAGACAGGGGGAGAACATGAAAAGAAAGGTTCCCTTCCAAAATCCGACCGCGGCCCTTCTTGCTACATGAAGGACGTGCTAGCTACTGCGCCACCATGCTGCTCGGGGACAATCGGACAAAGTAAATAAAATCCAATTGTTTTGAATACCGGTTTGCGCTAGCTTCTAGGCTAACATTTGAGCGAATTTGTTTAGTGACCAAGATGGGCATTTTGTCACATCAGGGACCGATCGATAATATTTTCTTGTCGCTGATACCAATACACTGGAAATAAGTTACTGCAATCGTTCTTCAGTACTAGAGCGTGGTGCTCGATGTCAAAGTCAAAATGTCAAAGTGTCACGGTTCCACGAGGAACAGTCTGGATTTCGGTTCCGCTTTGAGGAACGCGTCCAATATTTTTTTTAAATCCTGTCAAAATTTCCGGTGACTCATTGAGTCGTTGAGTCCAATCAAAGAGCGAGACGCCGCCCCGCTGAGCTTTGAAACCTTGCCGATGCGCGGAAAGCACCGTTTTCAGGAGGTCACGTCTCCGGCGTTTCTCGATAGTAAAGCGCCAGGTACCTCGGCGAAAGGCGAGCTTTCTAAATACGGCCCGCGTTTATGAGGCCATTGCACCGAGACGGCGTTGCGCATTAAACGAAAACAGATACTCAAGTCCCGCAAGAGCTACTTTGATATCCTGCCAAAAACCTGCTTTGGTTCCTAAAATCTAATCTGAGGATTTGGACTCGGAGCACAGTGACCACTCCCCTCGGAGGCAGACTTCCAGGAGAACCAAACAGCGCTGAGGTTCCTCTGGAATCTCCAGACGACCTAGCAAAGGCCTCCTGCTCCTCTTGACGTGTTTCATGACTCAATTCCTCATATAGGAGGCTTATGGTGGATGTTTTGCGTGAAGCTCAACCGGCAAGCTCCGCAGTCTGCAGATGCGACCTGCTCCCAGGAGCATTTATCAGGGAATAAACCCCTCAGCCGTGCAGCATCGACACCCTCAAGGTTCCCTGTCAGGATCAACAGAGGAATCTTAGAACGTATGTGACCCGCGACATCTATCCTAGTCATACCAGCAAATGAGAAATCCTCGAAACATGGATTTTAAGATATTGATTGCTTTGGTTGGTTCAGATTCAGAAAAAAAGTGAGTTTGTTGGAGGTAACTGACCGTGCTGTTCCTGCTGAACTGCTTCCATCAGGTGACACTAAAGAGCTCTGTGTCTTTTAGCTGAGTGGATAGTGACCCCTTGTGTGTCAAAGTGTGTCGTGCATCCGCATCTTGTAATATTGTGCATCCATTCATCCGGTATCTTTGCTGGAGCCCATCTAAGTCATCATCGGCTGAAAGGCGGGGTTCACCATGGATCTATCACGGGGCCACATATAGAGCTGTGCAACCGTTCACTCTCTCATCCACAAGCCTACAAAGGCATTAAAGTTGATAATATATTTCTACACGTCTACCTGAAGGGATATGAGCGCAGAAAGCATAGGAATGAGAGAGGTGCATCATGGGACTTAGCCTATGGCAGCATAAACGGGGGCTAGGCTAACGCTAACCATACTGCACTGGAGTCACATCTATTCACTTTTCATTCATCAAAAGTGCTGCTTGTTAATTCTACATCTTTTTTTTTTTTCTTTTTAAGAAATGCTTTACCAGTTGGTGTTATGCTCTATCCCTCTAGATGATTAAATTTAATGTATATATTTGGTGCATCTCAGTTTATTATACTTTTAATCACTATCATTATTATTATTATTATATTATTATTATCATCAATATTATTTTACATTATTATTGTTTCTTACATTATTATAATTTTTTACATCATTATTATATAATTATCATTATAATTAAGTTTATTATAGTTATATTATTATCATGCATCATTGCTATTGTTATTTTTATTCGTGGTTGCTGATGTTAATGTTGTACGATGTTTTTTCATTATCATTCTTTAGTTTGGTGCTATGATGAGGTGTTATGTTTGGTCTTATAAGTATTGACAGTGTGTTCCTGGTGTTGTACAAATGTAGTAATATTTAAGACCAGTAGGTGGTGCCAGGACACTGCATAACCACCCAAACAGTCAATATCAATTCTAGGAAGAACCAATTCTGCAGTATCTTTATTTCGTTTACCAGATAAACATGTCTTTATTAAATATCTATTCTTTATTACAAGTTGATCCACTTATCCTTATTTCATGTGTGAGGTTATCATTTTGGGAACACAACACTCTTTCAACTCAGAGCTCGATAGCATTGTCAGAAACTTTTGCCTTTGCCACGGACGAGCAAAGCTCTCACCTCTTTCTCTCACTCACACACACACACACACACACACACACACACACACACACACACACATATAGTGGAAGAGGAAAACACGGCCTTGAAGGGTATCAGTTTCTCCTTCTGATGTGCCGTGTCAGCTGTAAATCCACGCTGTGACTTCCAGTGCTTTAGACGGTTGCGAGGAGACGCCGTTGGCCTTAGCAGGGTTACAAACCGTGACGGACAGATTTTTTAAAGATCGCGATGGAGGCCGTCTAACGTCTCGCGTGTCCGTTTCGTAACACCTGCCTGAGATGTTTGGAAGGGCCGAAGCCTCCGTCCAAAGTCGACCACCTATTCAGTGCAGAGAAGCTGGGTGGTATGTTGTGTATGTGTGTGTTTGTATGTGTGTTAAATCCCTCGGGTCCATGAGTATGTGCCAGTAATCCATGCGCACATGTGGTGTGGTGAAAAATGGACTTGGATTGTTATGTGGGTGAAGGTGGTGTGAACGACAGGCCGGTCCAAAAAAACGGGCGCTTCCAACATCTTCTCCTGATTGCAGGATTCAGACGTCCAGGTTGTCACGCTCACATTTCCAGAGTCCTGCTTTATGTCTTCATTTAAAGCAGAACGGGAGCAGGAACATTAGCTTAGCGAGCTCCTCTTCTGTGGAGCCATCTTAGATCTCCGTCCAGGGGCGCGGACACCTAATCTAAGAATACCTTCATTTTTGAAAAAAGCTTATAGTTAGCGCTAGGCTAGCCCCCAGTTATGCCGCCATAAGCTAGTATATAGTCACTTCATATCTTCTCCCGATTCCCTGGTTTCTGTCATTTCTCAGGTTTCTACCCATCAGCAGAGCTGGATCGCCTGTGCCCGTCCCTCCCAAAGTGCCAACCCTTCCGTCTCTGTCATACTCCTGCTGTCTATCTCTGTTTACCACTCGAGATGGAAGGCGGCCATATTTACCCTGGCCAGCCGAGGCGGACACCCTATCTGATCAAATGTACCAATCGCAGCTCAGGTCATGTTTCAAAACAAGGACTCTCCACTAGTTAGGTCTAACCCTAATCCTTAATTGGGTTGCCGTACCTCAAGTAACCAAAGGCAACAAGCATGTTCTGATAGCTGGCCTGGGGAAATGCTAACGGCAACCTTGTGGGAGTCGCGTGCCGATACGCCGACCCGATGTTGTGCGTTTTTCCCCTTGTAAAAAGTCCGAAAAGCATTGCTCCGCCACGGCGACGTCGGGAGGAATGAGCTGTGAGCAGGAGCTACCAGGAAAGACACTTGATAGAATGATAGAATTATTTTTAACAGCTTGACACAGAGGGTTTGGTGTGCCTCTGTGGTGTGCTCGCTTCACCTGGACACATTGAGCGTCTCAGCAGGGTCACCTTTAGTTCTCCAGCGTTTCACACCAGATGCCTTCCAGGCTCCGTCCTGAGAAGACAACGACGACAACGTCGGCGACAACTTCTCGGGAGTTCAACAGCATGTTGGAGGAAAAATTCAATCTTTGACGATTGGGTATCCGATCGTCTGCCTCTGCATTGTCCTCTCTCGCACCCTCTAGCTTCCTGTTTTCTTCCCCTCCATCCACAAACCTCCTCCCTGGTCTTCCTCCAGGCCTCTTCCAACTTCCGCATCCTTCTACCCAGATCTTCACCATCCCTCCTCTGTCCATGTCCAAACTATATCCAGAACATGTGGTGGACTCACTCCGGATCCTCCTTACTGGCAAAGACAACCTCCCGTCTTCTCCTCACCGTCTCCAAACCAAACCCGATGGCTTCTTCTCACCTCCTTAACTTTCATTCCAGCCTCTGGTACAAGTCCTCCACCTTCTTCATCTCCTCTTGGGCCCCTCTCATTCGACAAAAACACAAAAAAGATCAATATTTTACTGATTGGTACGGCAAATTGTGTGGTAGCACCTGCTAGATACCCGGACCACCGCCGGCTGTCGGCCATCACGCGTCTTTGGAAGAACGGTCGCTTCCGGAGTTCTGGGAGCTTTGGTTCGTCCCGGCTCATCAGCCTGCGTCCTCATCCAATCGGCGTGATTAAACCGGACGAGGGGCAAACTAACATCTCAGGTTCATGAGGAACCTGCGGCAGCTTCTTTCTCATCTCAAGGAATTGCGCGAATAAGAAAACAGTAATTATTCGGTATTTACATGTGGTGAACCTCAAATGAACAAAAGGCCACGGATACCAGGCGTGTACAGCAGCATCGCTGCCAAGAAGGGGGGGGGGGGGCGATGGAGACGGAGAGGGGGAGCGTTTGCGCTGCAGATGGGTGGGCGTCCGTCAAAAACGCCATGAAATGATAATCTTAACACCAGATGGTTTGTTATGCGCCGCCATCTGGGGACCCATCCGTGGAAACTGCGCGGCAAAGGGTATTAAGAGGTGATTGGATGAACAAAATGTCTGTCAGTCTGTCACTGGTGACCTTTGGGGTGTCCGGTTTGGAGAAAAAAAGGATTTTAAATATAAGATTTTGGCGGGGATCCGGTTGAGATGGGTGGATGTCGTGGTGGTGACGGTGCCCATTCGGCTCTTCTGTGGAAGAACAGGCTTCCAACCTTCATTTTTGGGGAAGCTTATCGTTACTGAACGAAATGATAAGACCTTATGCTCCCGGCAGAGAGCTGCGTTCCTCTAATACAAACCTACTAGCAGTGCCTTTTGCTCGCTCTAAGCGATCTCAGGCAAAACTGTTCTCAGTTCTACTTCCTCAGTGGTGGAACAAACTTCCAGAAGCAACAAGACTAACATCATCTCTCTCAACCTTCAAGAAACAGGTAAAAACTTTTCTCTTTCAGGACTTTTTACTGCGCTGATGCCCCAGATCAGGTTAGGCAGCAAGTTAGGCTATGCAGTGTGTGTGTGTGTGTGTACGTTTGTGTATGTCTTTGTCAAAAAAAAAAAAAAAACCTCACTAACCCAAGCTTACTGTTCTGTATATTTCCTGTGCATTGTGTATTTGCAAGTGTATTTGCAGTCCCGATGTCCTCTATTGTAAGTCGCTTTGGATTAAAGTGTCTGCCAAATGCAATGTAATGTAATGTTGTGCTTCCGTACTCTGCCGAGCGACATCCCATAATGCACCTGGCTCTTTCCTATCCTTTCTGCACTCATGTCCCACCATCCATGCTTGATCGTAAACCTCACATCTTCTCCAACGTCTCTCCAATGCCTCGGCTTCCCGGGGGAGGGTGGCTTGATCTCCCGCATCTTGCCAGGCGTCCACCGTTATTATTCATTTGGTTTTTGTTTTTTTTCCTCAACAGGTCGAGGCAGAAGGGAGCTGCGATCCGTCTGAGCTTCCTGCACCTGGTACAAGGCGACATTTTCCTTACCGCCGTCTCCAAGTGCTCCCTTGGGGGAATTTCGTGTTTCTTCGTATCATCTTAAAGATGATACGTGTTGTCTGCTAACATCTTTGGGAAGTACATTTCCGCAGAAATGGGATGCGGCCATAGGTGCGGGAAAAAAGTGGTAGATAATGGATGGATGGATGGAAAGACAGCAATAGGCAAAGCTCACACATACAAGGTGAAGAAGAGATCTGACCATTTCTGCATTAGAAATGGCACTCAACACAAAGGCAAGGTATATTGTTGCATACATACGATCTGATGTATTCTTTGGTTTCTTTTGCTGTAAAAAAAAAAACAAAAAAACGCCCCATTGCCGTGTCAGATCGAATCAAGGTCAGAGCTTCTCTGATGTGGAAATCTGTGTTCCAGCAGTTTTTAGTAAAACCGACTGAAAGCTACTCCGAGACGCTGAGAATAACCTTCACGTGTAGTTCTCATGTCGGATCTTCCTGCAGGCACGACTGCATTTACAGTCAGTAACCAAAATTATTGTGTGCCTCCTCAAAATGCCATTCCAGGCTGTCGCCTTGGAGAGCCACGCAAGTAAAGTCACGCTTTTTCACGTCATCATGGCGGCAGAATCGCGTTTTAGCGCTCCGTATGGTGCCGCAGCTCAGACTCTCAGACAGCCCGGCTGCTTTTGACACATCTACTGGCATGAATCAACGCGCCAACGCTAGATTGTCGATCGTTCGCCACGAGGACAAGATTTCGCACGTTGGTCGGTGCGGTTCTTGTAATGAGGCACGTTTGCTCGCTGCAAACTAGAAAATGCCTTTATTGCAATCAAGCAAACATACATCCCCAAAAAATTCTGCGTATTCGATATATGGTATTACACTGAAATCCCCAGAGATACAGAAACCCCACCATGATGAGGAAGGTCCCGGTCCTGCCTCATCCCCGCATAATGTGCGGCTCTCGGCTCCATTGTTTTTCTATTTCCGAGATGCCAGAAAGTATCAGCCACGCAGCGTCACAGCGTTAATGTTCCCTTCAATCAGGTTTAAGCTGAAGCTACTTAAAAGTGTCCGGTGGCATAAGGATGTCTGGGGGATGATGAAGAACAGCGCCGACGTTGCTCGGCTTCGGTTAAATTTGAGACCGTCGACCGTGATATCTGTTGAATGGGATGAGCGGTGGAGTGGGAATCCGGTTTGGTGGTGTGGTGTCCCGCAAGGGCTCCGATCTGGGTCCCATTGTGTTTCTTAAACGTCTCTAATAAAAGGTGGAAATCCTCTTTTAAAACTTACCAATTTTCCAAATTTGTGTTCGGATTTTGTCATGATTTGGGTTTGAGGCTAACGAGACCAACGCTCGATCCTCAAGACGTGATCACAAATTACAAAATATGTAAGATAACGAGATTAGCTTTTGCAATTTTGGTGTCGTCTTGTGACGTATTCGCGAACCGATCTCGGTGCTCCTGTTTCTTCAGATAGGGAACTTTTCAAAAGATAATTATTCTCGCTGTTAGTGTTTGTTGTTACACTGCCCACTTGGAAAAAAGACAATGAGCTTCAAGTTCTTTGAACTCAGTACAGACTCTGCGTTTCACAAGAAACAAGGAGACGCCGGCTTACTATCAAACTCTGCATCGATCTTGGAATCAAGATTTTTGGTGCCAAGATAAGATAAGATAAGATAAGATAAGATAAGATAAGATAAGATAAGATAAGATAAGATAAGATAAGATAAGATAAGATAAGATAAGAACAACTTTATTAATCCCGAAGGAAATTATTGTGCCAGAGTTACAGAAAATATAACAGTAATAAATAATAAAAAGAAAAAGGCAGAATTAGAAATAAAAATAAACTATAAACTATAAAGTGTCTCAGTGAAACTATAAAGTGTCTTAGTAAACACGTGATAAAACTATAAGTGTCTTAGTAACAAGTGAGGTAAGGAGTGCACAATAGTATGACAAAAGGAAAAATTGTAGTGTAGCTGTTATGAAATGAAATATCGTACAGTTCTGAATATTGCACAGTGAAATGAAATATTGCACAGTTTTTGTTTTTTTTAGGTTAAAGACAGGTTTTTATGGTTGCCGGCGGCTGAATGGAAATAACTAGCTATCGCCCCAAATTTGGACTTGAGGGGACCGTGCTGCTTGCCCTTCCAGATCCGTGTGGTCTACTTCTCTGACTCCATCGAGAATCCAAGGGTCAAAGGGGTTTGGGGGACGGAGAAAGACGGGGTTCACCCTGGACTGCTCCACCCCAGGGCCACACATGCAACCATTCACCCTCTCATTCACAGATCTGGACGACGATCTGGAACCCTGAGGAACCCCAGGCAGACACGAGAAGAACGTGGAGACTCCACACAGGAAGGCCCATTGTGGGACTACAACCTCGCCAACAAGGCATCGGACATTTCCGTCCAGTAAGTTTCTCCCTCATCCATGTTGTGTTACCACGGCGACTGGACCCAGAGGCTTCCACAGCTGTGACCGAGTGCGACTGACTACCCCTAAGACGGTGCTGCTGGGTCGTTGAGCCTAAATTCTCACACTCCTCCCGGCCTCAACAGTCCGACATCACCAGTCTGGGGTCAAATCGCCCCCGAGGCCTTCAATCGGGACTTCGGTCGCCACGTTTGTCTGCATGTGTGACTTATCTGGTCATTCGTTCAGTATTTACTGGTGGTGCCACGGTTTCGATTGGCCGCCCCTGTTTGCATTTTTGCCTTTTTCAACAAAGAGTCCAGGGTGAAGCCGGACTTCCTGCCTCACTGTTGATTTTAAATTCATAGTTAAAAAACACTTCATTAATTTTAGTTATTTTCTTTTCTTTCTTTATCCAGACAGTTTCGGTTGACCTTTTTTTTCCCCCGGTCAAAGCATTTCCGAGCCGTCCACCCACGCAGCTGGCCTCCGACGCGGCCATCAAACACACACACACACACACACACTTCTTGCGAAACTTTTATCGATCTCTGTGATAAAGTACTTTCAGGGGTATTACTTTCAAGGACTGAAAAAACAAAGTAGTTTTCAAAGCCGCGGCCACACAGAGTCTCGCGCTGATGCTTCCCCAGATAGACGCGCCATAGCCAAAGCAAAGCGACCCCCCCTTTTTTGCCGATCGTCCGTCGCACCTTCACACACCCTCTCATCTTCAGCCATTGTTGCCGACGGGATCCTTTTCACGGCGAGCAGATAGGCCTTCGACCAACCAAGACAAAAGCTTCAAACCGTCCCAATTATCTCCTCTGGGCGCTCCTCAAAGGACGCTCCGACTATCTGGGAGAATCATCTTAAATGCCTCTGCATGGCTTGTCAAAGCAAATAGTCCAGTTGTGCAGATAATATATAGCATATTTGAGTGGGTTTTTTTTTTCAAGTTGCAAAAGGCCACGTTCCAAGAATGGGAGAGAAATGTTTGATCCGTGTTTAGATGCCGAGCCAATAAACACAAGATGCTTATTAGAGCCAAAGGTGGAATTTGTCCTCCATCTGATACGCATCAAGTGCATGACCGCGGCGGGTAATTTGGTCAAGACAGGCGTTTTTATTGCGGCGCTCAGGGTGAGGCGGAAATGATGAGCTCGCTCTGCCGCCTGTGTGGGAGTTCAGCCTTGTTTCAGACGAGGGATATTTTTCTCCGATGTTTGCTTCGCCTGGATTTCGCAGCTTGTATCTACGTCGCAGACGCTCGCGGCGAGAGTAACGTCACGCAAACCGTGCACAAATGTCGGCTACATAATCCAAACCTCGTCACGTCGGGTGACAGAACCCGAGATTCTTATCTCTCCTCGGAGACAATCATCGCACCGTTACCGCGGTGACTATTGCCGCTCTTTGCTAAGAGCTAATACCTGGAGTTCTCATCGCACTCCCGATTGATACGCTAAGGAACTGTCGTGTCTCCGGGTCACGATCGGTCATCGAACGCCTCATTTCATCAATCGCTGATATAGATTATATACAGAATTATTTATATACTAAATATATTAAATTATATACAATTATATACAACCGTTCACCCCCTCGTTCAAACAGCATGTAGATGTACCGCCGTTTATTGTCATATTTACTTATGATGGAAATGCTGTTTAGTGTAACGGAAAAAAAACAAAACATCCAGCCAATCAGAGCTCATTCATCTTCTCAGCATTAGTTATAAAAAAATAGATTTTTGGGAGTTGGATTTGGAATCAGCTTACCTTTGAACCACTAGTTGTTATGTTTCTGCGCAAAGTTTGTCTTTAAATCGCTAAACAAGCTAAGTCCCATGTAGACTGAACTCCCGGCGACGTCTTCATCGCGCCGTCCCTTTTTAGGGCTCTACTGAGGGACTGGATGACCCGGCGGCTCCTCTCCGGGCCCGAGTCCGACCGAGGCCCGTTGTTTTCTCAGCCTTTTCTCTTTGGCCCGGAGCAGCTGCTGAGGCATTAGAATTAAATCATGTGAATATTTATCCTCGCCGGTGTTCGGTACGGCCCGGGCCCCGGCTCTCTCCGCCTCCTCTTCCTGCGTGACCTTCCAGTCTCATTTCCTTGAAATTCGAGACGCCATCAAAGTGCTTTTCCGTGCGTTTCCAGCCGAGGCGGGAGCCAAAAACTCCGACTGCGCTTGTAGTTTTCCGTAGAGCTCCCGCGGGGATGATTCTAGGGTGATAATGCTGTTTTTTCTTTCTTTCGCTTCAAAATAAGAGGCTTCTTCGCAACCGTACCTCGACATGTTTGGATTTGCACTCCCTGACCCCGGCGCTCCTTTAATGAATAGATGTGTTTCGAAGGAAGTTGTCAGGATTGCTTTAAAGCAAAACTATATCCAAAAAAAAGACAACAAAACAACCAACCATTCAACGGCAGTCTCTGTTTTTAAATCAAAGCTTTCTCCGCTTGAGAAAAGAATTCACGTGTTTGTGAGTTGTGAAGAAATGCCTGTCCCCGAAGCCCGAGAAGCACCCGAGATCTCCGCACGAGCCTCCTCCGCCGTGTCGAAACAGAAAGCCCGGGAATATTTGGCAACGCCGCAAAGGAGCGGAATGAGAAATGAGTCTGCGGAGAAATCCATGCGAGAAGCGGATCCTCAAACGGGGCCGCGTCGAGCTGTTTTCGCGTAACCATGACAAGAAGATCGCGCGGCAACCGACGAGCTGTGTCATCAGATTCGGGGGCGACCTCCTTCTCCAGATGTACCGAGCCCTTCGGAAAATTTATGGTAGCGATGCGAAACAAATTCTTTTAATGACATCGACCGAAAAGTCCCCCGGACGGAGGGCCGCGCCCCGTGCAGGAGTCCGAGCGTCGGGCCCTGCAGATGAAGACGCCGCCTCGCGCGCAACGCCGCTGTGTTTCGGAGTGACAAGATTTATGCCGCTGGAGGAAACAGACGGCCGGGGGCGGAATCCAGCCCCGATCATTCCGGGCAGACGGCCGCCCACGCCGTGCAGAAGGATCTGCTCAGCCTGCTGAGTTGATGGTAGTGCACGTGATTTCATAGACGAATGCTTTCCTCAAGCGAAGAATCTGTCAGATTAGTTTAACAAATACATTTAGTAGCGGATAACGGGAGCGTACCCAGCGCGATACGAAAGCTGTCGAGCTTCCAATGATCCACGAAAACAATACCGCCACTTCCAGCCTATCGTTGAACGATAGGCGGCTCATCCAGACATGACGCCACGTCTCCCAGGATGCCTCTGCACGACTGCTATTTCACTTCTGGGACAAGAGAGACTTATAAGATCTAAACCCCGAACTGGCTTATGGATCTCTTTGACGCTTCCGATTAACCTCAGTCCGTTCTGAGAAGGCCCGACAGATGCGTCCCCGCTTGTAAACCTAGAGGACTCGTATGCGTTTGGACCAGACATCCGGGATCGGAGGTGGTAAATCTCGACAGGGTCTGGAAAACGGCCTCGCTTTGTTTCGACGTGTAGAGTCCGGTCGCCGGCCGGTCCACTGGCGGTGAGTGAAGACAGAGTGTGAGATGTGCAGATGGAAGAGGTTAAAGAGATTCACATATAACTGACAGGCTTGATATAACCAGCGGCGTTTGATTCTGTTTAAATTCACTGTTGTGGTCGGTTTCGTTTTATGATGTAATAATAAAATCCATTTTGCAACCCTCGAGGACAGAGCTGGGGCTACTCCAGACAGCCATTTTGTTCCCCAAAAACCCTATCGTGATACCACTTTACGCAACAGTCATGGCCCGTTGACCACTCAGCAAGGCGATCGCTTGATCCGAGGCGCTAAATTCGCACGAACGTGGCATTTTACGTGACAGGATTGGTCGCAGGACTTCAGCCGTCACAAACTTGGGTGCTCCTCAATGATGTTCCCTTGGCCCCCGTCCTTTACACCCCCCGTCCATTCGCAAGGAAAAGATAGTCGGCCGCAGGTGGAGCGGAGAGATGGTCGGTCGATGTCCATCTGGCACTGCAGCGAGTGATGAGGACAGCGGAGAAGATCACCGCCCAACACCGGCGTCCACAGGAGAGCCGCTTCCATCCCGAAGGACCTCCCCCAACCCCAGCACGGACTGTTTACACTTCCACCCTCAGGCTGGGGGCGATGCAAGACCTTCGAGACCGAAGAACTCTCACTATCAGACTCTTGATTCTGACCGGAATGTACAATTGCAGGGATCTCAGGACGACCAGCTGCACGGTTCACGCTTGAAACGGCGCTCTTTCAATCACCACCTGTTTAATTTGGACAGCAGTGGAGAAACTGGTCCAATCCTGCCTTTTAATCATTCATATTGTGTTTTTATTGGTTTATACTATTTGGCATTGACCGCAAACAGCGAAGAAAGAATGCCAGCGTCCGGGAAAACGACTTTCCTGACAGACCAGACGACCGTAAACACTTGATAAACCGATTGCCCGGTTTGATTTCACACGAGCATAAACACTGTCCTGATCTTGGACACACTCCGACTTCCAAAGCGTGTATCCCTCGGACTCCGGGACACACATTTCCGGGGAAATCCGGAAACCGGATCTCGAAATCGCGCGTGCTCTCGGCCGGTTCGGGGGAATCGGCGGGGACGTTTTCCCCAAGAACGGCAAACGACGTTGTCCAGGAGCAGATACCGTCTCTTCTGCCAAATCCCCATCGGCCGGACTGAAATTTCAGCCATGTAAAGAGAACGGGGGAGCAGCGGGGCCCGACAAAAGATGACATTGGCTTGTAATTTTTGGGCAATGACGCTCAGGGGGAATCTATTATCTGGCTGTCACACAGCATTAGACCAGACGGCAGACACTTTCATGTGTGGATTACCACTTACCCATCGGAGATAATAGATATTTGCCTTTGCTAATCCATTCCTCCATTGACTTTTTTTTTCGCCCCCTTTTAATAACTTCTTGCAAGCAAGCAAATTTTAATAAGTGCAAGAATGCTGACGTGTAAGAAGCCGGGACAAAGGACGGGCTCTGACTCAGAGTAGAAGCTTATTATAGCTTTTTTGGCAATAACCACGACAGATATAGCTGTAATAGATTCTTTATTTCAAAAAAAAACATAAAGGAGTGGAAACAATGAGATGCGTCGGGCGTTGAAAACAATCTGTCGAACAACCTTTACGTTTTGACGGGACGACGTTTCTCGTGCTCCTGTTGAACACCGACAACATTTTGTTTCATTCGTTATTTGATCCCAAAACAGTCCCGTTTCCAACACGCTCCCTTTTGTCGACATGCTTTCAGAGGACAGAGAACCACCGATTCATGAAATTCATGCCGGCTGATTTACGCAATGCAGTATTTGTCGCCAGTCACGCGGCCAGAACAGACGACGGACGACACAGAAACATTACCGGTTCACGGTACCGACTTGTCCCGTGTAACCAGTCAAGACACATGTTCAAGCCTGTAAATACAGGATACATGTTACATGTTATCGAGTGTAAAGACATTTTGTCCAAATAAGGCTCGGTTTTCAGGTCCATTACTGACGAAACACATGGAAGATTTCACCGCAAAGGCATCAGGAGACGCCTCCGACTGCACGCCCACTTCAGACATTTTTAGCCTGGGGGCTCTTTGTCCTCGGCTTTGGCACGGGTGAGATTTTTTGTCCGTCGCCGGCTGTCGGCGGCTGCAGAAGCGCGTTTTCTGTCTGATCGGGCGGCGAAACATCCTGGTGACTCACCGGAGGCTCGGAGCTCGGAGGTTGAGCTTCCTCGCGCGTCGTCTCGTAATCCGGGCCGGCAGACACCTTCTCCTTCTGCGTTACCGGGATCATCTGCAACTCTTTCTCGTGCGGCAGGCTGGCTCTAGCGACGCTGCGCCGGTGACTGCAGCATAAGAAGACGATGACGATGATCAAGACGAGGATGATCGCCGCTACGCCTCCCAGGGCCGTGAGAGCTACGACAGGTTTGAGGCAAAGCGGAGGTGGAAGTTTGCAGCTCGGGCGAACGGTATCACTTCTCATTTTGCTGACACGGTTCCGCGCGCTGCACGCAAAACTGGCCCCTTTTAACATCGTCAGCGACATGCTCAGAGTGTCCTTTGTCTGGTTTGCCAGTAGCTTATCGTTGAGCGTCCACGACAAAGTCAGACCCTCGGCTTCGCCCGCCGAGCAGTGCAGATTCACAACATAAAGATTGACGTCGCAGGCAAAACCGACTCTAGGTTTGGGCACTTTGTCCAAAATGCAAAGGCTGGTGTTTCGAGACCCGTCCAGTGTACCGTTCGTTTGATTCACGTGCACCTGGTAAATCCCGGCATTTGAGTGCTTCAGATTCTTAAGCAGAAGCGACCCGTCGGAGGAGACGTCCCGCGGCGTTCCGACGATCACGACGCCCCTCCGGCGGTGGAAAAGGATCAACCTGTTATGAGTCCATTTCAGCTCGTCCGTGTTTTTCAGTCCATCGCAAACGCACGGCAAAGTCGTCTTCTGCCCAACTTCGGCGTGAATGTCACAGTCGCTCTTTTCTGCCGCTGAGAGTTCGGAGAATCCCGACAGGATGATGATGGCGGCAACGTAACGCGCCATGATCGGCGAGTCTGGCGAAAACCTCTTCGGCACGAACCCAACGGAGAACCCGCTCTCTTTGAAAGCTACAGTGTGACTGAGACATGTGTGGAGAAGTTCATGAGAAGTGAATCCAGCACAGGACGGAAAAATGATTTCTCAAGAGCCCGAGTTAAGTTCCTGAAAAAGAGCATTTCTGATTTGTCATATGACAAATGATAACTCTGCTAGCATAAATAGTTTTTGGTATAAGAGTGAGTCACTTGGAGAACTTGGTGTCGTTCTAAAAGCCTGTCGAGTGGAATTGTTTGGAGAACAAATAAATAGAATATCTGTCCGACTTGGATTTGTTATTTTCCCTTCTCTGCCGCCAGAGAATCTCACATACTGTCGCTTTTAATTCTCGCAGCGTGAAACGCGTCGTTCGTCCACATTTATGGATCGTATTATCCGGTTCCATTGAGTTCGTTGCCTCGGAGATGCCCCACGAGTAAACCATCCTGTTCCCGTTTTTCCCGGTATGCTCGTTGCAAACAGTATGTTATAGGGCTGTGGATAATCTGAAGAGTCTGCTGAGGGATATCCCATGATGCACCTCCCTCCTTCCTTCACTTTCCCTATCCTGTTCTTTCTCTCTGTCCTCTCTTTTAACCCCAACCGGTCAAGGTAGAACGCTGGTCCCATTGAGCTGCATTGAGTTGTCCCCCAGTTTTTCCCCAGTAAAAGGCAATATTTCCTCGCAGCTGCTTCCAAGTGCTTGTTTCTGGGAAGTGTTGGGTTTCTGTGGCTCGTCCTGGAACATGGAAAGTGTCGGTAGCCAGCAGGGGTTGTGATTTGGCGCCCTCTTGCACGCTAACCTCTTCAGGAAGTAGCTTTGCAGGTGTCGCTCACCGGTCGAGGCAGAAGACCTTTCCAGACCACAGGTATGCGATTCGGCGCTAAATCCGACACGACCTGACTTATATAAATAACTTTTTTGTTCTTGTATTTGCTTTCAATTCAGTTGAAAAAGCGCACAAATGGTCAATCGACATAAACACCCGCCGCAAGGTATTGCATTTTGTGATCCTTAGTCGGGCCAATTAAGATTAAATGTTCAAATACACATTTTCCTGAGAACATTTTTACTCCCTGTAGGCCTCCTTTTAACATGGAATAATTATGCCTGAGAGGATTAAGCCTGTCCTTGTGACACACAGAGCGAGTTAATTTTTCGGTTTGCTTTGGTAATCCCGTTTCTAAATCGCCAAGTGAGTTGGCAACCTTTCATCACAATCAACTTATCGTTCTGAAAATCCCCAGCACAAAGTTCCGGTAAGCCCGAGCCGTCGTGACAACCTTGGCGTTCTCGCTTCGTCGGCTCGGCCGGCGTCCCGGGCCGACGTTTCATCCCGCGGTCGTAATTCCATACAATTACCGGTGATTCACAATCTTTTTGTAGTCTCAGCACTTTTCTCAAAAGATACCCGGAGCAGGAACACCTGTTTATTTAGTTTCACAGTCATTACACTTTTTTCCTTCCCCGAGGGAGCAGATTGATGTAAAATGTTAGGTATTCGGAGGAGGAGGAGGAGGAGGAGGAGGGGGTGGCGTACGGAGAGGTGAACCCGATGAATTCATCGTTACAAATGTTATAAAGATTATATCTCGGAGAGGCTTCTCCCTGCCAAGTCACACACAGGACCATGTGTGTGCCGTGGAGAGTGGACGTACGCTTTGCTTGTGTTTCATATCGGAGCAGACACGAGCGGAGGAAGGTGCCAGCTGTCGGCTCTCCAGCTCTTTGATGATTACCTGCGGCGCCCCGGAGATAAAGACCTACGCAGAAATGCGGGAATGGTTCACGGCCGAGTTTCAGCAACAGGCGGCACGGCGTCGCAGGGGCGAGAAGGTTCCCGGTTGAATTCTGACAGGAGGCGATTTATATACGCCTGTATTTGTGTGTGAATAATGTTTATATAGAGGATTACGTCACCGGTCCCCCAATCTTTTTATCGGCGTAGATTGTTTATATTGCGACCATAATAATAAACGTGAATCCACCGTGCGCTCGTATGCGACTTTATTAGCGGCTTCCTTGCGCCAACAACATAACATAAGAATAAGAACAACTTAATGTATCCCAAAAGAAATTGTTGTGCCAGAGTTTCAAGTTAAACAAAACAACAATAAATAACAGTAGGAAATTGTATGAACAGTAAAAAAAAAAAAAGGGGGGGGGGGGGGGGGAATAAGAAATACAAATAAAATTATAAAGTGTCAAAGTCAAGGCTATAAAGTGTCTTAAGGTCTTAAGTGCAAAGATTTGAAGATTCCCTGCGGCCGAAGGAAGAAGAATTAAAAAGTCTGATAGCCTGATAACATGAGTTTAATGAAGGCTTCATTGCCGCATATTATGCAGAGCGGCCCCGTCTGTGGGAACCACCTGTTACGATAAATCCGCATTTCAAGTAGAACTCCTGGTATTGTCTGTTAACCCTTGTGTTGTCTTGCGGGTCAAAAGTGACCCACTACCATGTTTAAACCTTAACCTATTTTTTTCCAACTTGAAATCTCATAACTTTTCCCAAAGGGACCCCATAATTATAAAAAGTGATACTTCTTTTTTGTTTATGTTCCCATGTGGGCTGTACACCACTAGGGTACAAAGATTGTCTTATGGGTCATTTTTGACCCGTAGGACAAGGGGAGTAAACACAATGTTAAGATCGCACGGGGGTTAAAATCTGTCTTTTTCTTGGAAGTTGTAGGCTCTCCTTCCATCTCTTCACTTGACCTTTTCCCCTTCGGAAAGAAACTTTCCGTCTGACGTCTGTGTTTTTACTGATTTTGCCAGCTTGTGGGTTACATTTTTGGCGCTCGAGATGTAACCGAGAGATTCCGGTCCTTTCTCAAAATAAAGATCGGAAAATAAATGATTGTTTCTCGGGCGGCCCGGTACCAATCGATCCACGGACCGCAACCGGCCCGCGACCCGGGGGTTGGAGATCACTGCTTTATGTGACATGTGAAGGGTTGTAAGCTTCTGCTCGACGTGGAAATAAATGAGGAAATGAACGGTTGTGGCTCTGCGATTGATCCGGGGCGAACCTGCCTCTCATCCAATGACATCCGGGATTGGCTCCCTACGAGCGAATGAACGATTACCCTTCGGCAACACTGGCAAAAGATCAACTGTGCTGAAAAATTCGAGTCATGTTTTTCTTTTTACTTTTCTTCTCTTCGTGTTTATCTTGGATCATGTCAAAGGAGACCTTCGTTATCTCTCACTCAAATTAAAAATAGCGATTTCCTTTCTTCTCCCTCGCACCGCAATGTCTCGCCGAGCAGCTGTAACAGCAGCACACACCGGGATTTTCTGCTGCATTTCAACGACGAGGGGGGGGAAGAGTCAGAGCGATCTAATCCGTCTCATCTTAGGAGGCGCGAACTCACAATGCAAGATGTTTCACTTCCCATCCGAGTGACTTCTTCGCTTACAGTATATAAAATCAATGGGGCAAGGGGGTGTTGGCCTCTCCGCCCTTTGTCTGGTCGTGTAGAAAACCGACTCGGTCACGGGAGTCGGGGTTTGGATGATGTTTTCATGAATCAGCGACGCCTCCCGTTGCGTGATGAGTTTCGGAGGTCACATGGTTGTGAGGACGAGCAGGGGTCAGTCCGTTTTCGGCCCGATCTGAATGTTCCGTTGCCAGTTGCTCCAGTCGCTAAGGGTTACCGCACCGCTAGCCGAGCTGTGAAAAAATCCATTCGCCCGTTCGAGTTTGAAATGTAAGCGCACAGCCGCCTTCTGCAACACGAGGGGCGACATCATCTCCCGTTTCTGAGTTTGCATCGGATCAGATCCGTGAGTCGTCCAGCAGAGGTTTGCTCGAGTGCACCTGGACCGGGGGAAACCGGTCAATTTAACCCTCGTCAAACGGATAGCTCTCGATCCCGAGCCCTCGACATCCTCGTTTCAACATTTCCTCTGCATGGGTTTCAGAGCACTTGAGATGAAAAACATGAAAACCCCTCCAAGGTTAAAAGTAAAAAAAAAAAAAAAAAAAAAAAGGAGAAAGACAAAACAGAAGCCCGTATGGCTCACCGGACACCAATGTAAACAAGCGCTATCTGTATTTGGGGATTTTTAACTTGGCAGCTTGCTGGAGCAGAACAACAGGGAAACAGGCCACTGTCCTGAAAGCCTGTAAAGAAGTAATATAAAGAGTGTGTGTTTCACCGAATTGACCCGAATCCGAATACGTCTCGAGTCTTTTGCGGCAAGAGACGTTATCAGCTGGAAATTCTTTTAACTCGAGGGAAAGGAGGCATCGTTTGCAAAATAAATAAATGAATAAATGCTCAGCCTGACTGGAAGTTTGTGATTCAACCCCATCCACAACTCGTCGACTTCCTGTTCTTTTTTGTTTTTTTATTTCGCAGTCTTTCTCCTCGACGCGCATCTGGGGTTTGGAAGAGGAACTGAGCATCTGTGACAAAACACAGCTGCGATAATCATTTGCTAACATCCACTATACAAAAGCACGGAGGCCACTGTTGTCGGTGCACTCAACGGACCCTTAGGGAAAACAAAAAGCTTAAATATATTCAATAATTATTTATAATTGCCTCGGGTTAGCTGGCTTATGCTAAGTGGATTACATTTAAAACACTGCAAGCTGGTCCCCTTCAGTGACCAGGATTAAGTGTAGGATGGTTTTTCTTGCACCCGCTGCCATCGTCGCCAATGGCTTTCTGGCTCCCTTCGGATGTTTGCCCCCCTAATTGGCAACAAAGTAAGATCTGGACGGAGCCACGCAGGCTAATTGCCTTCAATTCCCCGTCCCTTAAGCTTTCAGGCAGGGAGCCGTCTGCCGCGCCGATGTTTAATTCAGGGGCCCAGATGGACGCGTGAGAGTCTGGCGCCGAGATCCTCGAGTTGCACTTTCACCAGCCGGCGCAGAAGCTCTAAACAGCCGCCGGGGGATGGAAGGGGTTTGGGTTCGTGTCTCCTGCTTTCCCGAGTTGACTTGATGTTTCGGGGAGCAGAAAATTCAATGACTCGCCGCCAAAATGAAGGATTAGTCATGAAGGCTTTTCTATTTTTTTTTTTTAATGTGGATCACCGCTTCTGTTGAATCCCGTGCAAATGGTTTAAAATCTCCCTTGGAGACGCGAATGAACAAGGCGGCGGTTCCGCTGGATTCTTTGCGCTTACCGTTAGCGTCCCGTGCTATTGCTCGGGTCCACTCCTCACTTTAAACACTATCCTACATTTCGACGGGAACTTACAACCTGATTTTGCAAATATGGGATTGAGCAAAGGTTCGACATGCTGTTAGAAATGCAGCAATACATTTTTAATCATATAAAACTAAAGGAAGATGATGTCAACTGGTTAAAAAAGAAGGAGTGATGCTAAAACGTGTGCCAAAATATATGAAATGGCAAAAGTTTTCTCTTACCTTTGCAGCTTAAACTATGATCTTGTCACTCATTCATCACTACAAGAATTAACCCACCGCTACTCACCGACGTCTCAGGCGAATGTTCTCGGGTATAATCTGGTAAATCCCCTCCTTCTGTGCTCTGAACTTGCACATCTTAACTCGAACAAGCGCTGCCTTGCGTGTTTTTAAGCACCTCCAGGGATGTTGAGTCCTTTGTGTTTCAGGATGTGGATGAATACTTCAGTGATGTAATGATCGAGCGAAACAAGCCTCTGCGTCGTCCTCGCCGGCAACAGAAAAGCGGGGAAACAATTTGTCACACTTTAACTCTGACGTCTGAGATGTAATATTTCCTCCTTCTTCGAGACGCGTTTGGATGCGATCGCTGCTCGAGTTAAACTCACTGTCGCTGCTTCCCCGAAAAAAAAAAAAAGAGGCCGTGGAGACAAAAGACAAAAGCCAGACCTTCGGTTTGAAGCTAAAGTTCAAAGATCACAGTTTGTATTTCCTTTTTCACCATGCATGTGTCTCTGAATTGTCTGGTTTGTGGTGGTTTCGGTGGTGGCGGTTGGATTTCGGGGGGGGGGGGGGGCTCTAAAACAAAATGCCCCGGGGCTTATCATCGCCGACTGCTCCGGAGCCGCCGCCAAGGAGGAAGCGGCTTGTATGAACTTTGTTTTGCTCGGTTCCAGCTGTTTCTGCTCACCCAGTCGACTGGCGACTGGCTATCTGCTGATGTCCCTCGGGGAGGATATTCATAGAGGGGAATCCCTCCGGTTTGGGTCAAACCCCCAAAAATAACCTGCCTGGATCTCAAGTTTAGTCTTAGTGACATCTACCCATCCATCCATCCTTCTTGGGCCTCTTAACCCTAGAACGCTAACGTTAAAATAACACCATCACTAACATTGGGTACCCAATACGATATCCTGGATAAAAGATAAGATAAGATAAGAACAACTTTATTAATCCCGAAGGAAATTGTTGTGCCAGAGTTACAGAAAATATAACAGTGATAAATAATAAAAAGAAAAGGCAGAGTTAGAAATACAAATAAACTATAAACTATAAAGTGTCTCAGTGAAACTATAAAGTGTCTTAGTAAACAAGTGATAAAACTATAAGTGTCTTAGTAACAAGTGAGGTAAGGAGTGCACAATAGTATGATAAAAGGAAAAATTGTAGTGTAGCTGTTATGAAATGAAATACAGTTTTCATCAATTTATAGATGGGTCGATGGGAGGAGGGATACAAACACACAATTAACCCTCATATTATGTTAAGGGTCAATTTGACCCATTGGGTCAATGGGTGAAATGGGTCAAATTGACCCTTAACATAATATGAGGGTTAATACCCAAGGACCCATAGAACACAATGATAACACAATGAAAATCACATGACAAGAATTGTGAGGGTGAAAATCACCCGACGTTTGTGTTCTAGGGTTAACTGGGGGTCAGAAGGGCAGCAGCCTTAACAGAGACCCAGACGTCCCTCACCCTGGTCCAGCTCTTCCGGGGGAATCCCGAGGCCCCGATCCCTCCAGGGTGTCCCGAGCCTCCTGACCAGATGGCATCATCTTCAGCTCCACTTCCAGCACTTCCATGGAGGCCGAGCTCCTCTCCCCGTCACCGAGGGAGAACCCGGACAACCTGCAGAGGAAACTCATGTCGCCGCACGCAGCCGGTGACCACGGTGAAGGTCGAGAGCTTCGCGTTTCAGCTCCACGGAAGCTCATGATCCGGGGAGAGATCCTCAGGCCACCGGATCCCGTCAGCGCCCCTCGACATCTTTGACATAGTCCACCCAAAATCGGTGACATTTTGGTGTGACCAAAAAGCTCAGTTTTACCAAGCGGTTTCTGTCCTGCGGTACTTTGGCAGATTATCAGATTCTTTAAAAACCCGCGGACGGCTCGGAGTTTCTTCTAAGGCCGAAGAGAAAGGGAGCAGAACTTATTTTTCGGAGATTTCAAAACAGATTATGTCACCCGCGCTTGCCCGGAGGCGCTCCTGCTCTCTTCTATGACGGGAGCTGTTAATTGTCCACAGATGAAACTTCCCATTTGTTCAAGGCGTTTCCTTTTTGTTTTCCTTCTGCTGGCAAAGACAAAGTCATCGCTTTTGGAAGGGTTTTCCTGCTCGCCCCACTTCCCCTGGCCCTGATTTTATTTTATCTTTTCTCTTACTATTTAAGTCACTTTTAAACACATAGTCATTGCTCACCATCCACAAGGCCATGACTTCCCATTAGCAGCGGCATGCATGATAAAAACGGCTCGCATGTTTCCCGTCAGTAAATCCAGTCGGGTCGGGATTAAACTCTCGCAAGTATGCAGAACTTGCTCAGACTGAAATTTAGCGCTCGGTAGGCAGGACGACACGGATGAGAGTACCGAAGTGCTAAAGTCTGCACACCAGGAGGTGATACATGGCGGCACGGCCGGGTGCATTGAGACGAGTAGATCTCATCACGACGGCGAATCGCACGACACCTCGTCATTTTCATTTGTTGCCAAGGTCTGTTGTGCTCGGCTTTTTGGGTCCTTGAGTTTTCTGATATAAAGCGGTACTTAGCGGTACTTGGTAATACTACATCGTTATGTATGTGTCTAAATCGTATAAACTGGAGTCCTGTGGTGCGAGTAGGTTTCCAGATTTCCAGCCCCCCCCCTTCGGTCCACTCGAAAGTAAACTCAAGAAAGAAGTAAAGCTGGCGTTTATTATTCTTTATCTTTACCAGACAGAGGAGATTATATCACTCAGTGGATTTGCTTTCTCCATTTGTAAGGACAAATCTTTGTTCGGTTATTATAACAAACAGATGAACTGCAAATTCAATGCGATGAAATAATTTCCGTCTAAAATGATTCCTTAAATGCACGTCATGGGTACATTTGTGCTCAGTATTCGCCGGGCTGATTAGCAATTCCCCATCATTTGGACGGCAAAGGAAGAATTAACAGATAAGCTATTGCTACTTTGGTTGCTGAGGGAATAATTTGTGAACGCATAGGCGAGAAACCTGCAGGCTGCGTTCACCTGCGGGCGGAACAGGAGCTGAAAACAGGCTTTCACCATAATAACCTGCACTGTGGCTGCTACAAGTGTAGGTTTCATCTCCCAGGACCTGAAGGTGGTTGTCCAACATACTGGAGATAGTTTGATCAAAAAGGCCTGACAAAGGATTCACTTTCTGTGCCGACTCAGGGAAGTTCAACCTGCCTCAGGAGCTGGGGGTGAAGACCGGATCCAAAGCCTGAGCGGTATGGAAGGACTCGGCAAGTAAAGCCGCTTCTGATTCTGGATTTGAACACACCGTCCACATCAGTGGTATCGCTACTTTAAATCACAACTACTTGGAACCAAACTAGAATATAACATCTGAGCTAAACATGCTAAGACATGTTGACCCGGACCCGGGATGGGCCGGGCTGGATCTGCACAAAACCAAGAAATTGTTAGCATGATGGATGATAGCTCTTAACACATTTAAGTTGTTATACAAGTCATCAATATGTTAACTGGTTGTTAACATACCACGGTGCTTGATCATGAGCAAACGACCAACATTTCCTCTTTTCCGCTTCCGCCGGGCTAAGATTAGCCCGCTACGCGACGAGACACTTTGACATCTTTTAATCACCCGAACCCTTTTGATGTGGCTTCGGCGCGAGGAAATCATCAAGCGATCAAAAACACACTCGCTTCCCCCAAAGATAAAGGTGTCGCGGATGTCTGTGAGCTGGATCTTGCGAGAGAAAAGATACGCCCCCCTGCTCAGGCGATAGGGATGTGAGGATTTGATAAGTGAGACAAGACAGGTTGCTTTGAATGAAGCGTGGGTGTGGCGTGAACTAATCAAATCCACAAAAACAGCTATTTACATTCAAGAAATTCCTCAGTGTCAGGGAGGGACGCCAAAAGGAAACCAGTAATTCTGGCGATAATTGTTCTCTTCCCGGTTCTTTGAAGCGCTACCCTCGCTGATTGTCTTCACCCAGGGACCGAGAGGACGGAGCCTTTTTAAAGATCAGCACGTGTCGGACATGGAATTCTCCGTCCAAAAATGGTCTTCCTTTTGGGGCGACCGAAGTTTTTCGGTCGGATACTTCGTAATCCCCGTTCCGTGGTACGAACGGAGTTCACGCCCCTGCCGGTTTTCTACCGCGTGGCGCAAAATGGAAGCGCCATAGAAATGTAACCGGACTCATGTTGACACCGGGCGATAAAAGCGGGTAGAGTTGTAAATGTTATCGGTTTACCCACAGAAGACGAGGCCTCTAGCTGACCTGAAAGTGCGTCTAATCCGTGCTCAGCAGACATTCATCCAACGGATTATACACTGCTCAAAAAAATAAAGGGAACACTTAAAAAACACATCCTAGATCTAAATGAATGAAATATTCTTATGAAATACTTTGCTCTTTACACAGTTGAATGTGCTGACAACAAAATCACACAAAAATGATCAATGGAAATCAATTGTATCAACCCATGGAGGTCTGGATTAGGAATCACACTCAAAATTAAAGTGTAAAAACAAACTCCAGGCTGATCCAACTTTGATGTAATGTCCTTAAAACAAGTCCAAATGAATCTGTGTTGCTTCCTGAGTGGACACTATGATTTCACAGAAGTGTGATTGACTTGGAGTTACATTGTGTTGGTCAAGTGTTCCCCTTATTTTTTTGAGCAGTATATATTCAAATGATTCCTAAAGAGGGCCCTTGTTTTTGAGAAGCCTTATTCCAACATCTTGCACGAGCAGGGTTCGGTGTCCTTTCCTTCACGCCGAGACAAAAAAAGAGACCAAAAGGGGGGGGGAGGTAATTTAACGCAGACAGAACGCCGCTCTTTCACTTCCCGGCGAGCCCTGCACTACTTTCATTCGGTTGTAATCGGTCGGCAGCATCAATCTTGCCAAGCATTCCTTGAATACTACAGCGTTGGTGTTTTTGATGGTGGCAGAAGTTAAAAGACACAGAAGGAGCCAGTTGGCTGCTTCTGAAAAAAGGGCAGTCGGCTCGGCAGAAAAAGAACAGGGACTGTTTTTGTCCCCCAAATTATAAACGGGGACTGCATGATATTTGCCTTTTTACATTTTAAACAAAAAGACACTTCAGCTTTGCTTCAACTGACCTGAAATAATCCTTGGAGTTTAACTGCGGGGCAAACAGGGCACACGAGAGTCGGGATTTGAGACTAATGTCAATAACTTTTGAGTAAATGTTCGCCGTTTCGATTCCGGCCACAAGACGGATCCACTAGTCACCGCCGATAAAGGCGGCGCAAAAACAGGTCTCTGCTTCATCTACTGCAATCCAGTTTTTTTTATGTATATTAAAGCTATTTTTATATCATGTTAGCTATTAGCAGGTAGCAGGTAGCTGTTAGCGCTACTGGTATTAGCAGTAAAAGATGTCTGTTTTTATCACACTTCCTGTCTCTCCTTCTCTTTTACCCCGACAAGTTGAGGCAGAAGGCCGCCCACGCTGAGCTGGGATCCGTCCGAGGTTTCTAACCGGCAAAAGACTGGGTTTCTTCGCCACTGTCGTCGGGAGAGTCGGACCAAGTGCTCGCTTCTGGGGTGAATGTTGGCTCTCTGAGATCATTTCAAAGAGTGTGGTCTAGAGCAGTCGCCCCCAACTTTTTATCACCGTGGACCGGTCAACGCTTGACAATTTTACCGCGGACTGGAAGGGGTACACGTAGATTGTTCATGTTGTGACTATAATAATAAACGTGAATCCACTGTGTACTCATATGCATTGAAACATTGCGCCAACAACATGACATGAGTATAATGAAGGTTTCATCGCCTCATTGCCGCATGTTATGCAGAGAGGCTCACCTTTCGCGATAAATCCACATTTCAAGTAGAACTCCTGGTATTGTCAGTTAAAATCTTTCTTTTTCTCGGAAGTTGTAGACCTTTTCGCCTTCGAAAACTAAACTTTCCATCTGACGTCTTTTGTACTCATTTTGCTAGCTTGTGGGTTACATCTTTGGCGCTCAAGTGACCGAGATGTAACTGGGAGATTCCGGTCATTTTTCAAAATAAAGATTGTTCAGACTCAGATAATAAATCCAACGGAAATAATTGATTATTTCTCGGACGTCCCGGTAGCGATCGATCCACGGACCGGTATCAGTCCGCGACCCGGCAGTTGGGGATCACTGGTCTAGAGCATGAAAAAATCCCTGCATGAAAAGGGTCATAAGAATAATAATAAGAACAACTTTATGTACATAACAATAACAAATAATAGTAGGAAATTGTAAAAAAAAACAGTAAATCAGACGACCGTATTGTGATTTGTGTAAACAAAATCTGACTCGACTTCGCTGATCTTTTGAGACACTTTCGCTGCTAATGTGGCAACTGGAAAAGACATTGAAAGAGACAGAAATGAATTGCCGGAAAGAAAAACCAGCCGCCGGCCTGGTTATAACAGACCTGGAGAATACGCGCTAATGTTTTTTTAAGTTTCGCACTGTACATCAGCTCGCTCCGGAGCCAGAGGGAGCAGCGGCAAATAGGTGAGTCTGAGCGGCTCAGACCGACAAATCACAGAGAAAGCGGGTGCAATTGTAAATCTTGTTGATGGAGACTTGAAAAATGAGACTCCATCTGCCCCGAAGTGGAATGCAGTGTTGTCTACGATAAGAGTCAGATCTTGCAGCGCAGCCTGCACATGCCATGAGGGCCGGGGCCCTGAAATCACCGCTGATCTAATGATATGCTGCACTTTTACTGTGAGTGGGGAAAAAAAAAAAAATGGAAAGTATGTCAAGGAGAATTCGAGAAGTTCATTCATTCTTTCATTATCTACACCGCTGATTCTGCACTCGGGGTCACAGGTGGGCCGGAGCCTATCCTGACTGTCATTAGGCGGGAAGCGGCGCTCCCCCCCCCCCCCCGAACCGATCGATCACCGAGAAAAATGACCGTTCGCTCTCGCGCTCTTGTAAAACTAAGGGTCTACGATGAACCTCCCACATGTTTTGATCCGTGGGAGGAAACCACACAGAAAGACCCCCTGTGTTCTGACTGTGAGGCCGAGGTGCCACCAAGTTGAGAAGTTTCATTCGTAATATCGCCGCATCTGCAAGCTACCGAAACCAGTTGGGTACTTCTTGAATACTTTTCAGCAACATTTCAAATAAAATTATGTGCAGACACTTCGCTTGCCATTTATAGTCAAAAGTAATGAATAACCAGAAATACAAAATCCCTCTGTAATCTGGAATAATAACAAATTATGGACCAGCAATATTTGTCATATGACCTCTCAGTGTCAACCGTGACCGGCCAAGTGCGGCTTACCCACCTCAGGTAACGCAGAGTTCAAGGATAATCTGGGGATAGCAGAGGTTCTACAAACTCTCAGCACGCTGTGTTTGTTATAACATTCCCAAAAGCCTTGACAAAATATTGCCTATGGTTCCAAAATCAGCCCAGAGCAACAGAGGGTGGTTAGATGTTTTTCTTTGACGTTATAAAAGACCTCGGTTCTCAGGATACTCAAAACGCAATCAAATTCTGGGTTTTTTGAAAAGACCGTGAACTGACATCGACGCCTTCAAGCTAATCCCAAAGTATCACCGTACGTCTTTTTCGGTTTCAGATAAAGCTTGCGGAATACCCCCTTGGTAACACAGTATTCATTCAAGTTGTAGGAAAATAGAATAGAATGCAATTTATGAATCCCGAAGGAAATTCTTTTGACGGAAGGCTCCAACGTTATATACGTTCACTCGAAGCATTTAACTGCCATCAGGGTTCCTTCTTGCAGAAAGGGGAGGAGTTCTATAGCTTGACGGCCACTGTGGCGTTCCGTGGTGCTCCTCGGGGGTCTCAATCCACGGCTGAAAGTGCTCTTGTAGGACTCCGGTAGGTGTTTTCCCCGAGCAGCATCTTCAGCATCCTCCTCTCCACCTGCACCAATGAGTCCGGTTCAACTTCCAACTGCAGCACGGCTCTGCAGATGTTGAAAGACCTGAGTCGCCTGAGAAAGAACAGGCGGATCTGATCTTTCTTGTATTCGGCAAGTGTGTTTTTAGTCCGGTCTTGTTTATTGTCCATATGGACGGCCAGGTGCTCGTCCACAATGTCAACATCGGTCCCATTGATGGAGATGGGGTTTGGACAGGTAATAGTTGTAGTTGCTACGTTAAGGAGAGTTGCAAGAGTTGCAAAACGCAGTTTCAAAAGTTGAAGAATGTACATCAGCGATCTGGCAGGCTACCGCCCGTGACCACAACGGAAGCCGAAAAGTCATAAAAAGTCATAACTGTTGCGTCACGCATTATGGGATAGTACGATGTAGTATGTGATTGTTTTCGTAGCATAAACATTAACAGCTACAGGAAAAGCCCTGTGTATAGAGATTGGTGGATAGAGGTTTCATTTCGAATCACCATAACATGCTTGAAGACGTGGAGAAACAGGAGCACTTGCAGAGCAGCCAAGGACACCTGAAATTTGCAAGCTAAACAGCAAAGCTAACAGGAACCATTTTTTTTCCAACTTTAACAAATCTCTGGACGGAGAAGTCAAAAAGCAGCTCTTAGATACTCCAAAAAATAATGAGCCATTCTCTGAAGGATGAGTTATATCAAGGGGATTTTGGTGGAGTAGGCTTGGTCAATATACCCAGAGAAGAAGGAGGAATTTGAAAACATGCCACTTTCCCAGTAAACTGTGACAAAAAGGTTAACAGACACCTCAGATTTTGAGTTATTTTGAAGTAAAAAATGGGTTTCGTTTCGACTGGACACTGCGGTGTATTTCTAAAAAGCTTCCGTGTTGTGAAAAGCGGCTACATACCACAAGTGAGCATTGGAAAATAGGACCGACCAAATAAGGCTACGCTCCGTCTTTCTCTCTGCTGCTGCCAAGACGGCCAGAGGATATTCTTTTAATCATCGCCTCAGTGGGGAAATTTAGCCACACACAGAAAAAAGTGGACAGTGCAAGAAAAGTTATCAAAAATAGAAAAACAAGAATCATATTTATTATTTTTCGCCGCTCAAAATAACGTCACACTCGCGGAAGCCGGTATACCCGCCAGCCGGTAAAGTCCTGATTTGCAGATGCTGTGCACAGAAGTTCAGGAGCAGAAGTCTCATAAACCAGGTAAAATAAATATTAATGAAGATATTTTTGCAAATATTTATTTTTTATTGTTTACTGACACAGTGATTTTTTTCCTGATTTATTTTTAAAATTCAGGTCAAGGTGCCACTACACGCTCTGAAAGCCCAAAGCTCAAAATGAGTTCATTACATAAATAAAATGTAATTTTCTTCGTAATACTTTGTGAATTTCAGAAGCAACACACTACACACTTATCTATACAAAGTGTAAAGGTAATAAAAAGCAATATATACAGCGGTACCTTTATTTTAGACGTCAAAAAGTAATTGCGGCTCCCGGTGTTTTCTTTTCCGAGGAAACCGGGTCCAAATGGCTCTTTGGGCGTTAAGGGTTGCCGACCCCCGACCTAAACAATATGACGATATATAAACAATACAAACATGCGCAAAAGTTGCAACTAGCAGCAAACAACAGCAATACTTGTACTGGTAGCGGCGCAGTAGTAACACCTACGGAGTCCAAGTGGGTGGATGTGAAGGAGAATGAATGAATGGAAACTTGAACAGATGAATAAAAGAGTAAATGAAAGATAAGTCTATTGAGAGCAGAGCTGGTGTTAAATAATCGAACGGCAGCTGGCGGGAAGATCTGTGGAATCTCTGCTTCACACACTTCCCCGCGTCCGTCAGTCAAGTGAGGCCACTATGAAGCTCACGTAATTCCTGGACTTCTTGTTTATTCCCGTTTTCCCCCTCGGCCCTGTGTGTTTTGTCCCCCGTCTCTCTATGTTGTGTCTCTTCCTGCTTCGTATCCTCTCATATCCTGTTTGAATACCTTCTTTCATCTGGTCATCACATCTGTGGTGTCAGAATTTCCCTCAGGTTTTGTCCTGATCTTCATACTCAGCCGTCACTGCCTCAGTCCAGCCTTTGCCCGCTTGTCCGCTAGTCCAATAAGATCCACCAATAATCTTGAAACCAGCAGTCAATGAGCTACATCTGCATTATTCGGCGCCACATAGTGCCAAATCCAGATATGCTGCCAAGTGTGTGCAAAATGCATTTGCCATTAATTCAAAAGGCAATTTTTTTGTATATTTGTATCTTTACATGCAATTATCCTAAAACCATAATCCTGCAACTCTATGCAAATGCAGTTGAATAACACAGCCGCAGTTAAATGTCAAAACACACGTTTTGATCATTATCTTCGGGTAAAAGTGTCTTTCTAAATGATATATTCTTTTCAGTGTTGTTTCAAAGTGACTTTGTAATTTCAAGATGTCAAAATGTACGAGATGTTCAAGGAGTTTAGTTCAGGGAAAACTCACGGCCAAAGAAACGATTCGTGTAGACACATGCCGAGTGTCTGCTGCCAGGCCATTTAGCGAGCGGCGCTCACATGGACACCACGTGCTACAGCGCGATCACCATTGTTTACTACCTCCATTAGCATTTACGCTACTGTGGGAGACTACCATCAAAATAGTCTTTGCATGATCTTCCTCCGATTGCTTTCCTGTTGACATCTGAGTTCACGGCACAGATCCACGATTCTCCATTCCATCTCCAAAGCGTTTGACTCCAGCGAGGGTGAAAACACCATCGGGCTCGAGAAATAACGGGGAATAATCAGCCCTAAAGAGAGCGCCATCGATGGTGCCACTGCTGCTTAACTAGTCACACATACCGCAGAGCTTTAGGGTGAAAATCCAAACCTTTAGTTACAATCTGGACGTCCATCTCCATGGGAACGGTGTTTGCGGCAGCTGGAAAAAGGAAAACACGAAACCGTGAAAACAGGCACCGAGGATGCAGTTGAGTGCCAAGCACGTCGGGGTAGAGCGTAGCAACAAGGGTAGACTCGAGTGTACTCCGTTGTATTTCGACTGACCCCTGGCCCACATTCTCTTGAAATTTACCTGACTTGTAGTTTAAGACTCCAAGCAGCAGCTGCAACTCATCGTCGGCGCATAAAAACTCATCATTTTTGATGTTGTTGTTCTGGCACAGAGACAGGAAGCAGCTCTACAGGCGCGCCTGCTTTAGTTCATCACTAAATCACTCCGCCAACTAGTGGACCGACATGTGTACTACAGCCTCTCAGGGGTTTCCCACGGTCTTGCGTGCGCATGGAGATTGTTCCGAAACGTCGGCGTCTGCTGCGAAACTAAAAATGAAAACGAACTTTGTCGCGCAAACGAGCACTTGGATTTTTTTCCGGATTCACAGTGACGCGCGATAACCATCAGAGCTTTCACGAAGCATCGGCCCGAAGAAACAAATGATCTAACCCATATGAGTCGGAGGCACGATTGAACCCGACTCCGCTTAGGGCAGCGCAGGGTCCGCTCTGCTCTAATTTGCAAAAGCTTATCTTGAAATTTAAAACATTAAAACAGGGAGTAAAGCGATAGCAGCGTTTCTCCTCTTTTGCCCTCCCCTTGATGCCTTCGCTGCCCTGAGCCACTAAATTGTGAGTGAAAGCCGGTGTAACAGTGATCTGACCCACTCCACCCTAATAAAATCCAAATGTTATAAAGCTTTGAAAAGGGAGGCTTAAACCTGCGGCCTGTCCCATAAGCCTGTTTACAGGTACAGTGACCTGGCGCTAACCTCGGCGTTGTTTGGCAAGGCACCTTAGTTTACCTCTGGTTTGGGGTCGAGAGGGCCAGAGGAGTCAAAGGTCAGCCTGCTGATTTCATGCTCCAATTTAGACCGTCAAACGGATCACAAGTGAGGACAACCAGAGGGAAACGCTGGAAAAACATGTTGTTTCTAAGTTTTTTTTCCCCCTCGTACGACTTGTCTACTTGACTGAAAACATCCTGTGACCATAATTGCACATATAGAGGTCGCTAGCAGTTAACCTAGCAGTCAGACTCGTGCTGAAGCCTGAAAATTAAAGTCTTTCTGTTATTGAGAGGAGACAATCTGACCCGCTATTTCATTACGGACGGATTTATCGGAATCTGCCTCGAGAAGTTCCAAGTGAAGTAATTTGATTTGCCCTCAAAACTCAGACCGGTTGTATATAAACGTGATGGAAATGGAAGTCGATGTTTCTCTGTTCTACTTTACTGAAATCCCAAGGATGCATTTCAGATAGTCTTTGACAATCTAATGGGGAAAATTGTAGATGAAGGAAATGTAAAAAATTACATTTGACTTTGAAAACATACCAATGAAGGCTCAGCAGTCCATTCATTGGGTAAACAAATGATCGAAACGCCACTTGGACCGAAATCAAGACGAAAAGAGCAGCGCAGAAAGAATTAATTTGATTCTGATCAAAGACTTTGTGAGGCAAACCGCCCGGACGCATACGGCCTCCCAGATCGGTCCACCGCGGACACTTCCTGTCGGGCCACTCCTCTCCACTTAGTTGTTGGGAGTCTGGCAATGCTGCAAAGAAACCTGTTAGGTGGCGGAGCCGGTGGATTCGATGTTATCGAAAGTCCTGGTCTGTCAGGGTCGGGGGGGTGGGTTGTCTGGAACGTTGGCCGCGGCCCTCTGTCTAATGACCCTCTGCTGGTTGGTAATTGTTGCTTTGGCTCAAGCTCAAGTCTTTGTGCTTTCCAGGACCCGGTAGTCACGATCAAAGTTGTTCTTAAACGGCAATACCTTAATCCCCTTTATAATAAACAAGCCTCGCTGACAAGAGCCGCTCCGATTTCACCCAGGATTAAAGCAGCTCTCCGGAGGTTGAGCTTCATTGATATGTTATATTTTACCTTTAGCCATCAGGAAAATTGGATTTAAGGATCAGTTATCAAGTCTCAGATGGATATCAGCCATGCTGGCACTGGAAAGGAGCCTCGATTGGCCGTGGAATGTCTAGGATTCCTTGTTTTTTCTGGCAAGATGAATAGCCCAAGTCACAGTAATATCGCCCAAGTTAAAGATCGAGTCGATTCGACTGGAAACTTCAACAAGCCATGCAACCATTCCGGAGATTTTATTGATACCTGTCCGATATGGTAAGGTCAAGCAAGACCAGGCCTTGGGCAGCAGAGTGAAGTTACCACTCAAGGCCGGATAAAGTAGCATCGACTACTAAAATTAGGGGACAGCGGTGTAATGCGTTGACGTGAGCGAGCAGTTGTTGTCACCTTCCCGCTTCCTACCCAGGAACCCTCGGCATCTACAGTGACCAGGCATCCGTGATATTTCTGTGGCATCGTCGGTCCCACTGAGCAGCTCTAACAAGATGGTGAAGGGCTTTTAGCAGCCAGACAGGTGGTTTGAAATGAATAGCAGTTAGCAGTTAGCAGTTAGCAGTTAGCAGTTAGCAATTTGAGCTCCCATTCTGTCATGTGGGAACTTTGAATATAGAGCAAGTGGGGTACGAGAATAAAGGTTATCATTAATGAACCAGAAAGGATATAGAAGAATAACATCTTCCGCTGGATGTTTACTCATAGCGATGAAATTGAAACTGTTGTTCCTAGAAATAGGCAATTAAAAATGCGATTAATCCAATAAACCTCATAAAATATTGGATTAATTGCAACTGAGATTAGCTTTAGACCTCCGTGTTTGACCAGCTTCAACCTCTTTATCCCTGCATGGCCGATATGATCTAGATATGACTTGGGCAGAAAATGGGCTAAAATAGCCCATAAACATATAGCGATATACAGATATGACAATAATAATAACAATCATCAATGCATTATAAAGCGCTATGCATCAAAGTGCTCTACAAACAAGAAATATACACAAATATAGCTAAAATTATAGACATAGATGTAGATATTTGTAGAGATATATAGATACATGATGGGACATTAGTGGACAAAGAACACCTTTTTTACACTCACACAGTCCACCAGTTTCCACTTGCTTAAACTAATAGACACTCTGAGTGAATTATGTGGTAATTAAATTACTTATTGATATGATTTGTTGAGCAGTAACATATAAAAGTAGTGTGAATTGTTGAACTTTTACATCAGGTAGTATGAGTTATTGTAAAGTAATTTGTAATTGTGGGTTGAATTATTGTACCGTAACATGTTAAGGTAGTATCATTATTGGACTTTAACAAATGTAGTATTTAAGAAGTATGAATAATTGTGCTGTAATATGTGAAATGGTATGAATGAGTACATTGCTAACATTTAAAAGTGCCATATTTTCTGGACTATTGGCACAAATAAAAATAAAGAACTGTGTACATATATAGGCAGCCTATAAGTTGCAAGTGTCCACATCATAACATGAGATATTTACACAGATTTTTTTTTTAAACTCTTAATTAAATACATACCAGTACCATCCACAAATACAGTATGTACTGGAAAAGCTTTTCCAAATGATAAAAAAGATTACTAATAAATAACAAGGAAAAGCACATCCCCAAAAAAGCACATCCAGTACGTATTTGTGGATGCTACCAGTACATATTTAATAAAAATTAAAAGAAATGTTTCCGTGTAACATCTTTCTGTGCAGATATCTCACGTTACAACGTGAACACCTGCAGCTTATAGACAAGTGCGGCTTCTATTTGTACACATATATTTATTTACTTATTTTTAGCCGGTGCAGCTTATATTCAGGTGTGTCAACGGTCCGGAAATTACGCCGATAGAAAAATATTGTGCTGTAGCATAAAAGTAGTGCGAATCATTGTACCGTAACAGAATTCATCAGGCGGTTTTTCGTCCTTATGTTTGAATTTTCCTCGTCTCTAATCGGGGCCACTGGCATAAAAAAAAATCCAAATCAAAAAAGAAAGAGAAAAAGGGGAACGGTTTTCAGCGCTCCGGAAAGAGCTTGCGCATCGTCTCGGTCGTCGTCGCAGAAAAAGCCGAGTGCTCGGAACACGCTCGGCACAAGTTGAGTCATTCCGGCCGCTGCGTCTTTTTCCGTGTCTGGTGTTTGTCGACTTCTCAACGCGGCAGGCCTGACATCGGCGTCACCATTAAATAGCGGGTTGTTATTGGACCGGAACAAACAAACACAAGCATCTTTCACAGCGGTCATTTTCCACAAAGTGTCGCCTGTAGATGCTCGATCCGGCCGTGAGTTTTAAGTCCTCGGTTTAGGTTCGGTCGATCTCGTGAGTTCTGTCACGGCCATCATCGCCGCAGGACAAAAGGCGTGAACAGCGAGCTCTTTATTATATTTTGGTGTTTAAGCTCTTATGATTTATTATCCAGCTGCCCTGGAATATGCTCCAACTTGGCAGGGGTTCCTGCGGAGGATTAGCAGCAGCCATAGCTAACAGGCAATTGAATATTTATATACTGGCAGAGCGGTGGCGAACAATCCCCCTTTTGAGAGTCAGCAGTGCGAGCTGTGAAATCTCTCTATTTATGCGCTTGTTTACACGACTCGCGGAATATTTTCACGGTGAGTGAACACAAATTCCGTCGCAACGGTGACCCGGCGCCCGGGTTAAGCGACGGGACGAGTGAGACGATCCGTTGTTTGTCGTAAGGGTGGTCCCTTTCTCCCTGCCCGAGTGGCTTCTTCCGTCGTGTCCGGCGTGACGTTTGCCCCCGGACGCACAAGAGAGCCCCGGTGGACGTCCCTAACCTGAAGGTGAGCGCATTAATTCTGCCCCCAGCTAATCTGTGTGCCACAGAGAATAGGGAAGGATTAAGACTTTAACCCCTTTGGAGAAGAGAAGTCCAAACGCGGAGCGGAGAGGGCCCTCGGCCAGAGCCTCGCTGCTGGAGATTCATTGTTCCATCCCGAAGGCCAGCTGTCAGTGTCCTTGGGATGATGAGATGAATGAGGAGCCCTTTGAGCTGCACGTCTGCTCTCTCTGTTTACCAAGGGGCCTCTGGATGTATAAATCATGACTTTGGGGGCAGAGCGAGGCTCGAGTCTGGAAAAGAAAACGCTGTCCTAATGCTCGGACTGATTACTTGTTTGGATAACAATTAGCTGCAACAGCAATAACGTGACCCGAAAAGCCTTTTTAACACGGGGGTGTCCCGAGCGCACTATAAATGCCAAAAAAGGCGGTTTCGAGATTAACGCAATCGAGTACGTGGCTCTTTGATGAACAAAAGTGGAAAGTTCAAGAACGGCTTCCAAGCGACGGACAAACTCGTCGTAGATCTCGCTTTGTCTAAAACAAAGATTTCGGATTTGATGGACGACCCCGGTTATTCCATCGCCTCGCGACTTTGAAAAGGTCACCAGATGGGAGGTACGTGCGCCTTCTCGACAAACTCACATTATTCCGGGACTTGAGAAAAGCATCGGGGTGATGATAGAGAGGACCTGACCATAACTGTCCCGCTAGCGGTTGCGGTTGACTTGTGGTTACCCGGATAAACAGGCAGGCAGAGGCAGGACGAGGTCAACGTGGTAACCGGTGACGTACCAGCATGACTTATGAGGAGCTGAGAGGATCCGCCTAATCTCCAACCGTAGGTGGTCTGGTCCTCACACCTGCCCCCCTGGATCCGAAGCCTACCAGGCGCACACCTGCGCCACAAGCCCCGTCCCTCACTTGGCGGCTTTCCACCGGCTGTGGGATGAGGTAGGTATCTGCGGGGGCGGCGGTGAGTGATCGGCGATCATAAATCCGAGCGTGAGGTCACCGGGCTGGATCAGCTGCAGCGACAAGAGGTCTGTCAGCGAACCGGTGAGGCTAACAATGTAGTGTTTTGCTTCGGCGATGTGAAAATAGCGGCGGCGTCTCACCCCGCCTCCCACGTTCTTCTCTCAGGCGCCTTCGTCGCTCAGCCACCCGAGACCCCGACGCTACACCCGCCTGACTCTTTAACCGTCACCCCTCGCGGGCTGATGTTCTGACGAAGAGCAACGAAAGAAGGCTCCCGCGAACAGATGTCACCTGAAATCCCTCGCGTGAGCCCTCGCGGTCACCCCGCAACCACCCGAGGCCGTCGGAAAGCTGACGGCTTGTCTGGGACGGTGGCTCGCGGCAACGGGAGTGTCCGATTCATGGTGTTGACTCAGCTCCAGATGAGTGACGGCGGGCGGGAGGAACCGGCGTCTCAGACCAGCTGCGGATGATTCTCGTCCCGCCCGGGCGTCGGCTTCGCCGTCAACGGCTCCCGGGAAACGGAGACGCTCATTGTCTTTTTTTCAAGTGACGGGACTCGAGTGAGATGAGCAAAACCTTCCACTCGGAGGATCTTTCAACCATCGGTGAATCATCCGCTGGAGGGGGGCGGGGTTATCTTCTGTCGAGCTATCTGGGAGAAGCTATAACTTTTAGCTATTAATCATGAAAATAAAACCACTTCCTTGCCCACATGCAGTCCCCTACACACATTTCACCGGAAAGCACCTTGGGGGGCGGGGAGGGGGTAATGTGGTGGCATATCTTCTGCACGGATGACCATGGTAGCCCCCTCCCGGCCCCCCCGAATGCCCGCCCGCTGTTTCCAGTGCAAGTGCTCTCCATTTGTCTCCGTGGATCAAGTGTCCCAGTGGCTTCCGTGTTGATCGGCAAGGCCTCCTTATAAGGTCTGAGCGGAGGGCGCAAAGCTTCGAGGGAACGCTACCGGCCCTTTCCCTTTATTTACACAGACTCCACGTGCACACAACCGTGCAAAACCCCACACCGCTCGACTTTCTCCATTCATCCGAGAACCATCTTTATCATCAGACGGGACTCGGCGCTGCAAAATTTGGTCCTCGGTTGTACGCCGACGTATTCGGTGCCTCTCGGTCGCGGCCCGGATCAATCTTTACTCCGAGGGCAGTGAGTTCCTCGCATGCTTCCTCAAACAGGAAATTCCTGCCCTCGAAGACTGTAAAACTGAATCTTGGGGGTTAATCTGTCTGGAAAAGTGGTGAAATGACTTTTTTTTCAGCGGCGTTTCAGACATGTGAACGCTCGACTGAGCACGCATTCAGAAACGGTCCGATGCGAACAGGACCCGCATTCAGACCGGCGGCTCCCGTAAAGCCGGGCCTCGTATATTTACACGGCGCTTCGCACACAAGCCGGAGCCTCAAAACATCTACTGAGTGGAGAAGAAGATGCAAATTTGGCCGAGGGTCATGGAAACATCCATTAAAAATAAAGCTAAAAGGGCATTTCGTTACCCAGTGTTGATATCTCAGCAGAGACGGTGGCTTCATTCGGGACCGATTCCACATCGAACCTGAGATGTTTGGCATTGACGTGACGTCTCCGCGGTCTCCAAAAAACCTAGGAAGTCTTCAACATTGTTCTCGCGTCTCTTCTTCTCACCACAGCTGCTATTGATTTTCTCCCTCCCGCTCTCTCTCTCTCTCTTGTTTTATTCCAGCTGCCCGGTCCTGTTCCAGATCGGCTACAGGCAGTTAACGCAGTCAAAGCCGACGCACGCCTCTTCATTAGCGGACCGCTAATGGAACTCGGGGTAACGGGGTTGCGGGACTTTGCCGGCTCTCCGACCCCGATTTATCCCCGGCTCCGTTCCAGCGGCCAATTAAAAAAAATGATGTATGGGTCCGCGTCCAGACGAGCGGCGGCTCTCAGGAAACGTACAGCTGCCACGCTAACAACGCGTTCATTTAGTTTTTCGACCGCGGATCGGCCGGAGTTTAACCGCCGCCGTGTCCGACGGAAAAAAAAAGTGTGTTTGCGTTGGGTTTCGTGTCAGTCGTCTTCCTCTCATTGGCTGTTTGTATCGAGTTCCCGACTTGTGTCGGTTTTCGCCTGTACAAAGTATTATCAAGCAGAGACATTGCAGTCGGGCTGGCCAAAAAAAAGTCACCGCACTAGTTCCGATTTTGGAAGCAAAGATTGCGCCCCGTACGCACTCGCTTCGTTTGTCACGGCTACATTAAATCACCAGAGGAAATTAAATTCTCAATGGTTAAACTTATCATGATATCGCAATGTCGGGATAGCAAGCTGACGTTTTGCGGGTTAACCGTGTTTCTGAGAGACTTGCAGCGGGAAGTCATCTTAAGTAAGAAAAAAAAAAAAAAATTAAATCCCAACACGAATTCCGCCTCGCTTAAAGTCCTGGAAATTTCCGATTCCCCCGCAGACCACCCTCCCCCTCCAAGAAGTGTTCATGTTATCACCTGGTCGCTGCGATTGCAAATTCGATCAGTACCTTTCCCCCCTCTCTGGTCGAAAGAGAAAAATGGGTTAAAGTAATGAGAAAGCAAAGAAAGGACGTGAGTGAATAAGAAAAACATTTACTTTGTAATGAAAACTATTCCAAAGAAATTGCATTGAAAGGAAATTGTGAGCATATTCCGCACTTTTATCGTTTTTAGCATTTTTTAGCAATTTTTCCGCGCAAATGGAGATCCTTTTCTACATTTCCTACCGGTATTCTTGTGGCAAATGCCACATTTTTGTGCAGAATGATTTCTGTTGCAACTCCGACGCGCTTGGCGTGTTGTGGTTTTACCTTCAGAAACCCTTTTCATTTCACGTAGCGCCTGCTTTCTCTGTTTTTTTCTGCTCAATAACCCGTATGTGTCTATTTCTCAGTTTTTCTGCAAGCTTGAACTGGAATGTTCACCTTGACTCGTTTTATCCTGTACATTTCTCATACAGTTGATTAGGGATCCCCCTCCAACTCTAAACCTGCCGGCGCAAAAAAAGCGCAGTCGCGGGACTTCGAGTGTTAAGGTAAGCCGCGCGTGTGATTCATTTTGATGACGTCAACCTTGGACGCCGCTATCATTTAGCAATTTTTGCGTGCATATAAACCTCCACCGGCACCCCCCCTGCCTGCCAGCGTGACTCACGACTGTGGGTGAGACAAACATGTTGGAGATAGCAAGTATAAATGGTTGCACGCGTGCTTGCAGGACTTCGCCGAGGTCTTGAAACTTAGGACAGTGTCAAAGGTCACGCTCGGGGTCGGGGTCGGACATCCATTTATGTTGGCTGGGGTTAACGTAAGGGGCAAGGAAAAGCATGCGTATGATTGGATGTCAGTGGCTGGTCCACACGAGAGTTGTAACTCTCCTCTTCGAGTCGGGAAACTTCTGAATGTCCTTGCGTTTTCATCTCCTGCGCTGTGTGCTTGTGCTTACGGAGCACATTTGAAAACCAAGACACGACCCCTCCCCGACGACCCCGGTTCCCGGCTCCTCCGCTTCGGGGATAACCAGAAAAACATCGACATCTTAACCAAATCAGCGAAGCGGATAAACATATTCATGTCCCAGAGGTCAATTATCATGGCCGGGATGTTTGTCTGCATAGCGGAGACTTAGCCTGGCTACAGAGCGACAGGTCTCAGACATGCAGTTATACAGATAATGAGGGAGTGGAGCCAGACAGGGGACAATCAGACCTGTGTGTGTGTGTGTGTGTGTGCGCAAATGTCCGTAAAAATGTGCGAACACATGGGCACCAACAGTCCTTGCTGTGTCAATTGGCTGTCAAGGCTGGCGTGTAGGATCCGCTGCAAAGAAACAGCAGGATGCCGCCTCCCCCCAACAACCGGCACGCCGACGCTACACAGAAGCTCCGAACGCTCCACCTCTGATGCGTTTCTTCTTAAAAACATACCAAATAGACAAATAGATCCAATAAGACACCCGCGAGCTGTTTTCCCGCAGAAATAACACTTTTCTCCGAGTCGCGGATTTACGAGGGGCGAGTTTACAAGCCCCCTCGCCCGTGCTTTCGATTCATTAATGCGGGGTAAACCTGTTGGAAAAAAAAAAATGCACTTATGTTTCTTTGTATGTCAGCTAGCTAGTTAAATCGGCCAGGCCGGGAGTCTGGCCCCGGGGCAGTTTGGGTAATTACTGGCGACTCACGAAGGACAAATGGAATGTTTACCCCGGGGTGGGCAGGCAGTACGAGAGAGCTCTTCAACAAAAAAAAAAAAAAAAAAAGGCTCAACAAGATTTGCAGTGGCCCCCTTTCTTGTCGTACCGTCTCTCTTTAAAAGGTAATTAGCCCCTCAACGTAACTCGGGTTAAAAGCGCCGCTCCGCCGAGAGTGCACCTCTTATTTGGGCGCCATAAAACCGAGTTTTCGAGCTGCGTTTTCGAGATGTAATAAATAACATTCCCTCGCTTGGCTTTGAATAACGGCGACCAGACTCTGCTGTCGAATATCCCGAACGGGTTGGTTTTTCTGGAATAATAGGCTGTAAATTATTTGTTGTCCGGGAGGCAGGACACGAGCAAACACTCGGGCCATAAACAGCTTTGTTTGACAATCCCGCCTATTCTCAATGTAAACCTCGCAAATCAACTCGCCGGGTATGATGCTCAAACACAACTGTCAGCTGCGGTGGCTGCCGCCTGGCCCCGGGGCTCTTGACCCTTGGCCTTCTTGGCACAAAGTTCACAAAGTGGTGAACCTCGCGGTTCGGAGGGCAAACCCTTCCCCGATTGGTTGAGAACAGGCAGACGCCTCGAGGGCAAAGGGGAGACGTCAGCTTCTGTGCCCACGACTTCGACTTTGAGCGTGTAGCCGTTGTGATTTTGGAATAACTGAACTCGGGGTCAGTCTTTTCCCTTGTGTCTGCAAAAAGGGCCGCATCCAGGCCGCGATGGTAGTCGTTAAAATGCGAAACTTTGGTTTTATCGCGGCCGCCCGGAAACAACGGAGAAATTGCGGTCCCCGAGCCAGGCCAGCAGTTGGAACTGTGATTTTGTGATGAACTAAAACACGTGTATGCGAAGAGGCGATTTCTGTCTTTGCGCCATAACAAACATATTCGTACGAAAGCAAGTGTAAACATCTGGAATGACGAACTATCGAGTATTTGTATGGCCCAATAATGAGGTGCGGTTGTTGCTCGGAGTGACCCTGAACTACAAGGAGGGTAAGTCCATGTACTCTGGAGTACAGATGCTCCAAAGTACTCCGAAGTACTCTGGAGTACTTTGGAGCAACTGTAGAGTCCACTATCGTTGTGAAGGTCTAGTCAACCCACGTGGAATGGCAACTGACTGCGACTTTAGTACACTTCAGTACACTTGTCTGTTTTTCAGAGTGATGCCTTGTTCCCGTCTCCATGGAGACACAGACGTTAACATTGTTCAGCTCTGGAGACCATCACAACAATGGCGCAGTGACAGAAGGCGTCATCGGCTACTGGCCTGGCACGTGTAGTACCGTGTTCCTGGTGCTTCCTGCGGTCTGGTGTGCATGGAGATTGTTTTCAAAACGTCGCCGTCTGGAACTGTTTGAAGACGGTGACCGTTGCCATGTCAACGGGGCCCTGACTCACACTTTGTGCTCCGGAGAGGGTCACAGGTAGGATTGCTGAGGCTTAACCCTGAGAGCGCCACGCCCAGCAGAGGCTCGTGCTGATACGTTTTAAAGCATACTTACCCGGTAAGCCTCTTGCTTTTGTGTCTCCGTTGCTACTCTTGGATTCATCGCTTCGGTGTTCTTGAGCCATGACGTTGTTGCCATCAGATTGATCAACTTGTGTTAAAAGTGAGTATGATAAATGTGAACTGGGGGTCCTTGGAGATCCGTTCCTAAGAACGTCATTCACCCCAAGGCACATAAGTCGGTTGTCGACGCAAGTCGTCCTACCACTTCGCTAACCTAAAACACCCGATAGTCTACGTGATATCGAAGCACAGAACCGGCCCTTAGAAAATGACAGGGAGAACATAATCATAGTTCTGAAATATGGCAAAAATGAAAGCACAGAATGTGATCCGATCTCCCCTAAACAAACACAAACGTACATTTTTCTAGTATACACTTCGCAGATGATGTTACACGATGTAACAATGTGAATCATTGTTGCCTCTGGAAACAATCAAATGATGGAATTAGAAAAATAAGGGTCTGGCTCCCGGATAGAGGAAGATAGGATCTGTTTCCGCAGGGCAAGGTATAGGGGAGGTGTGATGGTACAGTAGCAACCGGTTCTGGGGATTTCATGTGAAAGCCCCTCTTGTTGGCTTTCCTGTGGCCGGCGCGCTGCGCGACAGAGATGTCTGTTTGGATAGCAGCGGCGCTTCCCACCGCAACAAAGCACCAAAGGCCTCCTGCTTAAATACTGATACTCCCAAAAAAAACCCAGCTCGCACATATCCGCTGGAAAATGAACTGTGAATCGTATCAAGATCCGGCGAGAGGAGAATGTTTGCAGACCCCCCCCCCCCCTCTCCGAATTGGACTCTCTCGGTCATCTGTGGAAGAGCGCCGGGCTCAGGAATGGGAAGAAAAAATGAAAAACAGATGCCGGATTACACACGAGCATAAGTGATTCTAGCATCCAGCCGGGCTATCGTTTTTTTTTTTCTTTTTTTGGGGAAAACCGCTTCTCGTAGAGAAGCGTTCGGCTCATTCACAAATCACACCATCAGCGACAGGAAGCGCCATCGGGAGCTTTGTTTTGAAATCCCGCCCTGGCCGGGACAGTCTGTGTGGCGCTAGAATCTCGGCTTCTCGTCAGTACAGCGCATCTCTCTGGTATGAGGTCATCTGCACAATCCAACCTGGCATAGGGGTAACAACCCCACACACACACACACACACACACACACACACACACACAAGTGCATGCTCCTGGCATTGAGATATGTTGACGTATCTGCCCTCTTTATCTTCCACAGAAGTCATACGAATCATCGTAAAATATGCAGAACACAAACAAACCGTTCCCCGGTTGTGTTTGAGGCAGAGGTCGGCGAGTCGTACGCAAGAGACACAGCCTTCTGGGATGGTTTACAAAATGATCATTTTTGTATTTTTATACCCTTAAACAGCCGTGGCATCATCGAGATGGTAGATATCTGAGAAAACCTTAACCCTCATATTATGTTAAGGGTCAATTTGACCCATTTGACCCATTGACCCAATGGGTCAAATTGACCCTTAACATAATATGAGGGTTACATGCAATATGTGAAAGCGGTCAGATGTAGACTGCTAGCATCGCGGTTACAGTTAAAACCTCTGACTGCAGGAGTATCGAGTTCTGATTTGTTCGATTCCAATGAGGTGATTGATCCAAACGGTTATACCTCGATACGACCAAGAACTTGGCATGAGGAGGTTGCATCGTTTTCCTTTGGGGCTACTTTGTCTCTCTCTTCAATGACGATCCAAGAGATTAGCGGAACAGATGTTTATGCTGCCGCGGAGGAGCAATTGGGACGGATCGCCGTCCGCCCGAGGAACGAAAAAAAAAAAAGGAAGAGGGCGAACAGACGTCACCTAATATGGCCGCGATGAAAGGCAAATATCACGTCAAATCTCGAGACTAACAACAAACCGAGGAGTGAAACAGTTTCCAGAGGACAGACCCTTCTGCCAAACCCGATTCCGGGTAAGCGGCGCATGAGATGACGCGACGTGTCGAGCTCAACCATCTGCAAAGGCTTCTGGCCCGACTCGGGATGCGCGACAGCGTGCCAGCTGTCACCGGCCGGCCGCCTGCTGCCAAAATATCAGAAAACACCATTGGGACCATTGGGGGAGCTCGCCGGAGAGAAACGGGAGATGAAAAGGCTGCTCGTTGGACTCTCGCCGGAGGTTTGGGTTCATCTCTGGCGGTCGAATGAGGACAACAGGCCGGATTTCCCCCTCAAGAATGAGACCTGTTTGGGGACGCGTCCGACCAAGGCCGGGTTTTCTTTATGTTTAATGAACGAATGTTCAGGAATCTCACCTCCTCGCCATCCGACTTGTCGCAGGCAATGATACTTCCTGTTTTAGTTTGCAGTGCCAACAGAGTAATAAGGTTCCTCTTGTGTGGTACGTTCTACATCTGACGACTGAGGATTTAGATCCGATAGCCGATGGATTAGGAAGTGTGTGTCCGATGAGTGTGCCGGACCTATTTTAGCGAAATTAATAATAATAATAATACATTGGATTTTTATAGCGCTTTTCATGACACTCAAAGAAGCTTCACGAGTAAAAAACAGAAGGAACAGAACATACGCAGAATTATTGGCAAGAAGTCCATGATTGCAGAGTGTGGCGATGAGCGCCAGTCCAGGGACAAGCTGGAGGAGCTTCACCGGTGTGCAGCTGAGAGTCGTGCTGCTGTGAGGAGGCAAGTGATGGAGCTGGATGTTGGAGATGGATTTTTGGTGGAGGGAGAGATGGTGGAGCAGGAGGAGCAAGAAGATTTCGGCCGATGGAAATGCCGTCTTGCTAGGCACCATCGGGACCCGGAGTTTCGAGAGGCTAGCCGGCTAGCTAGCCAGCGACCTGAGCCGGCTAGCTAGCTAGCTGGGCCAGCCAGCCAGCTCAGGTCACCGTCGAGATCCAAGAGTTTCGAGAGGCTAGCCGGCTAGCTAGCTAGCCAGCCAGCCAGCCTGCTCAGGTCGCCGTCGGGATCTGGAGTTTTGAGAGGCTAGCTAGCCAGCCAGCCTGCTCAGGTCGGCAAGCTAGTTTGGTAGCTTGCTGGAGATTGTCCAGGTGAGCCTTTGTCTTTGGTTTGGTTGATTGGTTGGAGAGCGGGAAGCGGCAGCCAAACGCGCCAGCGTCCTCCCGCCCGCCATCTTGCCAAAAAAAAAAAAAAAATTGTGTGTATTTCTGCCCCCCGTTGAAAAAAAACACAAAGAACCAAGCGAGCGGACGTCCAAAATCCAGGTATTCGTGGGAGTCGACACGAGTCACTTTTTTCTGGAATTTGGAAGAGACTTGAGAAAACACTTCTCCGTGCGCGCCCGGCGAGGCTCGGGCGAAGGAAAACAAGGCGGAATGAATGCAGCGCCGTGTCCAGCATGTGCTGACGAGAGCCAGAGACCAGACCCTAATCCACTCTCTTTGCTCTGAAAACCCGTACACAAATACACTCACACTCACACACACACTCATGCCAATGTTTGACAACGAATTGACGTTTAATTTAAACGCGATCTGAATCAAGTTCGATCGGAAAAGGCAAGACAGGAGTCAGACGGTGACGCTTTATCTCTTAATCCAGGATGATGAACGGCCCCGGAGTCCCGTCTCCCACGTTTTATTGTCCCCAGGGGGGCGACACGAGATGGGAGAGCATCTTCATAAAGGCGAACAAATGTTTAATTTAACGAGACAGCGCGTTCTCCGCGGGCCTCCCGGACGCCCAGGTGTTCGGGGACGAGGCCGTAAAGTGTTACCTCCATCCGTCAGACACGGGGAGTGAGCGGGAACGGGATGGAGACCTCACGGGTCCACGTTTTACATCGGAGGAGACGAATACGTCCCTAATCGGGGTTCATCTTAGCGCCATAAATGCGGTTTGAGGCAGTTACGGCGGTGCCTGCGTATAAAAGTATGCCGACACGCCCCGTTTCAATCACCGAGCAGTTCATTAAAAAAGCCGCCCCCCCCTTGCACGGATACACAGGGAATTCCTGTCCTCTGAGTTCTGTTGTGACCCAAATAGAAGGCCACACCTACGAAAATGGAAACATGAGCTCGGAGAGCGCATGTAGGAAAGGAATACTTCTCAAAGTGAAACCATATGACTCAATTCCTCGCCGTGTCCCTCGCAGCAACAGTCGGGAAGGAAAGGTGATGGGAAACGCAGAGCTGCGCTCGGTGCAAAAATAACCGAAGGTATAAAGTGGTATTCGTGCCTTCGGGACGGCACTGGCGTGGCTCCTCTGCATTCCGAGGGTTTTGTTGTTTATGTGTTTTCGGCGACGCCGTTGAAAGATTTACTGAGGCGAAGAGCTCGAAGCCTCGCTCCGTAAAAGCTATCGACGTTTCCGCACCTGCGGATGCAGTTGCTTGAGAAAAAGGCCACGCCGGTAGCGAAGCCAAGCGACTTTTTCGATCTTATTTCGCAAAATATGACAAACCGTTTGGACGGGATTATATCCCAAAGGGGTTTCGGCGGCCCTCGCAATGACAGGACAGGGAAAGCAACATGGAGGTTGCAGGTTCCATTCACTAAGGCTTGCGATGAAATGTGGGAAAAAGAAAAAAAAAAAAAAAAAAAAAAACCCAACATCTGCTTTCGCAGGAGTGTGCACGTTTCATTGCTCACGCGAAATTCATGACACGACGCTTAAGTATTCAAGTCCTGTGTACGTTCACACGGTGTCCACCTGAACTGGTGTGACGATACTGATTCAAATAAAGAACTTATATGATACAATTATAAAAATTATTTAATATAATAATAATGATGCTGCGGTGACCTGGAGATGTGAGATATGTAAATGTTAATATAGATATAGATATAGATATAGATATAGATATAGATATAGATATAGATATAGATATAGATATAGATACACACAGTAGTGTGAACAAGTATTTGATACACCGCTTAACTTCTCACTTATAAGGAGATCTATAGAGATCTATAATTTCTATCCCAGGTACTCGTAAGTGTGTGAGTGATGGAATCTTAAACAAAAATCCAGAAAATCACATTGTATGATTTTTAAGTAATTCACTTGCATTTTATTGCATGACTGCAATATTGCTGAAGTTTGCCAGTGACCATCTGGATGATCCAGAGGAGGACTGGAAGAAGGTCATGTGGTCTGATGAGACAAAAATACAGATTTTTGGTTTGTTTGGAGGAAGAAGAAGCACGAGTACAACCCCAAGAACATAATCCCAACCGTGAAGCATGGAGGTGGAAACATCATTGTTTGGGGATGCCCTTCTGCGAAGGGGATGGGACGACTGCACCGTATCGAGGGGAGGATGGACGGGGCCATACATTGCAAGATCTTGGCCAACAACCTTCTTCCCTCAGAAAGAGCCTTGAAGATGGGTGGTGGCCGGGTCTTCGGGCATGACAGCGACCCAAAAATTCACCGCCAGGACTACTAAGGAGTGGCTTCGTAAGAAGCATCTCAAGGTGATGGAGTGGCCCAGCCAGCCTCCAGACCTGAACCAAAGAAAAAATCTTTAGAGAGGAGCTGAAACTACATATTGAAACCTGACGGATCTGGAGAAGATCTGTATGGAGGCGTTGGCCAAAATCCCTGCGGCGGCGTCTGCAAACGTGCTCAAGAACTACAGGAAACATCTGATCTCTGTAATTGCAAATACTAAGTTCTGTTTTTCTGATGTATCAAATACTTATGTCATGCAATAAAATGCAAATCCACTGCTTGAAAATCACACAATATGTTTTTTCTGGATTTTTGTTTTAGACTCACAGTTGAAGAGTACCTATGATAAAAATGACAGACGTCTACATGCTTTGCAAGTGGGATGGGCTGAAAAATCAGCAGCGCATCAAATACTTGTTCACCCCACTGTACAGTATACACATACGTGTGTGTGTGTGTGTGTGTGTGTGTGTGTGTGTGTGTGTGTGTGTGTGTGTGTGTGTGTGTGTGTGTGTGTGTGTGTGTACTGTATGAACATAGACATTCATAACTACAGGACTGTCTTGGAAAATTAGAATATTGTGATAAAGTTCTTTATCTTCTGTAATGCAATTAAATGACAAAAATTACTTTTTCATGATATTCTAATATTTTGAGACAGGATTTTTGAGTTTTCTTAAGATGTAAGCCTTAATCAGCAATATTAGAATAATAAAAGGCTTGCACTATTTCAGTTGATTTGTAATGAATCCAGAATGTATAACATTTTTGTTTTTATAATTGCATTATAGAAGATAAAGAACTTAATCGCAATATTCTAATTGTCCGAGACAGTCCTGTATATATATTGAATGAGACGGGTCATTACATATAACTTAAATGTACTCTTTGAGGCTCATACTTGGCCGACTGGATGCAAAGCGGTGCAGCTTTGCAGGAATAAAAAATTTTGCAGGAATAAATATAATTCAATATAAAACCAAAGTCAAGTGTTGTTTCAGTATTTCCTGCTTCACCGCATTCGGGAGCCACCGAGTTCATACGTTCATGCGCGGTTTGTCATTCAGTTTGTCGTCATCTACGACTTCTCCAGCAGCCCCTCTGGAGCAGAACCTTCTCCATTTAGGTGATGTTTTTTTACAACCGCTAGCGTCAATATTTCTGCACATTCGCAGATGTAAAATACAGTGATCCCTCGCTATAACGCGGTTTACTTTTCACGGTTTCGCTACTTCACGGATTTGCATCGTGCATTGTGTTCTGCATTCTGGTTGGCTATAAAGTCACTCGCGTCTTCTCTACCTGTGCGTCAATAACGTGGCAGTTTAACATGTACACGTACGGAAAACAGCTTGCCAAATTTACATTACGTACGTGCAAATTCTCTTGCAATTTCGAGTTTCTCTAAAACCCATAATGTTGGGCCCAAAAGGCAGCGGAAGATGCTATCTATCGCAGATAAAGTTAAACTTCTGGACATGCTGAGGGAAGGTAAAAGCTATGCGGCTGTAGGTCGGCATTATGGAATCAATGAATAAGAAAAGAATAAGAATAAGAACAACTTTATTAATCCCGAAGGAAATTGCTGTGCCAGAGTTACAGAAAATATAACAGTAATAAATAATAAAAGAAAAGGCAGAATTAGAAATAAAAATAAACTATAAACTATAAACTATAAAGTGTCTCAGTGAAGCTATAACGTGTCTTAGTAAACAGTGATAAAACTATAAGTGTCTTAGTAACAAGTGAGGTAAGGAGTGCACAATAGTATGATAGAAGAGAAACTTGTAGTGTAGCTGTTATGAGATGAATCTTCTGTTCATTCCATAAATAAGGAAAAAAAAAACATAAGGACAACAGCAGCAATGTATAATAGAGTATTTAATTGTATAATAATTGTGAAAAAAAAAAAAAGGTTTCTACTTCACGGATTTTGCCTATCGCGGGTTCTTTTTGGAACGTAATCCCCGCGAAAAACAAGGGTTTACTGTATACATTTACAGATGGAGTTTTTTTTTTTTTTTTTTTCTGTGCACTGCAGTCCTTTCAAATTCGTAGATGCGTTGCTGATGGCGTCGAGGCTCCGGGCCACTTCAAGTTACCTCAGCTGTGTTTATAGCTCATTTTTAAATGGTGTAAACCTCAGTGCGAGCCCAGCTCCACGACTGTGCGCGCTCGGCTATCTTGTTTCGTTTGCATAATCTCACATATCCCCGAGGGGATCGGCACGTCAGGGATGATTTCAAATGGACATGGTTGTAATGAAATGACACTTAAAACCTCTAAAGCTCATCACTTGAACATCTCGTGTGAATTTAGTGACCGCTAACACTTCATTCACCGACCCGATGTTTATGGATCTCCCACTTTTTGTTTGACAGGTCGCAATTTAGTCATCTGGAGGCTTTCATTTGGTTTTAAATAGCTCTCCGTCGGCGTCCGCCCTCGTTCTACGTCACCCTTTGCTCCCGCTCACTTCACACGTCGCTCAACTTTAAGTCCTCCGGATCAACTCTCACCATTTGTCTCATTTCCGCCCGTGTTGTCGTTTTCACCCGGAGTTGAACTGTCCTGAGGGGAGTCGGCGAAGCTCACATTTTATTACACCTCAGGGACTGTAAAGACATGATAATCACGGTTCTCCTCTTTACCCCTGAGATTTAGTGATCGTACTCGTGAGCTATAATCATAAATACTGCCATAACAACATATAATTCAGAGGTTATGGGCTACTTGTCATTGCAGTTCGTGAAGCCCTCTGACCTGTGAAAGCAGAGCAAACCTTGAAAGAACCAGCGGAGCATCGGGCTTTCGTACCGTCAGTGTTGAAATTCAGGTATGGCATCCATCCCGTCGTACACAAAGACTCAATATGTTTTCCTCAACGGCTGAGATTGTGACGGGAACGGCTGTAAAAACTCCCAGAGTCATAATTTGGTCCATTTGGTTTGGTATGATTTGGAAACGTTAAACCCAGAATGATTCATTTTGAATTTGAATTCACCAGAGGCCTAAACCGGGAGTCGTTATTGGGGCGGTTGGCGCTCCGATGTTAGAGCTGGCTTCCTTTCGTTTGGAAGGTTGGCGGTTCAATCCCCTCCCTCTGCATGCCGAAGGGCCCCAGGGTAAAACTCTGAACCCCCGGTTGCTCGCCAATGGTCTGGTTAGCGGCTCGCGTGGCAGCTCGGCTCACTTTATTGTTGTTCCTGATGTGCTAGCTTCATGCTATTCCTCTGGGCCGCTCCTTTCCGAGGACAGCCGATCATCCGACTCCCTGTAACCCTCTCCTCGGCATCATCGTCCCTCGCACCATCTACCTTCCCTGTCCTCTTCTGTCCATCCATAACTCCATCCCTCCACGGTCTTAACTCTAGACCAGGGGTCGGCAACCCGCGGCGCCGGAGCCGCATGCGGATCTTTCATCTTTACACCGCGACTCCGAGTGGCTTGGGAAAATAAATTATAAATATTTAATCGAAGTGTATTTAATTTGTGTAAATTCCTTTTTTTAACTTTTAGTTCTAAGTTGGAAGATTATTGTGATCTTGAAATATTAAATACAATTATATTTATTATTTTTCGCCGCTCAAAATGACGCCACACTCGCGGAAGCCGGTATACCCGCCGGCCGGTAAAGTCCCGATTTGCAGATGCTGTGCGCAGAAGTTCAGGAGCAGAAGTCCCATAAACCAGGTAAAATAAATATTTATGAAGATATTTTGCAAATATTTATTTTTTTATTTTTTACTGACACAGTGATTTTTTCCCAATTTATTTTTAAAATTCAGGTCAAGGCTCCACTACACGCTCTGAAAGCCCAAAGCCCAAAATGAGTTCATTACATAAATAAGATTTAATTTTCTCCGTAATACTTTGTGAATTTCAGAAGCAACACACTAAACACTTCTTCATACAAAGTGCAAAGGTAATAAAAAGCAATATATACAGTGATACCTTTATTTTAGACGTCAAAAAGTAATCGCGGCTCACAGTGTTTTCTTTTCCGAGGAAACCGGGTCCATATGGCTCTTTGGGTGTTACGGGTTGCCGACCCCTGATCTAGTGTTCTATCTGGCAGCTCCAACCTCAGCGTCCTTCAACCCAGATCTCCACTTCTTTCCAAGTCCAAACTACCTCAATCTGACTTTATCTCCAGACCATCTAAGAGATTGAACCCTTGACTGCTCCCCTGGCGCTGGCGGACGGGGAATGAATCCCCCGATGGAGATTAATAAAGGATAAATTATTTTATTGTCTTGTCCTCGAGGTCAAAAATTTTTGCTCCATGTGACAATATTCTTTTTGCTATTTCCAGTTTGTTTTACCGTAGAAAACACCGTAGGTTGTTTCTGTCGTGAGGTGTAAACAAGAAATTAACAAAGAGAATATTTTGGCAGGTCAAATTATCAAGTTGAGAACCAGATTTTTGGACTCACAGATTTAACAACACCAGTTTAAATACAGCCCAGAAAGTAAGACACATTTAGTCATTTTGCCTAATCAGAGTGGTTTAAATCCAAAAGCCATTTGTTGTGGGTTTCTATTGCTACTTTGTTTTTGCAGTGATATCTTACCAATATCTCTAACATGCCCCGATACGTTTTGAGGGCTGTGGCATTTTATTGCGCTAAGAAGAAGTAGGGGTGGCTAGATCAGAGAGGATGGAGACACCGTCGAGAGAACAGCAGAAGGAAGCTGAATTTCCAGTTATCCACTAGTAATCGACCGATTCTGAATGTTTCTTGACCTCTCAGGTCTCAGGATCAACTCGAGGCCTCTGAAGTTGCGAACCTCTGTGGAAACTCCCGGTAAGACATCGGTATGCTTCTGTTCTTTCATACTATTCTTCATGCAGAACTTTGCTTTTTAACAATCCACATCTTTCTTTCATTAAGTGGCTCGTGTGAGGATCGTAGACGGGGCGTTCCATTTGCCCGGCGCTCCCTTTGGAATAAACTGTATCCCGATTTCAGTCAGAACAATGCGTACGGTCTGACAATGAATAATACCCCTATTTTCACATGTATGCGCTCCTCTATCCCGGCCTGATTGGCCCCCATTGTCCGACTCAATGGCTTTTTCAGCGCCGGCTTAAAGTGGATAATTTGTCAGGCGTCCACATGCGCCGACAAAAAAATCAAATTGACCACTTATGGCGCTTTCTCCCATCAGGCCGCAGAGCAACTCATGCTTCTCTCGCCCAGACACTCCTCATCCCATTATAATGGTGACAGACTTGATCCACAGTGATGGACACAACTTGGACGCTTCACCGCCCTGGATGTGTGGAGGTGTCGCTGTAAGTGCTCTGTGTGTGTGTGTGTGTGTGTGTGTGTGTGTGTGTGGGTGGAGTAGACCATCTATAATCCATACCCGAGTGTCTAAATGCTCGATGCCTTATGTAGGACACGGAGGGCGATGACACCCTCGGTTGCCCCCGGCTGTTGGCCGGATCACTCGGCACCACACTGAAGCAGCGTCGGGTTAAACTGGATGGATCAGCACTTGAGCTGGAGAAAGAGAGGAGGCGACAGTTGACAGGGGTGTATATGAAGGGATTAGGACCACTCCGCCCGAGACCAAAGAATTCGCCAGGACTTGTCTCCGAGCGGCCGAAAGCCCGATACTGATGGATATCTCACGCTCAGAGGTGTCTTGCCCGGTGGTTAGCGATCCTGATTCTTGGTTGGAATCCAGCTGGCACCTCCCCCTGCGTGGAGGTCTCCCCCCTCGCCGGTTCAGCAGATCCCTCCCACAGTCCAAAACATGCAGCGGGGTTAATTGAGGACTCTGAAGTCCCCGCTGGTGAGAATGAAAGGGTGAATGAAGGGTTGTGGCCTTGCATATCTTTCCAGGTTGAGTCGGGTGACGATTTCTTCTCTCGCAAACTTGACAGCGAGTAGAGCAGTGGAGGTGGTTGGCGTCCGCGGGACATGATGACCTACAATCAACATGCATTTAATTGCATATTTGCATATATGCGTAATTTAAGAATAGCGATATCCAGGCTATCATGTCACGGGGTATCAGAATTTTAAATGACGTTTAAAGGTTAATGTAACATTTGACACCATATTCTTTATTATTGAGACTACCGGTACTCAAAACTACAGTCTACATTTTGCTTATGCATTTTCATTTGTTTTATTTTTCGATATCCGTGGTCGTTGCAACCGTTCACTCCCTCTTTGCCCGAATTTAATCTTCGGATTTTGAGTGTGCGCGGCAGCTCTTAAAACGAGTCATAAATTCGATAATGGTGCTGGTCTGTGAATCCACAGCAGACCGGGAGTCGGTGGACCATCGTGACCTTTGACTCTGCACACATGCACAGAATTATATCTTCGCTCCAGAAGCGAGGATGATGATTGTTGGTATTAATTCACATATTTTGAGGGTAACACTCAAACACCGCCGGTCGGAAAGGTTTTATTGCGAGACGGAACGGGGCTGGAAGCCTCGTCGTAACGGTTATTGTACGGCGCTGGTATTCGCATCATGACACAAAGCGCTCCCACGGGGACGGTGGAACGAACGTGTGCGGCTACATGCAATAGAACGGGACGCCCAAAATAAACTCTGACTTGGAACAGGCTCGCGGGGAGCTGGAACGTAAACACACACAAATACGCGTGCGATTAACTGATTTCTTCATCGTGCAATTCCCCGACACAATGTTTATATATCCACTTATGTGGCGCTTTCATCACCTCGCGGTTTCAAAGCGCTTTGCAGAGCTGCAACGCGAGGCGCTAACCAGACCGTCGGAAGCAAGCGGGGGTTCGATGCCTCGCCCGGGATCGGACCGAAGGCTTTCCGGTAGGAGACGCCCCGCTCGACCAGCCGAGCACCAACAACATGTTAAATTCACGTGCGTTTTAAAAGCCGATCTCAATATAAAGTCCTTTTTTTGGCTAATTATACGGAACGGTGCCCCAAAGGCCCAAACACGGCCTATTTTAGACAAATGGACTGAATTCTCTGCGGGGACTCTGTTAATGAGCTCAGTCCACAACAGTCCACACAGCTAATTGTGCTGATGCGCTGCTACTGAGAACTAGTTTAGCTATAAATCATTAAACGTACAACGGCCTTTCTTTCATTACATATCAGCTGTAAGACACTTGTTTTCAGCTTGTGACATCATGGTGATTAAATGGGTCACAGCAAGAAGATCCCTGGTTGGATTCCCACAGGTGGGCCTCTCTGGATGGAGTCCCTGTGGGGTTCCTCAGGGTTCTCCAGGTTCCTCTCACAGTCCAAAAACATGCAGGAGCTTCACTGGACACCCTACATCAGGTGTGCCCGATACGTCGATCGCGTTCTACTGGTTGATCGCAAAGGTAGTGTGGGTCGATCGCATGGCATTAAAACGTAGACGTCAGCCTATCCCCCTCACTATGAAATTTGTCACTTGACTGACAGTCGGTCTGTCCAATCTGACCTTTTCTGAAGCAGGCATACACATAATGGTGCGTTCTAGCAAGCTAGCGAGTTAGCCTCCAATTTATGTCCTCTAAAATTATGGGTATAAAAATGAGTTGGGGAGCTGGACCAAGTAAAAAGACTCAAATGTATCTCTTCCATACGGAATGGGAGATGGACTTCTTTTTTTTTACTATATCATTTTCAAAGTGCGTTTGGCTCATCTGCCAGTCTGCCATTCCATTCTGAAAAAGGGAAATGCGGAGCGGCATTTTCAGACTGTTAAAACTAAAAACTACGGCACTGACTTCCCTCCAAAAAGTGAGCTAAGAAGGAAAAAGGTGAAGGAACTAAAATCCCAGCTGTCAGGACAGCAGTCCTTTTTCTCACAGCTAACTTCAACTATGCTGCTGATTCCATTCAAGTCATCAGAATAAGGTATTTACCAAAAAAGTATATATATATATATATTCAGCATTTCTAGTGGAGGTAGATCATTTTCACATGGTCATTTGAAAAGTAGCTTACAAGGCGAAAAAGTGTGGGCACCCCTGCCCTATATTGTCAGGAGGATGAATGCTTGGATGTCTAAAGATCAGCATTTATTTTTTCATGACCAGCGAAGGTCGAGAGAACGAAGCGCTTGAAAGAATACAAACAACTGAGCATTAATGCTACTGTGGTTGTTTCTTTCTGTCTCTGAGCCTGAGGACCTGATGTCACCACAGGTTTCAAGTAAGAATTTAAGAACACGGGTTCAAGAATGGTCTTGCGGCAGCTTCTGTATAAAGCTTGCCTTTTTTTATACATTGTACACCAGTAAGGTACATATACTCCATTCTACTCCAGCAAACTTTATGTAACAGGCTTTTAATTGCGCCGTGGAGTTGACTACAAATCACCCAAACCACTTTGATTTAGTTCGTTTGTACAAGCTGACTTGGTGTTTTGTTTTGCCTTTTTAATAACATATTATTGCCTAACCACTCTTGCTCCCCACCCTGTTGTAGCGCTGCTGCACAGGTGTCATCGACTGCAGCAATTATATTGGAATGTTGTGTGTTGTGAAAATGTAATTAGGCATTGGGTGACACGCTGCGGCCATTTATAGAGTAGTTAATTATTATTTGAGTTTAATCCATGTGTATAAACAGATAGATGGTGAAAGAGAGTGATGCAAAATATAATATAGCGATGACTTGGCTTTACAGGTAGTGTCATGACTCAAACGCTATAAGCTGAAATGGATCAATAGTAACAAATCTGACGACTGGATTTGTTTCCAGAGGGGATTCCGCTCCTCCAGGGCTGCCCTTTCACACCTAGAGGTTCTGGCCGTGTCGAGGGGATCGGGTTTGGCGGCCTCAGGACTGGGCTTCTGCTGTTTGCAGGTGATGTACATCTGAATCGGCACCTCCGAGCCAAGCCAGTGGACCTCAACTGGAAACGGATGGAGCGCCGTCTTCGGGAAGGGGATGATAGCATACCCAAATGTGGAGGACTCTCTATCTTGAGGTCTTGTTCACGAATGGGAAAAGGATGGTGCGGGAGATAAACAGGCAGATCATGCAGCGACAGCGGTGATGAAGACTTCATCGGCCCATTTTGGTGAAAAACTTACAGAGCCAAAAGGCGAAGCTCTCAATTTATCAGTCGATCAAAGTTCCTAGCTTGACCTCTGGGGTAGCGACCGAAAGTACGAGTTCACGGATACGGTCGACCCAGAAGACCAGAGGACCCAGATAAGGTGGCTCCGTCCGGATGCTACCGGGTGACCTCCTGGACTCCCCCCAGAAGAGCCGGACCAAGTGGCCAGGAAGGGGGAGGTCCGGGCCTCCCTGCTCCGGCAGGCCGCTGCCCTCTGCGACCCCACCCCCGGAGCAGAGGCAGAAGATGGATAGTTGGATGGGTAATCTCGCTGTCCCGTCCATTCAGGAGTCTGGGTGGCTGTGCTTTCTGTGTAGTGTAGAGTGGTTTGGCAGCCCGATGAGGCCCAAACCGAAGGTTGGAACGGATCCTCTCGTGAGTTTGGTTCAGCCTCTGACCCTCATCAGCCCCGAGGGATGGGAGATGGCACCTCCTTCCTGTTGATTTGTCTTTGATACGCTGTCAGAGATACTTTCCATTCACCATCAGAATGTACTGGCACAATCAAGAACCAGTGGTCAGTACTGCATCTCAACTCTGTGTCCTCTATATTTAGTTCCTTTTTTTTCTTTGTGCCGCTTCCATCCTTCTGTAAGTCCCCCTCATTACCTTATTTTACCACCCCACGCCGCCCCCCCCCTCAGTATTTTGCTCCCCCTTGCGTTCTTGTCTGAGGGTTGTTTTGACATTCCCCCTGTTTATATTCACCACAGGCAAAACCATCTGCAGCTGAAAGTGATCACACTGAGTTGTCCACCAGACACAGTCCCATGTTATTATCATCCGCAGAGTGGAAAAGGACTGTCAGGACGACGGCCGCACCAGTTTCGCATTAGGGCCACAGAGCTGCCGGGGGAAGCGCACACAAATCCCTCATCCTGGCTCGCTGCTTGGTCAGTGAAATAAAACAAAGGCAAATGGCGAGCCCGTGCAGGGATGAGTCTGCTGATAAAAATCTGTCAAGGGCGCATTTCCACGGGACAGAAGGCTGCAAGAGGGGTGGGAGTCTGGGATGGGGGCATGGGTTGAGCAAATTTAGTAACGGGGGGGGGGCTTTTCAACAGTTGCCTAGCAAAGAATTTCTGGAATGAGGCAAGCTATCTTCTGGTGGGATGCTAACTTCACACATGTCCAAGAACCAAAACACACACATGCATATTCCCTTTTCAGAGGTCCAAAGTGTACCTGCAAGGCAATCCTGCACGGAGACCCCTCTTACAGGGGCAAATTCCACAATATCATAAACCTGCGCCGATGGCACTGGCAGGATGGAAAATGTGTTTGTCCAGCTTCTGATAAAGCTGCAACAATGTTTATCGGAAGGATTTCGCTCCACGGATATGTTGTTTTTGGTGAGAGAACGCGATTCAAGCCAGGCATTTTCACCCCGCGCTAAATTCTACGGGTATTCATTATATCACCGCCTCTTGCTTCTGGAGTCGTTATTAGGAAAACAGTCACTAGCCAATGGATTAACCCTTTGGGGATCATTTTCCAAAGTCGACTGAGAAGAGGAAAATGCCGGAAAAGGATTCGATACAAACGTCCTTTGGGTGGCGTCTCTCCGACACGGCAAGTTTTCAACAGAGAGTGTTTAAAGGTGATAATTTACTCACTGGTTTCTATTTTTGACGTTTAAACCACGCGAACACTCCTTGTGTGTCAGTGCGATACAGTGGAATATCTCCCTTCCAAAATGCTTCTAATTGGGGGATAAGTGCCGGAGGAGGCGGAGTCCCAGGAGGTTCTGGTTGCAGAGAGAAAAAAATAAAGAGTCCCAGAGCTACTGATAGTCGGACTGAAACCAAAATCCAGAGTTGTATGCGCTTTCGGATCGGACCAAACCAGAAAACTTGGCCAGAGCGCATGCAGCAGTATCAGTGATAGGGAGGCCGAACCAGGGAGGACATGAGAAAAAGCGGCGAGGATCCATTTATACCCGTTATCTGGGTAGCAAAAGGAATCTTAATTGTCGTGCAGATCGGGCGCTCGGCGCTATCTCACAGATGACAGAAGATTGGCCCGAGAGAATGTGGCATCGGCCAAAAAAAATCTCTGGACCGCTGCTGAAGAGTCAAAAGCAGGGGCCAGTGCAGGATAAACGTCTCAGGGAGGAACTACCATAAAAACTTCTTATCTTTTGCCGATTTTCATTTTAACTCACAACATCAAGAGGGCGACGGAACAGATCGTCTGGAAGGGATCGCCGTTTAACTCAAATCTCAACAGCTGAATTAAACCCTCACAGTCTTAATCTTTTTTCACTATCTCTGTGGTTTTGCTGCTTGGAGGACTTCCCAGTTTCACGCTGTTAACCGGTGCAATCATTCAATTTGCACATGCGTGTGCATGTGTCCTTCCAGAGTTGCCTGTTTTAGGCTCCAAGGGCTCATCTATGCGCTACATTAAATGCCCGTATGCGTTCGGACAAGGCCTTATATCCGCCTACTGCGTTCATATCCTGCGGAATCCGGTATGTTCTCTGGGAACTGGCAGACACACCGCCAAACGCGGCAAAAGGAGCAGTACCGCCGAAAAGCCTTAGGGCGGCGTTGCACGGTATGCTCGAGTGCAACTAGCGAAAGGAGCGGAGACAGAGAAGAGGACAACATGGCATCGGCACAAACAGATTGTTCATCATCACCAGCTCCTCCGCCATGATTTTGATCGTCCAAAATGGAATCGGAACTCGGAAGTGAACTCGAAACTCCGCAGCACCTCCTGTTGGGGGGGGTGTAACGTGAAGCATACGGGAAAAGGGCAGCGGGCAGTGACATTTGACAACTATTTTAACTTGTTTAGGTGCATAAGCGGAGCATACAAGAGCCACCAAACGGATCTGATTCACAAGACTGGTGACTCAACTTTTTGTTTTATCGCTCATGTCAGGCTTGCTCGTGGGCAGAAATATAACGCAGCTACAATAATATATGCTTCAGGGAACCCTTATATTGAATATCTAAATTTTCAATGGGCCAACGTGAAAATTGAAGTGTGGAACTTCTGTTCTGGGAAGAAAAATAAAAGTCAAGGATGCGGCTCTTTCTTAGATAGCCGACGGGGAAAAGTATAAATGCAGATGGCAGATAGAATAACAGGAAAAGACATTAATTTTGAATAACTGTTGGAGGAAGCTTCTCCTGCAAGTGTAGCAAGGCAACCCGACGTCAACTGGAATTTCATCTTGTGCTTTCAGGCAGCCTAAAAGTACAAGTCTGGGAAAAAAAAAAAATTAAATACAAATTTTCTTGCACAGTGCAGCACAACTGTGCTCCACATGGCAAACACGGGGCCACGGCTGGTTAGCGTAGCTTAGCTTAGTGTGAGGAGTGGAAAGGAGTCACGCAAGCATAATCCATGCAAAAAGTAAAACGCGCAAAGGATGAATTGAGGTTTCCCTGAGAGTTTGGTGCTGTAATATTTATTGGCCAGCTCTGCCACTTTCCCCAACTATACCTTTAAAATATTTATAACAAGAGGACTTCCAATTTTATCCCAAGGGTACAGACGTCGCCTTCTCTAAGGCTCCTCCAAATTAGCTTTGAACGGAATTTCCAGTGATGGGTGGCATTATCGTCGAGACAATTAACAAATAATAATGATAATCCCGACAAGAGGCCAAGAGAGGGATGGATGTCATACCGGGAGCCGTTGGACTCGTATCCCACCCTGTGACAAATCCACAATTGGCAAACTTCACTTGAACAAGCCTTCTCTTGTTTCAGTGTCTGTTTGGAGTTATTTTGGGAGAGCTGGTCCCAGACAGCAAAGGCCGGCTTATGAATTAAAACTCGTTTTTTTTTTTTTTTTTTTTTTTTGCAAAATGCCAAAAGCTTAGTATTGCTGCATCAGACCCTGCTGAGTCTATTTACGGATTTTCTTTATCGGACTCTACAGGGAGATTTGGGGCCGATCGGGCCCTGGCTTCATCTCTTATCATTTGCCAATTTGTTTTGTGTCATCCGTCAGTTCGTGAATGTCTGACGGTAAACTTGGTCAACATACTGAGAAGAGTCCGGTTGGGGCGAAGGGATCGCCGGTGGTCCCTTAGCAGTCGCTAGAATTATGGACGGAAGCCGGGTGACCGGTCGACAGGTCCAGCTGGTCCTGCCTTTGCCTTCGGCTATCGGGCAAGGTCTCCCCAAAGCGTTTGTTTATTTTCCTGTCTTTGTTTGGATTGTAGGTTTCCTGTGTAAACTCGAGGAAACAGGATAGGGGACGAATGCTCTCCCAAGCTGAGTCCATCACAATGTAGAGGTGTTTTTTTGGTTTCATCTGTGAGATAATGATCAAACCAGCACATGCATCTTATTGATATATAAGGTTCATTTTTAATTAAGATTAATTTATTTTAACTAACGCATGCAACATGTCACAGAAGAAAGTCATCCTTCAAACATGTTTAAGTGTCAGTTGAAAGAGGGTTGGATTCTTTCAGGGTGTTTTTCACGCTTGCTTTCTGCCAACCCTCCGAGAGAAACCAATATGTCAGCATTTTATTTGCTTACATGTGAACACTACAAGAAAACTCAGGCGCCTTGGGTAAACCCTGGGATGGTTTCCCAGTTCAGCTCAATTCAAATCCGTATCTCATATTACTCACCTATTTTTTGTAAACACAGATCATCACAATCACAGTATACGTTTCCATTTAGCCTTTAGAACTGGAAATGAGGGTCGGTAGGAGCAGCAATCGGGTTCCATGTTACAATTTCATAGAAATCTACTTTAATTTCAAAATGGCCGTCTTTTGGAAACACCCATTTCGCAAACCTGAATTCACATGTAGGGAACGGGTGAAAAAAAAAGACAAAGAAATCCCATTTTTAACCCAACAAGCACCCCAAACAGAAAAATCATATCATGGAAAATAGATACTAGCTTGGTGACTTTACACATGTAGCGCAGCTTTGCATCCCATCAACCCGGGCAAATGCAATCGTTGAGCCGCTCTTACAAACTCGAGCATACAAGGTCAAGGTGCTCAAGTCACCGCAACTGTCCGACCTTCCGGTGGGAAGGTAGGAAGCTTGATTCCCAACTCGTCCTGTCTGTTCCCTGAAGTGTCCACAGGCGAGACAACGGTTAGTGCCATGCACGGCAGCTGTGCCGCCATCAATGTGTGAGTGTCTTCACTTTGGAACTGTGCAAGGTGAACAAGAGCTACGTATGCATGCATCTGGGCTGCGGTGCCAAATCGTAGTCTTTTTGAGACACAAAAGGAGAAAAGGCATCATGGAAGTAAAACCTTGAGTTGGTATTTTGCTTGACAAATAGTGACAAGGAGTCGCCGGGTAGCTAAACTTGTTTTCTTTTTGGACGACTCCATTTCTCGGAGGAGTTGACAGCATGACCCAGCGAATCAGCACTCCGTCTTTTGTCACAACAGCTGTGAAAAGGGAAGACGGATCGGCCCGTCGACTGATCGGCTCACGCCGATTCAACAAGGCGCATCTGATGCGGAACAACCACATTTACGTTGCGAATGAGCAGCCGTACGCGGCAAAATATGCCTGGGAAACACGGCGAGCATTTTTATTGTCACTTGTGCAGCTGAAAGATTTTGTGTTTTTCACAACAGCGCCATAAATATCTTGTCGCTCGGGGGACGGACAAACGACTCAAGCCTTTCAGGTCCGGCCAGTCCACCACTCCTCCAAATTAACTTTGGCCTACTAAAGAATCCTTTGACAGAAAGGTCATTTGTAAGCAACTGCAATTAATCCTGATGTTTTGACGCATTTTCTGCTTATGAAAATGTTAACGGGAGCATGTCGGCCGTCTACCGGAAACTTTGACGCGGCTGTGAAATACGACTTTCGAAGATAATCTCCAAAAACATCCAAGGTTCTCGAAATGACATCTGATGTTAAAAGAGAGAACGTCTTAAAGACAGGATAGTAAAACACTTTACAAGCGTACGCAGCAAATCACCGCCAGAATGCGGTGAAGCCGGGGGGAACAAACATGGCAGCAAACTTTTCTCTATTTCTGAGCACATCGCTGTCACCGTCGTTACTCAAGCTACAGAATGTACTCAAAATAACCCAGAGGTGATTTATTGACAAGCTACATATCTTCGCAAAGGCGCAACCGCAGTGAGCGATGACAGGAAGCTTGATGAAAAGGCCACCGAGGGAACGAGTCACTTGGACCTACGGTCACTAATATCTGAAGAAATAATAAAAACAACTCTAATTTTCATCTTATATTAAGACATTATTCAGTTATGACCATAGTGATCTATGGTCATTTTATGGCCCGCAGGCCACATCCGGCCCGTTTTGCTTTTTTATTTTTTATTTTAACTATTTTCTTTGATTTTTGAAATAGCTATTTTCAATAAATATTGAATTTAGAAACTCCTTATTTTTTCCTTTTTTCAAATTCGGTATGGATGATTACATCCAAAATACTCTGTACATTTATATGATCATTAATGATTTTAACGTTGAAATAAAATGCCAAAAAATGTAAATATTTAAACTGCTATTTTCATTTTGTTCAATTTGCATGATACCTAGTTGACCAAGAAATGCCAAAATACTTGCCCACCCCTGCCATAGATGGAATAAAGTCGATGAGCCATACAATTAAGTTGCTGGAAAGAGAAGTATAAACTAGAAGTGAGAATTTGTGAGCGAAACAATGGCTTCCTGCCGACAAGTACACTGCTCAAAAAAATAAAGGGAACACTTAAAAAACACATCCTAGATCTAAATGAATGAAATATTCTTATGAAATACTTTGCTCTTTACACAGTTGAATGCGCTGACAACAAAATCACACAAAAATGATCAATGGAAATCAATTGTATCAACCCATGGAGGTCTGGATTAGGAATCACACTCAAAATTAAAGTGTAAAAACAAACTCCAGGCTGATCCAACTTTGATGTAATGTCCTTAAAACAAGTCCAAATGAATCTGTGTTGCTTCCTGAGTGGACACTATGATTTCACAGAAGTGTGATTGACTTGGAGTTACATTGTGTTGTTCAAGTGTTCCCTTTATTTTTTTGAGCAGTATAGTACGACAGATGCACTATTTACGTCGAGAAGGTTGATAGAGAAGTGCGGAGAAGGTCAGACGTAGCCGCGATGTGACTTAGATCGAGAAAAGAAACATCCGACATGGTGCCGAGAGAGGAACCGTGGTTGTCTGAGGAAGTCTGGAGTGGCAGAGAAGTGTGTTAGAACATGGAGGGTTGTGAGGTGGGACGGAGATGCAACTGAGGGGTTGAGGGTGGAGGTGGGACGACATCAGGGGATCTGCTCTGACCCCCTTCTCGTTTGCAGCGGTGACGGACACACTCGCGGATGAAGTTGGACAGGAACCTCGGTGGATCATGATGTTTGCAGATGACATTGCGATGTGTAGTGACGGCTTGGAGCAGACGGGGGGGGAATCTCTCGAGGTGAAGGTTTGCTCCGGAGATGAGCGGAGTGAAGGTTAGTCGTCTGTGAGAGGGAGGGACCTGAGTTTCGAGACGCTCAGGAGAAGAACAGGAGGCAGAAGAAACATGTTAGATGTTCGGCAGGGAAAGTCAGGATGAGATGTTTGGACGTGGACGGGGGAGGGAAAGTGAGGATTTGGGTGGAAGGATACTGAGGATGGAGGAAGACAGAAGAGGAGGTAAAGCAGACAGGAAGTTAGTTGGTGTGTGAGAAGAGGATGTGGAGGAAGGGGGTTGCAACATTATGTCTGGCCCTTCTGCAGCTGGTATTATGGGCTTCCTGTTACTAAATGTACCAATCTGGTCGATAATGAAACCAATTCTGCTTTTCCATGGCCTCCGTCTCCATCTAGCTCAGTGCTTCCCAACCACATTAGTGTGCCGTGAGAGATCATCAGGTGTGCCGTGGAAAAATGCCCACTTTCACCTGATTGGTCCAAAAATTATTTATCCGACGCAAATAATGTGTCTTCCTATGTCTATGTGGGCAGCGTTCCCATTCCATGGCAACGGGTAGTGAATGAACCTGTGCATCTGTGTATCAGAGTGATTAGTGATGCTTTGCGTGATACGTTTTTAAAATAAAAAGTACTTGTATCTGCGTAAACAAACAGGCAGCATTGTTGAAAACTACCAAGACGAGTGAGAAAGCGGTGAAATCTTGCTCCAAAGTTGCTGAACTCATCTCTAAATCCAAACAGCAACACATCGGAGCAAAACATTAATACTACCTGCCGGTAAAATCATTTTAGAAGAAATACTCGGCTCTGGCGTTGATAAAGAAATAGCCAGAGTTCTCTCATGTAACACCATTTCCAGACATATTGATGACATTTCTTCATACATTGCAAAAAAGTGTTCTGGAAAAGTTGCACATCAGTGGGAAATTCGCATTGCAACTTGACAAATCTACAGATATTAGATATATTAGATTTCACACTAAGTAAATTGAGACTACGGTTTCATTCTTATTCATTAAAAAATGTTTTTGACATATTTATTTGGTGATGTGCCGTGTGATTTTTCTAATGTAAAATATGTGCCGTGGCTCAAAAAAAGTTTGGGAAACATGGATCTAGCTGACCCTGAAGTTTCTTTTTTCATGAAAGAGCTCATGCTTGACCAGCATTTTGGATAAAGAGTGAAGTCGTTCCTTTATCGTTGAATATTTGTGGACTTTTTTTTTTTTTTAATAAACTGACTTTCAGAGTAGCCGTTCCACAATTCTGTTTATGGTAACCGTTAGGTTACCATAAATAGGATTATATTTCCAAACGCGGTCTGTGTTATTAAATGCATCCCTTCTCCAAAAAGCTTTATTCTATGGTGTCGCTCTTTCTATGGAGCTTTAAAACCACACCGAATATTCGGTTCTACTCCAGTGGATGATATTTTATCATAAAGAATTCTTTAAACCCCATGAAAATGTCTCACCAAACTCCAAACTCCAGGTTGGCCTCTCAAACCCAGAGAAATCTACATGCTTCCAGTCGATGGAAAGGGAAGCCCAGACTGCAAAAGAAAAAAATTGCAAAAGCGAAAGCGGGATCATTTAGCATTTCCGAGGGAGTTTCAACCTCGCCTGCCGATCTCTGGATGTTCCGCAGAGAATAAGAATAAGAATAAGAATAAGAATAAGAATAAGAATAAGAATAAGAATAAGAATAAGAATAAGAATAAGAATAAGAATAAGAATAAGAATAAGAATAAGAATAAGAATAAGAATAAGAATAAGAATAAGAATAAAACCAACTTAATTTATCCCCAAAAAGAATTGTTGTGCCAGAGTTACAAGAAAAATATAACAATAATAAATAATAGTAGAAAATTGTATAAACAGTAAAAAAACAGTAAAAAAACAAAAAAAAGGGGGGAGAATAAGAAATACAAATAAATTATAAAGTGTCTTAAGTAACAAGTGAACGATAATGAGTGTGCAAGAGTATGAAAAAATATTGTACATGTAGCTGTCATGAAATATTGCACAGCTATGAACATATGTACAGATAAATTATTACAATTTACAGTAAGTGGGTGAGATTTTTATTTATTTATTTATTTATTTATTTATTGAGGTTTTAAGATATTAAGGTACTAAGCTTCCCTGCAGCCGAAGGGAGAGGAATTAAAAAGTCTGATAGCCTCAGGTAGGAAAGACCTCCTGTGGCGTTCAGTGGAGCTCCTTGGTGGCATCAGTCTACGACTGAAAGAGCTCCGACAGGACGTCAGTGTGGTATGCAGGAGGTGATGGACGTTGTCCATGATGCTGAGGAGCTTCCTCAGCATCCTCCTCTCTGACACCTGCACCACAGACTCCAGCTCCACTCCCAGGACAGACACAGCTCTCCTGATGAGCTTGTTGAGTCTGTTAGCGTCAGCTGTCTTGAGCCTGCCGCCCCAGCACACAACAGCGTAGAAGATGGCGCTGGACACCACCGAGTGGTAAAACATCTGCAGGCTGGTCCTGCGGACGTTGAAAGATCTGAGCCTCCTGGGGAAGAACAGGCGACTGTAACCCTTCTTGAAGATGGCGTTGGTGTTAACAGTCAAGCCCAGTTTATTTTCCAAGTGGACACCCAGATACTTGTAGTTGTCCACAATGTCCACTTCTGTCCCCCTGATGGTGACCGGGTTCAGATGGGTCCTCTGTTTCCTGAAATCCACCACTAGCTCCTTTGTCTTTGTCCGCATTGTTTCTGCGATATGACTTTTTCCCAGAGGATGGGATCGTGCTCCAAGAAGCATAGCCCCCACTCGTGCGCTGACAGATTTCTATTAGTTGTATTCATTCATTTGGTACAGAGATGGCAAACCATGTGGAGCTCCAAAACAAGGTGTACGGATCATAAATGTTTATTTGTTCATTCGTTATCTGTTGTACCTGATCTTGTTAAAACGTCTTTGACTGTAAATAGAAAAAGACGTGAACATTTACAATTGTGGTGCGTGTGGAGCATCAGTGCAAGTACGATGATCCAGGACCGATGCTGGGTTTGTTCCGAGTTCTTAGGAAGAAGCTGTAGAAGGGCTTTCGAGAGAAACGATGGACATATCTGAAGGTCCTCCAGGTCTTGGTCAGTTGTTTTCAAATCTCACGGTGGCAGCTTGACTTAGTTGAAGCCGTTCCTCCTCCCATCCCAGAAGCTTCTTCAGTTAAGAGTCTTCAAGGAGAAAGTCATAGTGCAGTCGCTGCCAGATGATTGCGGATGGCGATTTGCTTTAGGTTCTTCCCATCTTTCCTCATGTCTCCCAAAATAACTACTTTTACGTAGCGAGGGAGCACGATGCCATGTTGGCTGTCTGAGCATTAAATGAGATTTCTTTGGTCCCTCGAGGCCACGTTCTCCTATTCATACTGTAACCTGGTGAAAGAGTCGCTGCGTCGGGTGATGAGAGCTTAAGCCACGTTTCCGTTGGACCTTGATATTCCATATTAGAGCTGACAAGCAGACGTCCCACCTGCTCCTTCTTTGGTGTCCTACAGCCACAATCCCAACAAGCCTTTTGCTCTTACCTTGCACGTTAGCTTGGATCAAAGTTAGAAAGAGCTCAGTACGTTCGTGCCGTTTCATTACAGGGTTTTGGGGCTTCGTCGTGCTTAAAGTTGTCTGTGAGGACTTACAGAAAAGCATCACGGTGCTGCTTTGTGCAGGCCGAGCAGGTCCCGGTCCAGGCTGGACTGGTTTGTGGAGCGGGCCCGGTTGGTTGAAGTGCAGGCCGGGCTAGTGGTTGTAGCGTAGCCTGGCTAGCTGTTGTTGTGCAGGCCAGGGTAGCCAAGTTAGCTTCAGCTTTGGGGACCATGTTACAGCATAGCTAGCTGTTAGCAATACAGGTTAGTTCTGTCCATAGGTGAGGGACCATATTTGTCGCCAGCCAGTAGAAGCTATGCGAGCCCCAACAGAGACTGGGTATATTCTAGTCTCCCCGGAGACAGCGCTTTTGCTAAGCTAATGTCTGTGAGTCTTGTGTAAAAGAGATAGACGTCCTACAGCCGGAGCATACACTGTGTTTTTGGAAAAAGAACACAGATTCATCAGGAAAGGAAGAGGTACGAAAGACTTACGACCAGAAGAAACAAAAAAATACTGCGAGTCGAATCTCAGCTTCCCGATGCCGCCTGCAGACCTTGTGGACGTATGGAGCTGATATGCTGGACCTGCCCGTCGGCCAGCTGGCTCGGCGATGAGGGGTTTGCAGAGTTTCTGGACAATAACAAAAATGTCATACATCCTGGATTCCTTACAAATCATCAGAAATATTGCACATCTTTTATTTTTTTAATATTGCTGATTATGGCTTACTTCTTAAGAAAACTCAAAAATCCTATCTCAAAATATTTGAATATCATGAAAATGTAATTTTTGTTTTCTTAATTGCATACAGAAGATAATGAACTTTATCACAATATCCTAATTTATGAGACAGTCCTGTATACATGAATACATATATATAGTTTTATTTGTGTAAGATCATCTGGTTTTATGAGGAACTGAAAATAGAAAATATCAGTTGCAGTGAGTGATTTGCCACGAGGAAGTGTTACATTTCTTTTTAGGAAATGTGAACTAATATCTACTCAAATGTCAACGACTCAAATATCCACTAATGTCTACTTGCGGTTTTTCATCACGACGAACGAGGGATGTGGCCGGGGAGGACGCGCGGTACCGCTTTGAATAAACTCACCATCGCACAACAGCGGTCAAATTTGGTCAAACAGCCATTGACGACCTCAGAAAAGTCATGTAGCGCCTGCACGGATTGTTCGTTTCCCTCCTGCGCATCAGACAATAAACACTTTGAATCCCGGAAGGGATCGTTTCCAATGGCAGAGCCCGAGTTTTCTGTGATGAAATGTTTCCGTGCAGACTGAGGTCCGACCGGAGTGTCATTTTGAGCTTTTCACCCCCAGATGGGGAAATAACACCGGAGAAATAAGCGATCTAGACGGCTTCACGGATGATCCCCGCTTCTATAGCGCATCCGTCACCTTTGGCGGCTGAGCTGCGGTAAATAAATCACGTAGGCGGAGTCGAGGATTGAACCACCGACCTTCTCCTGGTTGGTGAACCTTTAACGTCAACGCAGTGGAAAGAATGTTACTCAGCTAGAGACGCCGCGCCTGTTCCTGTAAGGTCAAAGGGGGCGCAATTAAATCAATACACTCGTCAATTATATGTTCTGACTGGTGGAATTTCAACGATGTTGGATCCAATTAAATCCAAACCTGCTCGACGTGTTATGGCCGCGAAAAAAAAACCCAGGTCGGAGGGCTGCCGGTCAAAGCAGTTAAACCCATTTGTACGAATTGTTATTCTAATCCCGCCCGGATTATTAAAGCACCACAAAATGAATGACTCCCTGTCCAAGTATTCCTGCGTGGATTACAAGGTTGAACAATAATCCCTTCATGTCGCGTTCATGCTGCTGTTTCACGGTTGACACCCTCCCTGGTTCATCCTCAGCGGATCGGATGGAGGCGCACGGATTGTGGAAATAGAAGTTCTTAATTCTAGATCCGAGGCAGTGACGCCCGGTAAGGGGAAGCGGATGAGGCAGAGCCTCACCTGTCGTTATAAGAAATAGAAAATTCATAATGATAAAATAAATATGAACATCCATCTGATCTGCGTTATAAATTGATTTTTTTTGGACGATTGCGACATTTTCTCAAGCAAAAAAAAAACCACTGAATTCACCAAATTTGGGGCTGAGTCGAGCTTCACCCGAGCATGCGCTGTCCCTCACAAACAATATAATGTTTGTAGAAAAAAAATGTATTACTATTATACAAACCATGAACTTCTAAAGCCTGTGTGGTGTCTTCCATGGAAATGTGTGACAGAATTATTCAGACAGTAAACAGCAAAGGAAAGTTATAAGGTGAGGCAGGCAGTTCTGTGCCTCACCTGGGGGGGGGGGGGGGGGGGTTGCTGCCCTCCTTTTTCTATAAGCATATAACATAAGATAAAAGATAAAAAAAAAAAGAAATAAAAGAAAATAAGGAGGACTTTTTATGACAAAGTAACAGAGCCCTATGTGGAGAAAAATAAGCCCATAGACGTTGTATACAGAAGACCCTGTGTTTACTAACACACACAAGCAAACAAACCTGTGGCGTTGTAGCGTAGCATCAGTCATGCATGCTACTCTGTATCGTTTACATGGTTCATTGTTAAGTTCTCCTGATTTAATGTGTTTTCAGTGAGCTGGTAAGCTTAAGAGTGCTAGTGCTAGTAATGTCTAGAAGTTAAGAATTTTAGTCGCTCTGAGAAGGAAATAATAGAGAGATAAACCTATAAAAAAGTCTCAATAGAGAGCAGTTTGGATCTGGAGAACGGATCCATGGGTCTACATTGATTTCAATGGGAAACATTGATTGGATTCACAAAGGGAGCCAAACAACAAATCATATTTTTAAATTGAGGGTCTACTATGCAAAAAAAAAGGAAAGACCACAAATAAGATTTTTTTTTTCTAATTCTCCCCCTGCTGAGAAGCCCTTTTTTTGAGAAGCAGCAGAGTTTCAAAGTAAAAAAAAAAAAAACAAAAAAAAAAAACATTATAAACTTTCATTAGTCTGTAATGGGTATGAAAAAGCCAATAAGCATTAATAAGGAATAAACATGCTGACAAATGAACGGGGAATAAAACACTCTGAACTGCGTGGATCACTGTGGACTGGCGTGGCTGAGGACACCAGAAGATGACCAGCACGAATGTGGTTTATTTCATGAAACATTTCTCTTTAAAACAAAAAAAAAAAAAAAAAAGAAAAAAAAAAGGAAAACAAACTTGCAAAATCTCTTTTGCACACCGCGCAGCGGGCGGGCTGCACCTCCCGCAGGAGATGAACGGCTGTGGGAGGGAAGGCGCGGCGTCATTCGCCTGTGACCGCGCATGGAGGCGGCGCCGCGCACCGTGCACCGTGCGTGAAACTCCGCTGTGCACAAGTCCGACGGGGCTCCGCTCAGGAGCATCACCGGAACATCTCCTCCTTTACCGGGACATTTCATCCAACACCGAGGAGACGCGGATAAAACAACAACAACAACAACAATAACAACAACCCGATGTTCTCCACGCCGATCGGACACCTCCAGGGTGAGTCTCCAAAGTCTTTTTATTCTTCTAAGCTTTACAGATGAGACCCATCTCGTCTGTTCACATAAAGTAGTCCCTTCTTCTTGGAGGGGCTTTTACGCACTTTCCCTCCCCACGCTGCGTGGAGGCTCCCCGGGCGCGGTGAAGGTGCAGGGAGCGCTGGTTGTGCTGGAAGCCCTGGAGCTCCAGGGGCCTCCAGATGTATGGCCTCAGCTGTCGCCTGTCACTTTAGTGGCAACTGTTGGGCGCACCGTGACCATAGCTGTCAAGAGGGTGCTGCTGAGTGTGTGTGTGTGTGTGGGGGGGGGGGTTACACACTCTCACACACACTGGCAAGATGGTTGTGAAGGACAACTCCGAGCCGGTTGCGTGTCCAAGCTGTGTTGGTGTTTGTGTTTTGTTTTTGGTGACGATCCAGAGAGCGCGAAGCCGATGAGGCGAGGTCAAGAGTGCGGGAGACACACCCTGGGGTTTTAAAAGCCCCGAGACTAAAGTTCTAACCCCGTTGGCTTCCCCTCAAACTCTCCAAAGTGATGGGAAGCTCCCGTCCAATGGACGTGGGTTCGGTCGGAGAAAGCCGGAGATCTGTCACCGAGGCCGCAGCCGGCGAAATCCAGGAGGTGCTCGGCCGGGAAAGCCCGGTGGACCTCCGGGAGGAGGTTTCAAACCATCTGTTGGACCGAGTTGTTTGTCTTCTCTGGTGAAATGGAGTGAGAGAGGAAAAACAAAAGGTGGCTTGAACAGCTGGACGGACAGGAGGAGGGCGGAAACAGGGGGGGTGGCGCCACCTGGTGGCCTGGTGGGTGGGCGACCGCTGTCCCTCACTTGTTTCCACCTCAGTCTGAATCCGACGATGTAAAAACATCCAGCTCCTTCGGTCCAACTGTGGGGAAATCGTAAAATAAGATGTATTTATGAGGAGCCGTGCAGCGGTTAGACCAGGGGTGGGAAAACTACGGCCCGCGGGCCACATCAGGACCGCTGGTCTCTTTAATCCGGCCTACTTGATGTGAGTGATTGAATGATCGGATCAATGAACGTGGAGCTCAAACAGAGGATTATATCATTTTTGGAGCTACTTGGGAATTTTCCCGAGCTGAATGACAGCGATTAGCTTTGTGATTTAACATGGATGAGCTGGACGTGAAGCTGTGAGGGAAAAAAGGGTTTGTGCATGAAATGCAAGCAAACCTTCAAAACCAAGCTGGTTTTATTTTCAAAGCAAATGTCAGACAATGTCCAGACAAATGTCGACAATTTTTTTTAAATTCTTTATATGTATCGTATCTTGTGCTGACCCGGCCCGTCTTTCAAATTTTAAAAATCAATGTGGCCCCTAAGCCAAAAAGTTTGCCCACCCCTGGGTTAGAGCCTCCTCGTCACAGCAAGAAGGTCCCTGGTTAGATTTCCACCGGTGGCGTTTCCGTGTGGAGTCTCCCCGCGTGAGCCCCGTGCACGTGGGGTTCCTCAGGGTTCTCTGGGTTCCTCCTGCAGTCCAAACACATGACGGAGGTTCATCAGAGACCCTACTTTGTCTAGACGTGTGAATGAGAGGCTGAATGGTCGGGTGTCTCTATATGACACATGAATGAGAGGCTGAATGGCTGTAAGTCTCTATATCAGGGGTGTCGAATTCATTTTGGTCACATACGGCCTAATTTGATGTCAAGGGGGCCGGACTAGTAAAATCATTACCTAGAAGTAGCACTAAGTCCAAATTTTTCCTTTGTTTTAGTGTAAAGGAGGTAAACAGGTAAATTCTAAAAAAAAATATATATGTAATGAACTGTTCCTCTAATAAAAATACATGACAAATTAATATTAAAAGTGACTATTAAAAAAGAATTGATGAAATTACACCCTAAAAATTTTGTTGAGTTAAAAGAGAAAATCTTGTCACTGTGGGAAACTTTGCCACTAGAATTTATAAGAAAACTGATTATTAGCATGTATAAGAGGAGGTGTAATGTTTACAAGGCTAATGGTGGCTACTCTGGTTATTGAATTAATCTTTTTTATTTTGCCCTTTTATTTTTTTTTTGCTATCGTTTTTGTGTTTTTTATAAAAATAAGAAAAGAAAAGGTAATTTTAACAATGTCACTAGATGTTTTTTCATCAAAAAAATCATTTTGTTTTCAAATTTTGAAGCAAAAAATACATTGCAAAGGTACTTTTTCATTTCTCCCATGCCTGTTTTCTTATGAAACCCACTGTATAAAACCCCCGATGCATGTGAGGGAAAAACACGCGGGCCGCATGATCACAAAAATTTGATTTCAGGCAGGGGGACACAAAATATTGTTCCGGGGGCCGCGTGTCTGAGACCCCTGCTCTATATAATGTATGAATTGTTGAATGTTTCTCATGTGAATGAGAGGGTGAAGAGTTTTATGGCTGTTTATGATGTGGAAAAGGGCGACTAAATAATTGTATGACTCTCTAATTGACATGTGAATGAAAGGGTGAATGGTTGCAGATGATGAATGAATGAATGAATGAATGAATGAATGAATGAAGTGCTTTCCTCCAAAGGGCTGTAAAAACCAAATGAGGACACACTGAAACAACAGAAACAACTCCAGATTCAGATCAGTCTGTCTCAGAATTCCAGAACGTGACAAAGAGTTACCTTTAATCGAAAGATAATTACATCGTAAAGATATTATAAAAGAGAAAGAACTACAAAAGTGGCGCGGGTCAAATGACGATGGAGCAATGAGTACATTTATGTACTGCATTACAAGTTCACAAGGTAAAATCAGTGATAAAAGCGTGTCGTATCAGTCGATGCGGGAAAATCAACCATAATTTTATCTGACGTCATTGATCTATATATTGATTTAGCCAATTCAAATCCGAGATAATGTGTAATATCTGTTAAAGGAGGACAGTCGGCTGTTTAAAAGGATTATATTCAATAGCTTTGTTGTAGTTACTTCCCCTCAGGCTCCCGTGCGACTGTGCGATTGGGCGACGGTTGTGACGTCACTGCCGATGACGATGTTCGCCGCGTCATGGCGGAAAGGTAAATAATTGGCGAAATGCAGACATACTTCGCCGGGAGCGGTATGGATTTGGCTTCAGCGTCCCAGCTTTACCCAGAATGCACCCCTGTGGGCATGGCGGCCGCTCGCTTTCAGACATAAACACCGACACACAGTGTGTTTCTGTCTGCTCACCTTTGAGCGTGCGTGACCGTTTATAAGCATCCCGCAACCCGGTGCTAGCGAACAGACTCCTGTGTGTGCAGAGCGAGAGTGAATCACCCCCTCGCGCCCCGTAAACCACCTGCCGGCCAAAATGCCCCAGCGGCTCCTTTTAATTCCCAGATGTGGCTCGCGGCAGCGGCGGCTAAAAGCAGCGTGGGGTCGGGGATGTGTGCTGCTGGTAGCTGTTAGCTGGTCGTCCACGGGCGCTAGACGGGTGCAGCAGCCATTAACCGAAGGCCGTATTTGGGAACCTAAACATCCGATACCCAACAGTCAAGAGTACCCGCTTCTATCTTTGCGACGCCCCAACGGCAACACCAATGAGAGTCCAGGGCGTCGGATCCACGTGCAAAGCGTTACCCTTGTAGCGCGTTGTGGTAATTAGCAATTTAGCGCTTCCAGGCACAGTTCAGTTTCATTACAAGTCGCGGGGGAAAATCGGTTTGGCTCACGCCTGAGCTCAATGCTAACCGCACGTCGCGATTAGTCCAAGCGCTCGCCATCGGTTTTTGAAAAGTTGTTCCTACCGAATTATGGAACAACAAATGCATTTCCTGGGGTCACGCTGTGCCACAGGTCAGATGTTTTTTTTTTTTTTTTGTTCAATCATGAAATGTTAATAAGTGTTTTCCTTGCGTTGGTTCATGCATGCAAATAAAAAGGGTAGATAAATCTTGTTTTTTTTTTTTGCTCTTATAAGCACTGTGAGGTGGATATTATATAATCTCCAGACAAGATACTCACTTTCTGTTCCATTGCACTCTAAGTGATAGACCGCCCTCCCCAATACATTCAACACATTATGTCATCACACCTCGCTACGAATAATCAGCTGCCTCCTGTTTCCCATGTAAATGGGAGTGGAAATATGTGTGTGTGTGTGTGTGTGTGTGTGTGCGTGTGTAAAGGCACTGCTGCACTCATTCAAAACAAGGCATGTCACGTGTCATAGCAGTTGAACATCTGACCAGTCTATCAGTACCTATTAGAAAAGAATAAGAATAAGAAAAACTTAATTTATCCTGAAGAAAATTGTTGTGCCAGAGCTACAAGAAATACATAATAATAATAAATAATAGTAGAAAATTGTATGAACAGTTAAAAAAAAGAAAAAAAAAGGGTGGGGAGAATAAGAAATACGAATAGATTATAAAGTGTCTGAATAGAATAGAGGGGCAGCTAGGTGGTGTAGCGGTTAGCGCGTCCACCTAACAGCAAGAAGGTCCCTGGTTGGATTCCCACACTTGGTTCTCTGGGTTCCTCCTGCAGTCCAAACACATGCAGAAGGTCTGGTGTAAGAAGATCGATTTTTGGAGTTTTCACCGGCAACCTCGGGCTCTCATTGTTTCCCCGCTGTTGTTGTTGTTGTTGTTGTTTTCCCGTCGGACGGCCCGAGCGTCACTCCGCTGCCAACGAGGACGCCGAAGAACAACACGCAGATGTGTCAATATTGACGGAGGCCGAAAGAGTTCGAGTCTCGCGGAGCGTCGGCCCCCGGGGGCCGGCCGAGCGGAGAGGAGGGGCCCGTTCTGTCACAACAACCCGACGGCGGCTCCCAGTGTGGGGGCCGTCCGGAGGGGCCGCCTTTTATTTACTGAGCTCGCATCGTCTTCCTGTTAGAGGTCGGGCTCACAAAGAAAACACCCGCCTTGCCTCTCCAGATGTGTGTGTGTGTGTGTCTACGTGTGTGTCCTCACACACCTGAAGAATACAATGTTCTAGAGGAATGTGAAGGACCAGTTCAGCTGGTTATTTCTAGAAAGCGAGTCCCTCTGTATCGCTTTTCCTGTGGGCTACCTGATAGCGCTAGCCGCTATTGTCCCAAGTCACGATTAGCAGGTCCAAAAATAACACACCCAGATATGACATGAAAGGTTTCTAAGAATAGCCCGTTTGTTAATTCTGCTTTCACACACACACACACACACACACACGCACACACTGGCCTGGATCTCTGCGACCTCGGGAGTCTTAAAATGAACGAGATTTAAAATAGCGCCCGTCTTTCAAGATGCGTTTCTAAATTTAATTTGATCACACTAGAGGGGATGTGATGTCGCGTTGTCACTTCGGCGTTGTGTTTCAAATCGGTGACACGAGACGGTTTATTCTACTGTTTTCTTCCTCGGGCCGCTGACCCCGACAACCTTGCAACCGGCCTTGCGACACGAATACAAAACAATCGACTGAAAAACTAGACCAGCTGCAGACGGTAGCATAGATGAACGACTGGATGCAAGATAGAACTAGTTGTTACTAATTTCTTTATAGATGTTACTACTACTAACTCCTAGATCAGGCTATTATTTTGGCTGGCGGGCCATATTTCTTTCATTTTTACGTACGGGCAAACTAGGTATCATGTCAATTGAACAAAATGAAAATTGCAATTTAAGTATTTGCATTTTTTTAGCATTTTATTTCAACTTTAAAATAATAAATGATCATATGAATGTACCGACATTATTTTGTATGTAATGATCCATAGAAAATTAAACAAAAGGAACAAATAAGAAGTTTCTAAATTCAATTGATTGATTGAAAATATCCAAAGAAAATTGGTTGGCGGGCCTGGATAAAAAAAGAAAAACGGCGGATGTGTCAAATGTCCTACATATTCCATCTGAAACATTTGTTTTCTGGTTATTTGATGGATAATTTAAATTCAAAATCATGCAATGCCATTTTTTGGGGGGATTAATTATTCAAAGGGATTCTCAGATCTCATCAAGAAAATAAACCTCTGGTCTCAGAAGCGTCCAAAAACCAGGAAGATTCAGAGTGTTTATTATCACATGTACAGTGTAGAAACATGTTTCTCAGCGCATTTGGATATATGCTGATAGGAAGAGTGTAAAACTTGTCATAAATGTGATCATAGATAAGAAACATCACATTGCATTACGCGGGATGTCCAGCACCAGCTGGAGGGATGGATCGTGTGGAGATCGGGGGTCTCCACACAAACCGGCCCTTTAGCATCCGCTAACGCTTGAAGGACCCGGGTCATGTGACCCCGTTCAGCGGAGGCAACCCCGCATACCTGAGCCCGAAACATCCGAGGACATTTAGGAAAGCTCCGATTTAATGGAAACGAAGGGATGGACTCTTGCCCTCTGGAGGAAGGCTCAGGCAGCCGGATTGGCCTTTTTTTTTTTTTTCGCGGTTTAGGTTAGAAGCAGACATCTTGATAAGTGCCCAGAACAACCGTGTGGGCTTTCATCGGTCCGCGAAGGTCAGGCGACCGTCGGCGATCCGCGACGGATGGATGCGCGTGTTGAATACGGGAAAGTTTGCAACGATCATCAAAAGGAGCCTTTCGTCACAATGGAGTCTGCGGCCGTGGCCCAATTTGGATGAATGTTTCAAAGTGTCGGAGCCTTCAAGGACAGACGAGAAGGAGTGGAAGTCAATCTGGCGAACAGATGCTGCAAAAATCCACAGTCGGGTGTTCTGTTAATCCCCCGGGACCTCCAATAGAGATACGAAACTATGATATCCGTCTTTACTAGCCCTTCTCCAGGCAGATCTTCTCATCTCGATGCAGACACCCAAGGACTCTTATCAGGGATGCTCATCTGTGAGAGGGTCACCGTGGGAGCCTGGACGCTTGCTATCGTCGTCCGCCCCTTCTGATGTTTTCTCCCGCGGTCTTAATGACTCGGTTTCGGCCCGATCGAGCGGAGCTCTCCGCCTCCGTCGGCGGAGTCCCCTCCCCGCGCCGCGGCACCCGGGCGTGCGTTTAATTAGAACCCTCGCAGGAGAACGTAGACGAGTGTTTCTCCAGGAATGTTAATCATTAGCGGGATCCTGGCTGAGCGGCTCTTAACTGTTACACAGCGTCGTCGGATTTTTCCTTTTGAAGCCGCGCGGCTCGGAAAAACGCTTCCACGTGTGCGACTCGCCGACTTTTCCTTCCCGGGACGGTCTTCTTCTCGGGGACGGCGGCAGCCCGTTCCTTCTGCTTCCTCGCCATGTAAGGAAGAGGTTACTTTTTTCCCTCGCCCGGCGTGGAAATGTCACGACGGCTTTCGCGAGATGCCGAATACCTCCACGGAGACCACACATGGCAGGACTCGCGCTTTACCGATCCCCGGCTTTTGTCGGCGCGAGTGTGTAGTGTAAGAGCGGCCCATTCATCCTCGGCCGGCCGTGTTGTAGACAGCCGCAGGCTTTTGTGGGGTAATAGTGTCCTCAAATAAAGGGGCTTCCTCCGTTTAACAGCCCCGGGAGGTCTGTCGCTCCGCTCTCCATTGTTCCCAATGAGGTCCGGCTTTTACAACTAGGTGAGAGGGTGTCAGGTTGAGTGTGAATTATGATAGCGGTCCCGATCGTACACCTCCGCCATGTTTGTGCGGTAGAGACAGCGGTGCACTGACTGCGGACGAAACCATTCGTCGCTTCTAAATCGGCAGTTTGTTTCTATACATAGCCGGTCACGCAGTACGAGCGTAATCCGCCGCTGAATTAAAGAGGGTCCCAACATGTCTCCGGTCGTGCAGTTCCCCAGAGTACGTGAAGTGAACTTCACTAAACTCCTCGTCTTGAGACAAATCCGGGGTTTAGCTGTCGCGCTCGGCCGCCCGCCCGCCCGCCCGCCCGCCCGCCGCTCTGTCAGGACGACACGGTCGGAGGGGTTAGGAGAAGGTGATGAGAAGGTTAGAAGGGTAACAAGCCCCGCGGCCTGACCCGAGTTTGTCTGCGGCAATCTAGCTAAGTCAATATCAATACGCTGCCTGCTCCACCAGTTGACCTTTTCCTCCCTCTTTCAAGGCGTAAAAAGGATTGTTGTTACAGTAGAGTGATAGGCTTTTATTGGCCTTTATAACTGAGGCTTTTGTTGGGCCTGTGTCCTGCTAATACCCGCCGGCGAGTCATTTAAACCTTGAGAATGCCTACTTTTTATAAGGTAGCTCACACACCAGCGAGAGCCGCTGCTAACAATGGTCATCAATGACACCGAGTTAAAGACTGACCTTCCATTTGCCCCTTCGGCACCCCGGTTTATGACGCGTCTCGGGACTTTCATTTTGCCCGTTTAAACCGATGACACGAGGCTTCGGCTCACACCGGGATCCATCTCTCGCCCAAGCTCGGGCTCGGACCGGACGCTTTATTTTTCCACACCACCGACGGGAATCCGGGTTTTATCATCGCGCCGTAGGTTCGGAGGATCCCCGTCCCGTCATTGTCGGGGCGCGCCGGCGGAGGACGACCTCGCCGCCAGCGCGGGGGGCTGTTTTCACCGTGGTGAGAAGGTGCAGACCAGGTGTTAGGTGCTGTTCGTGTTGTTGCGGCTATGACAGGGGGAGTGGGCCGTAAAGCCCCGGGGCCACAGATTTATTGGTCATCTGGCGCTCACCGAGGTCTAGGGTCAGGGATGCACGGCTTAAGCCACATTATATTATTCGACTATCTGGAGTGAACCTTGAACTGTGAGACGGTGAGGTTTCTTCTAAACAATAGTTATACAACAATTCGGGACGTTAAAATACTTTACCACGCTTTGCTCATTGTGAGAGCCCATTGTCCGTTTACAAGTTTAGTGATATGTATTTGTCCTTTTCTCTCCAATCTCCGAGGGAATCAGGAATAGGTCATTGATGCTGAGATTAGCGGCTTAACTTTGCAACAAAAAAGCAGGATGCCGTGTCGTCCCTCCCCTCAAAGAGTTGCTAATGGGGCCGGGCGGTGAGCCTTTTTGGACGAGCACAAAGGCCTGAGGTTCTGGCGTGAAAGGGTGCCTTTCCTCCCTGGACTTGGCTGCTACAATGGCTTTGTCCACACACCCGCCCTTCGCCACCATTTAACTGTTTGGAGAATTGCATATTTTCTATGCGTATTCTATGTAGCGGCGCTGTTCGCTGAGAAAAAAAACAAACACTTTAATAGTCACTATGTTTGGATATCCCATCAAATCTAAGTATATTTGGAGGGAAGATGTGCTGTCAATCATGCACAGCCGGAAATAAGCCGTTGAGAAGACAGATTTTGGTGTTTTTTGACATGTTGAGCCGCCCGTTCTGCCTTGAGGATATATGCCGTATATGTAGCGTTTAGCCTTTGCCGCTAACGTGGCTTAAAATATATTGTCTCAAGAAGATGCGCACTAAAGCTGTCCGTCAAACGTTGTCGGATCAGAACGTCAAGGTCACCGGCGTGCGCGTCGACGCCACCCTCGCAAAATGACGCTCTCCTAAATGTTCCCCAAGAAAGCTGTTTGTTTGGTAGATTCTTTGCACCCCGATCGAATTCTCCGCTGCTCTCGGAAAGAATAATTCAATTCTGCAAACTTGTCTTTTTCGGGTAAGTGACTTTTTGAGGTTTCAATTAAACATCCCAAAAAAAAAAAAAAAAGAGGGGGGCAGGTTACAGAAGGTGCAACTGTCCAGAGTTTGACCTGAACCGGTCACTTTTGTTTTCTGAGGCAACAGGAAGAGACCTCATGCCATGACATTCTTGCCGAGGTAAAGGAGAGGCAAAGGTCAGCTGCAAACTCCTCGGGGAGTTTCACTGGACAGGCAGGTCTGCGCAATTGTGTTTTATTGATCAGGTATAAAACTAGAACCACTGTAGTTCTGCGCGCAGTAAAACAGCCTGGATGCCGGAGGCGCTGCTGAATAGCGGCTGATAGTCACTCTGATTTCTGGCTAAATAACAGATCACTTGCTGGAGTAAGGATTCTACAAGGGTGAGCTTTTCGAGAGTCCAAATCGTTTGAATCGAATTAACCCTCGGCACGTTAGCCGGGAACCGGCCTTAGTCTTACGGCCTTCAATCCAGGAGAAGGATAAACATGAAGGGAACCCACAGGCGACGGTGCCTATCCAGAGTGTGCGATAGATCCTATACAGGTTAGCGTCAGGATAATATTCAAACCATCTAATGGGAATGTGTAGTAATGTTAAAAAGCACGTGAAGGAAAAGTAAACCAAGACGGCGTTAAACCCATTTGGCCGAAATAAACACTTTGCTAACCTGTGGCGTTGTTCGCTAAGAAAGCTAGCAAATAAAGCTAGCAAAATAATAGCTTCTATAGCTGTGATTCATCCCTCGAGGCCCGATAGCGTCTCTGATTCAGACCCAAGGATAGGGAGGTTCATAAAAGTGCTTTCTTTGGCTCCATTAGGTCACACACTTATTATAAAGTTGTAGTTAGCGAGCCGCTTCCTCCGAAAAAAAAAAAAACCAACAAAAAAACATTTCGGGGCAGGAGAAAGTAAAAAAAAAGAGGCAAACCGCTGGATAATCAAAGCGTGACTACAACATTCACCACCTTCCCCACATCTTTGAGCTGCTGATAGGAAAAGGGGAAAGAAGAATGTCATGTGAAAGCTGTTGCGGGTAGGCGGCGGTCGGCGCGGTAACAAGCTCTGCCATTGCTAATGTGCTACTTAAAGGCCCGGTTCCTGCTAGAACTTCACCGGTGGTTCTCATTTGGAAGCATATGTCTGAGGTACGGGGGTGGGGGGGAGGGGTCGACGGAGGAGCGACACCCCGCTCCCCCGTGACTGGCTGCGACGAGGATAGAGGGCTGGGCTTGGGCGGAAGGGGTTAGGGCTGGAGCTGGACAAGGGGAGGGGAAAGTGGTGGAGGAGAGAGACAAGAGTTGGATGACCATCTTGCCGAGGTGTTCCAAGTACGAGCTCGGACAGCCCTCTCTCAAATTCTGCAGTTTCAGATGTAGTATGGGCCGCTACCGCAGAGGAGATGCTGTGCGAGGCGGCTAGATACTTCCGTCCTGGGAAACGGCTGACAATCATCCGTGTCTGATATGGAGCCAAGGGGAAGAAGAACCTACTAGGTCTGGATAGAACCGTGATAAGACCCCCTTTTTCCGCTCGCCTGGTGGACGTTTGCCTACATTGAGGTAAGCTCACCTGGGAGATGACACAGATCTGATGTTTTAGAAGTGCCCGTGTAAAAGTGCGCCGAGTGATGTTTTTAACGGAAAGTTATGAAATTCACAGTTAGATCATGGAAATTTGGGAAATGTCAAACTCAGATGCCCCGGTTTGCGACGTGAAGGGCATGATTTTGATTTTACGATACGAAGGACTGAGCCAGCACGTGATGACAAATCTTAATAGAGTCGGACCGGCCGACGCAGGAGGTCCCTGCTGTGTGACTCCATGGATATGTCACTCCCATCCATTTGGTCTTTGAAAAACACTCCCGTGGCCTACAGTAACAAGACAAGCGTGCTCCTCTCTGCTGCCCCTGCCTATCTCCCAGCTGAATTTCCACCTACGTAGCTCCAAACTACAGATTCGTGAAAACAAAAAGTCCCGAGTTGCTATTTCTCTGTTCCCGCAAGGATCCGACTGTCCTGAAAAAACACTGGTCTGATAGTTGCGGACGGTCACAAGGGAGCCGCTTTTAAATGTCCACGCTGAAATGCTGCTTCTCGAAATGACGACGCGTTTCTCGTCCGCTGTTGAAAAAAACAGGGCTTGACTCGGTTCACAAGCAGAAATTTTTCGAACAGAAAAATCCTGTTTCCCCCCACCGAGCAGAGCCCGCGATGCCGAGCTGGCAGGGGCCAAGTCAAACATGTTGGTCCGGTTCAAACCGACGGAGAACACTGTGTGGAGTTGTGCGCTTGTCCATCATCTAGTCCCTGTAGGAGCGGCTTTCCTGTGTACACACTAAAAGACTGTAAATCCAGCGTGCACGTGTCGGGACATTCAAGGACTACGGTCAAACCGTTGGTTAAACCTTGGAAAATGTCACAGAGTTCCTGTTTTGGGAGCCACAAAAGAAAGAATACTGAAATATTGATGAAAATGCCTTCCCCTACTTGTTTGAAGGCTACAAAAGAGCTGTTTCGGACGGACCTTTTTGAACCGAGCATCTGATCTGTGCGAGAAGGTCCAGACATGTATGTTCGTCTTTTGCTTTTGGTACATTTGCATGGCTAAAGGTGTCACTCAAGAACTCGCACAACCTAACCTCCCCATCCTTTGTGGATCTCGTGACATCTACGCATTCCTACTCTTATACATGTCAGACACCTCCCTCCTCCCTCCACTGTAGGCAGATCATTCAGATATGCAGGCCTGGAGCTCCGCAAGCCATGTTAACAAGCACCTTTACAAAGGAGTCAGGGGCTGTTAAACATTCAGGACTGCAGGGGTCTGGCCAGTGTGGGAGGAGGCCAGGGCCCCTTGTTGGTGGAACATTTCCAAAAAGCCAACGGTGATGAGTCAGTGAGTTCGGAGTAGTCGACATAAGCGTGGCTTTGTCGCTCACTTGAGCGCTCCCGTCCGTTAGAAGAGGAAAAAAAAAAAAGGTCTCCGGTCAAACTCGGGAGGTGAGCTGACCGACATCCGAGGAAATAATTAGCATTCAGGTTTTTTACAAGAAAGGGGCCTTTGCCAGGCATCAAGCTGCGCGCGTCTTGTATTCCTTTTTTCGCGAGCTCGGCTGAAGTTCAAGCCTGACATTCCTGTGATTCAGAGCCGGCCCTATGAGACGTCCTGGTGGAGACAACGATCAGCACGTGGGATCGGAAGTCTCTCCAACAGATGCGTACGCCTGAAAAACGAATCTCAGTTCCTGACCGAACCTGCCCGCGCTTCGGTATCTCCCGCAAGAAACCCTAGCCGCTCTCAAACAAGGCCACATTTTTGCAGGTTATTTTGGTCTCATTTGCAAGTCAATAGAGGTGAGCAGAGCGAGAGATTGTCTTTCCGCTCACCCCACTCTCCCGGTTGAGGACAGGTTATCTGGGTTTCAGGGCTTTAACTGTCATGTATGAGATAACACAGCATCTTCAGGAGGAGGAGGAGACAGAGAAGGGCCTTAAAGTGAGATAAACAAGCCCTCCGTGGAATAAGCCATGAGTGGATTCCTTCTCAAAGGCGGCATTGTTCCGGGGCACCAGACGCGATTCATGGGACGAGAGGTGAGCCAGTCTGCCCAACTCAACGCTCTGGGGAATGACGGATTTCTCACCCGTGAATCCGCGACTGCCCGCATTCTGTACCCCAGTCATTTCCCCTATGAAAGCCACGGGTAGATTAGTAATAACGGCAGAGTTAATCATCCACAGTCACCGCTCGAGGAGGAGCCGGGTCCGAGCATACGGCTGACTAACAGGCTACGCTGCAGGATGTTCCTTCAGCCTCCACTGATACGTAGCTTCGTGTGCGCCAACGTCGCAGAGAAACACAAGCTTCACTTCCTGCGGCTTCTAGACGTATATACCATTCCAGGAAAGAGCGCAGATTTTCTGACCTCTTCACTGTCACGCCTGTGTTCAAAGACCGCGGATCCTGTGTGTCTGGTTTTCTCAGCTGTCTTTCCGCGGCCCTGCCTGCCCTTGCCGACCACAGGGGGGCTCAGGAGCAGGGGGGGCGGGCAGGCTGGTGGACACCGGCTGGGCTCCCATGGGCTCCGGCTGGATGGAAACGCCTCATCATCTCCGTGCCAGGATCTCACTACGTAAAGCCTGAAGTCTTCTACCGATGCTGTTTACATCCGGAACAGTTTTAGATTTAATATGAACCCCTACCAATTTCATTGAGACGGTTGACTCACAACTCGGTCAGACTTGCGAAGCGACGCTCCGTTGCCACATGTAGCCTAGCTTCATCCAATTACGGTTGGGCTTTATTCCGAGGACGATCTGTTTTCCGGCCCCGGCTGACACATTTATCGGGCAAAAAGGTCAGAAAACAGAGACGACAAAATATACGGCTATCAAATTAAAGTTCGGCGACGACTAACTTCCTCGTGAAAAGTTCTTCATGTTTGCCGCCGTATTCGCACGATGCCCTCCGACAAATCTATATCACAATAAGTTACCGCTCCAACCACGATGAAATTATGTTGGCATTTGTTTCTATGAAGTTCCTGGTGTATTCAGTGGTGTCGCCGGAGTCTCTTGATGACTACGACAGCTAAAACTGTGTCCACCATATCTGTCCACAACCCCCTACTGTCCTTCCCTGTCCCAACCACCTCACCTGTCTGGCATTGCTGCGTCCATCTAAAACATCAAAGGGTGATCAGGCATCACTGCAGCAGGTTGGAAAACAAAAAGACCAAAGCAAAAGGGGGGTTAAAGGGAGAAAACGGTCTTCTGGACATTCCCCATATGGTGTTCCTGCTCTCTTACCAGGCCAGTGTTTATCCAGACCTCGGGCTCAACTGGCATCGGGTCCCACGTGGTGGCCTCTCTCTGGAAACGGAAGCGACTCGGGAGGCTAAACCGTTAGCAAATAGGAGGTCTGCTAGCATTTGTTAACAATTCGCAAGAATGACATCACCTCGTGAAGCTTTAGAAATGTCCCACATGAGAAGGGTGCGCGCTTTACTACCACCGCAACGGCAGTTTGAGAGGGTATGCCATCTTTATAAGTTTCTTTGTGCAGTCTATACATGAACCATGGAGGCTTACTCAGACACCGTAATGGGATGAGGAGAAGGACTGGAGGCGCCGTGAAGAGCTGTAACCGTGTGATTCGGCCGGCGGTTTCATGGCACCGACGTGGCAACGCTTAGGGAGTCAGTTTGTAAGCTTGTTAAAAAGATATTCCCTCCCCTGTCTTTGTCGCTCTCATCCTTCTTCCTCCTTCCTTATTCGTCCTCTGTCGATTTAGTACGAAGAGTGTAATGAGCCTGGCGAACGCGCGCACGATGGCGGCCGGCATCCAAGGCGGGGCGCGCCAGCGGGACCTGGCGACGGAGCAGAAAGCCGGCAAGCTGACGTCCGGTTTCCAGCGCAGCTCCACATCCGATGACGACTCGGGCTGCGCGCTGGAGGAGTACGCCTGGGTCCCACCTGGTCTGAGGCCCGAACAGGTGAGCAGCAATCGGGCGCTATGGATTATTCGCTCTGCTCTCGGTATTCATGAGTAAACTCCGAGCAATACTCGGATCGCGCCTCATGTAGCACAGGAAGGAAATGGGAGAAAATGGGAGAAACTTCTTTCTTGTCTTCTTCTTCTTCTTCTTTCAGCTTTTCCCGTCAGGGGTCGCCACAGCGAGTCAACTTTTTCCATCTAACCCTATTCTCTGTATCCTCCTCTCTCACACCAACTACCTTCATATCCTCTCTCACCACGTCCATAAATCTTCTCTTTGGTCTTCCTCGAGACCTCTTGCCTGGTAGCACCAATTCCAGCATCCGTCTACCAATATATCCACTATCCCTCCTCTGTGCATGACCCGACCATCTCAGTCTGGCTTCTCTGACCTTCTCTCCAAAACATCTAACATGTGCCGTTCCTCTGATAGACTCATTCCTGATCCTATCCATCCTGGTCACTCCCAAAGAGAACCTCAACATCTTCATCTCTGCAACCTCTAGTTCTGCCTGCTGTCTTTTGGTCATTGAAACAGTTTACAGTTTCTAGTCCATACGTCATCGCTGGTCTCACCACTGTCTTGTACACCTTTCCTTTTATTCTGGCCGATAGTCTTCTATCACATAGTGCCCCTGACACTTTTCTCCACCCATTCTTGTACGCGATGTTATTCTTTTCCTTTTAGCTCCTATCTTCAGGGGTTGCTATTTGCGTGTCGACTCCCTTCACCTGACCCTATGTTCTGCATCCCCTTTTCTCACGCTGACCAACTTTGTCCTCTTTCACTACGTCCGAGAACCACCTGTAAAATACAAACCCGCGTTGCGCGGAAGAAAAACAAATAGATCCGACCGCGACTCCCTTTCACCAACTCTGGTAGACAGCATGTACGAGACAGAACTACCCATTTCTGAAAACCCTTTTGCTTGGTTTCTTTGTTCTCCCTTCAGACTTTTCTGTCTACAGTTCAGCCACTTACAGGAAGGATGTATGCGCATTTATTTACAAACTGCGGCGTGCGGAGATCTGCTTGTGATTATCAGATCTGTTCGGGGGGGGGGGGGGGACTCGGCGGGCCGGGCCAAACTGCTGCTGGCAGTGTTGGAAAAGCAGACCCCCACACCACAAACACAGCGGCGGCCTTTAGTTGTGCCTGCGAGGCAGCCAGTACGATGTGGCATTTTCCCCAAACTTGACTGTTCCCCTCTTTCCTCCCAAGTCCCCTCTTTCCTCTCTCGCTCCCTCCATCCTCCGTTAAACCACAAATGCAAGAGGGGGTGGGAGTGTTGAGCAAGAGGAGCGTGGGTTCCCAAACCCGGAGTCTTAACACCCAAACATGTAGGGGCCTTTGTTTGGGAAATGCATGGGTCAACTGTAATGCCTTTACTACAGCCATTCCCCTAAATGGGGAGTGTATTATGGGTCATCATTATAGTGAAGGCAGCACATAGGGCCTGGGAGGTAGCTGATTATTCCTCAGCCACTAGAAAGCTGGATGAGGGGTAATAGCAGCATGAAAGTGTGCATAATTTATAGTGGGGGGCCACGTTTGGGTGATTGTCGGGGTAAATTGCCGTCGCTCCCCCTCTTTAGACGGCTCGAGCTGCAGGAAGTCCCCCGACACACAGAACAAGCACATCCCACCTCTTTATCTGGCCGGCCGGCAGTAATGTCGCCTGCCTCGTAAAGTTTAGTCTCCAGTGTCGGCCCCAAGGGTCAAAGTGCCACCAAGGCAAGCTGCTTTGTCCTGTCCCTATAGAGACAAGCTTATGATTGGGAAAATACAACCGCCAAACTTATTTGACCTTTGACCTGTTTTGACTTTTTACTGCAGACTTACGAAGAGCATGAGTCCACCATTGTCAACAGTACTATACACGGTTATTGATTTTTTTTTTTAATTTTTTTTTTTTTAAACAAAGTATTTTTTTAAATACTTTGCAGAACTTCCACACAGCGGATCCGGTCCCAAATAACGCATTGGTTTTCAGGCTCTTTGGAAAGAATTTCGGTTTGCAAATATACGCCGCTTTGACCAATCAACCAATCGTGCCGTGTTGCTAAGACGTCTTTGAAAAACAATATCGCAGAAGTGATTGTTTTCCTTCGTACACTATCCGAGAAAAAAAAAAAAAGAAAAACACCCCAAAAAAAATACAAATCCCCAGAAAATGCAATTACAGGCCTTTTGCCTTGTTTGTAACAAAACGCTGGAAATTTTGCCCTCCTGCCTCAGGGGAGACCGTGGCAGACGTAGCCTTTTTTATGATTTTGGAGAAGCCAGGACTCGATCTGGCTGTCACAGCAGACGGGAGACAGCAGGAACACGCATTGCTTAAAAAGACTAACTAAAGGCCGTTTAAGTGGTTGAAAAGGCATCGACGCTTCAGCCGGCAGATTTCACAGCCGGGGCCCTCGGCAACATGCGGGGATGTTAAATGCCCCACATTTGTATACACTGTGGAGATTATTGTAATGCTAATCCGAGTTTTCCTGCCGCAGAGATTTCCACAAACATCCACAGGCTTAACTCTCGGTCATGTTTCCCGGCAAGGTAGGAATGGCCTTCAGCGACGACTGAAATAAAGGTAGAAAACGCACAGGTGTCCACTGTTGATTCCAGAATAAGCCAGGCGACCCTCTGCATGAAGAAGAATTTGGTAACCTCATTTTGGCTAATGAATTAGATGAGGCTACTGTGTTATCAGTCACGGCCGACGACAATTGGCATTTCTGACTGAGTCATTCAGTTGCAGCCGAAGGACAAAGTATGAGAGTGCGCGTAATTAGATTTTTGTCTGACAAGTCGCATTCTAACGTCACAATGTGCCAATGTCCCCAGGTCCAATTATATTTCTCCTGCCTGCCTGAGGACAAGATCCCATACGTGAACAGCCCGGGGGAAAAGTTCAGAATCAAGCAACTCCTCTATCAACTGCCACCGCATGACAATGAGGTAAGAAGAATCTTTTCAGAGACGCGAGGAAGTACGTCGCAAAGTACTCCGAGCTCGAGGCCTTCGTTTTACTTCGGTTCTGCGGTAGTTCCTCGGCGTGAACCAATAGCCTGATAGCCCAGTGGATCTTTTCAATGTCAGCCCTTGGCTTTCAACTTAACATCATACCGGAGGAATCTTGTCCCGTGATCCCGTGGGCATATAGCGTGGGCATAAAGCGACTTTTGACTTGATGATTTTATTATGTTTGCCGGAGCCCCCACCAGCTGGATTCCTGTCATAGCAGTGGGTTTTTACAAGGACTTCTCAGCAGGAGAGAGGGACGCTGACTGAAAGAGGCTTTATGTGATGCCACCGCTGCAGTGGCACCACGGGTCCAGTCGACTGTCTCCCTTCCTTTGTTGCCCGTCCTCTTGATTTCACTCTCAACAGAGGGCCTTGTTTGTGTAAACGTCTGCTTTGCCTCTTGTTAAGTCTTTGGGAAACATCAAAAAGGCCTGTAGTAAAAATGAGGTTCTCAATCAGGGGACCGTGAGTGGAGGTGCAAAGGGGGAGTAGGGAAGGGCAAGCTGGGGTCAAGAGTTGCCTTTGTTCGGCGTGCCCTGGTATGTACTCTGCCCTCTCCCATACTCACTGAAGTTAATCATCTTTCTTTGCGTCTGAAAGTCCTGCAGTGGAATTACATATCACGACTGAGAGAATTCACGACTGAGAGAATTGTCCAATTTGTGAACCGATTTTTCAAAATGCCCTCCAGCTCGCTTACCAAGTGTCCCCTTCCTTCCCAGGTACGCTATTGCCAGTCCCTAAGTGAGGAGGAGAAGAAGGAGCTACACATGTTTAGTGTCCAGAGGAAGAAAGAAGCACTGGGGAGGGGATCGGTGAAGCTGCTGCCCCGCAACTATCTGAACAGGATCTGCAAACATGTATGTCCCTCAACAGGGTTTGTCATGGAGAGGAGCTCTAAGAGCTCATTTTTAGACATGGACTCGGAAATGTCCGTATTCTGCGCATGTAGACCCGTCTAGAACTCGAACCCAGTGGATGAGCTCAAAGAGATGCCGACACAAACTGGACATGTAGTCCTGCATACGAGTCTTTGCTAAGTGGCTTGGAGAAATTCCATTTTATAGCTTAGGAGTTGAGTCTCATCCAAACATCGTCCCACTCATGCGCCTCCACGCTCAATATCAACCCGATCATCAGAATGACTTCTGCTTGTTTTTCTTACATTTCCCTGCAGAGGAACATAGAATATTACGGAGCCACAGGAAGTATGTGATAACGGGACGGCATATTGATCCGCAGTTATGTGTGTGTTGCAGTGTGGTGAAAACATCAACTGTGGCGAAATGGCAGTGTTCGCCTCCAGGGCAGGACCGGCTTTGAGCTGGCACCCGGCGTGTTTTGCCTGCGCCACGTGTAGTGAACTGCTCGTGGATCTGATCTACTTCTACCATGATGGAATGATCCACTGCGGGAGGCACCACGCCGAGCTCCTCAAACCTCGATGCTCAGCATGTGATGAGGTAAGCACTGGATTGAAATACCGCGGAAAAATACGAGGGAGTTTCAGTGCTTAATTCATAACCCGTATGAAGTACTTCCTGCAAAGCAATGCAATCGCCTCTAACTTTAACCCCAAATGAACATGTAACCCGATCACAAAGAGGCGACCGAAGGGAAATGCGAAGTGACATCGTATGCACGCCTCCGTCTACAGATCATATTTGCGGACGAATGCACCGAAGCAGAGGGACGTCACTGGCACATGAAGCACTTCTCCTGTTTCGAGTGCGAGACGATTCTCGGGGGGCAGCGCTACATCATGAAGGACGGAAGACCATACTGTTGCGGCTGCTTCGAGTCTCTCTATGCAGAATACTGTGAGGCGTGCGGAGAACATATTGGTAAGATACTGGTACTTTGGCTTCGTGATTATAGCGGCAGGGGTAAACGCGCTCAAGCAGGTGCAGCGCAAGGGGTGGTGTGCGATAAAAGAGCATCGGCCAGAATGAAAGAAAATGTGTACAGGACCGAGTGCCGAGACCCGCAGTGATGTACGGTAGAGACAGTGGCATTAATGAAAAGCCAGGAAGCAGAGTTGGAGGCAGCAGAGATGAAGATGTTGAGGTTCTCTTTGGGACAAACGGGACATCAGGCATGGGTCCATCAGAGGGACACTGCATGTTAGATGTTCTGGACAGAACATCAGAAGGATGCTGAGGTTGGAACTGCCAGGCAGGAGGCCTAGAAGAAGATTACGGATGCGGTGAGAGAGGACATGAAGCTAGTGGACACAGAGAATTGGGTTGGATGGGGGAAGTTGATTCGCTGTGGCGACTCCTAGAGGTAGTAGCCAAAAGAAGAAGATCATAACACCAGGTTTGATCTGTGGGCAGGAGCACTAACCATGTCATCTACTCCCTTGCCAGGTGTCGATCATGCTCAGATGACGTACGACGGTTTCCACTGGCATGCGACCGAAAACTGCTTCAGCTGCGCCCACTGTAAAAGTTCTTTAATGGGATGCCCTTTCCTGCCGCACCAGGGTCGTATTTACTGCTCCAAGGCCTGCAGTCTAGGGGAAGACGTGCACGCCTCTGACTCATCTGACTCAGCGTTCCAGTCAGCTCGCTCTCGCGAGTCCCGTCGCAGTGTGCGCATGGGCAAGAGCAGTCGCTCTGCAGACCAATGCAGGCAGTCCCTTCTCTTTTCACCTTCTGTCAACTATAAATTCCCCGGGTTTAGCGGGAATGCTGAGGACACCGTGACAAACAAGCTTGCTCATATGAACTTATCTGATGAGCACTTCTGGAGGGGACGGGGTGAGGAGGCAGAGGCACCAGAGGACCAGGTTGAGGAGTGGGCTGAGCATGAAGACTACATGACCCAGCTCCTCTTGAAGTTTGGCGAACACGGGGTCTTCCAACAGGCCAACGACTCCAGACCCACTGACTTCTGGATTGCGGACAGAGATGCAAAGTCAAGGCCAGAGTCCTCCAAAGCCGATAGTACCAATGAAACCGCGAGGGGGAGTCTGGCCAGTAAGAAGTACCAGGCTGACATGTACTGGGCCCAGTCGCAGGACGGGCTTGGGGATTCAGCCTACGGGAGCCACCCAGGCCCGGCAAGCAGCAGAAAAATCCAGGAACTAGAGTTGGATCACGGAGCTGGAAGCAGCATGGGAGATGAGACACAATGGTACAATGGTTCTCTAGAGTGTATCACAGATGAGTTAAAGAAGACGGATCCAAGTGTCAGAGGCTCCACGGACTCACTGGCTCTCTCCAATATCACCGGTGAGTACCAATGGCCATGTGCAGCAAAAGGCATCTTTTTGTGATCGTCGGAAAGTGGGTATAAATTTTCTCCTTCTTTCCTAGGTGCTTCTGTTGATGGTGATAGCAAAGACAGACCTTTGGTTTATTCCCTACAAGGCTTCCATGAGTTAGAGGCCGAGGCCTGTGAGAAAACAAGTAATATGGGAACCCTCAACTCCTCGATGTTACACAGAAGTGCAAACTCACTGAGGAGCCTTGTTTCAGAGCAGGAGGGGGAAGTGGAGAACATCGCAGAAGAGGACATACCTCTGCAAGAGGATAGGCCTAAACCTCACGTGCCTGCCCTCAGGAGAACGCGTTCGCAGTCTAAGCCGCAGCAAGTCAAATTCTCTGACGATGTGGTGGACACCGGGCATTATGGGGATATCCCGGTGCGGCAGCCCCCGATGAGTGAGCGGACTCGCCGGAGGGTGTACCACTTTGAGGAGCAGGGTCAGGACCTACACTCTGGGCGCCATCGTTACCACCATAGGAGGCGTCGCAGTCGCAAATCTTGCTCTGATAACGCGCTTAATCTCTTGCCAAAGGAGAGAACCCAAAAGGGCAGCAGAGTAGAGCGTACAGAGCCCCCTAAGGGACACCATGCCTTTTATGGACAGCCCAGTCCTGCCACCATGTCGGACTTTGGGCTACGGGGACCAGCCATGGGGAAGTTCTTGGGGCTGTATGGCGATGAGGATGATTGGTGCTCCACGTGCTCCTCTTCCTCCTCAGATTCTGAGGAGGAAGGGTTCTTCCTGGGCCAGCCCATACCTCAGCCGAGGCCCCACAGACAATATTTCACTGACGACATGCCAAGCGCCTTGGCTAGCATGTCCTCCCCCCAATACAGCCAACGGACTAAATCCAAAAAGAAGAAAGGTCACAAGGGTAAGAACTGTATCATTTCATAGACGTGTTAAGCTCAGTTTTCAGTAACGCTTTGTAAACCGCCCCTGCCTCTCAAGTCCAATGTTTGAAATGCAACGGTGTGTATGATTTTAAAAGCTTCACGGCACTCATTTTACCAGGGTGTTTTGTGCAAGAAGAAGTAATTTGTCTGATCCACCCCGTGCGTGTGCTCCTGCAGCATTACACGGCGCTGGAAAAGCAACAAAGTATTTCACAGTGATGCATATTTATGAAAGCACCATCTAAATATATTAAAGTTATTAATGTATATATTGTAGAGTTAAAAAAAAATGGCTATTTTTCTATCCTTGGGATGATGACATACTTTGAACCAAAATGGCATTAACATTAAACTAATGGTGGTTTGGCAAAGTGTCATTTCTCCATTGTGCCAACAAAAGCAGCAGCAAATCGACTGTGACCCATTGCCTTCAAACGTGGCTTGTAACTGGGCCGGCGCGAAAAAAACACTGTACAACACGGCCTGGTGGATTGGTATTTATAGGTCATGACGTATCAAACACCAATCATTGTAATCTGTAAAAATGTAAAAAAGTGAAATATAAGGCTAACGATGGTGAGGATGATGGTGAGGATGATGATGATGATGATGATGGAAATAAAATATCTATAACATGAAAGTTGTTTTATTGTGTTTTTCTTTTTTCCAGCATGCATAATGAATACAAAGAGACAGCAAGCGCTTCATTCATGAGCCAATGTTTAGTGGTATACTGAGGGTTTGACCCCACATTTAATGACAGTGAGGCATTGACAAAAAAAAAAAAAAAATGTTTCAACTATAATCTTGATTTTAATATAAAATAGCTCCGCGATTTTCTGTTGATATAACGCTGCTGGCCCTCCAATATACATGCTATAGTACGCATTAGTTGTACTGGCAGGTTGCACACAATACAGCAAAGGTTATAATAATTGAAAGGTTCGATTCATAAAATTAAACTGGGAAGTAGCGAAGGATATTTGACCGTTAGCCTGCAGATTGAGGCTCCACAGTCTTACCCATAATACAAAAGGTACTTTAATAACAACCCATTTCAACAACTCCTTTTTACCCGTCATTGGACTTTCAGTCCAGAAGCTCCAAGGAAACGGTCAACACCTGTTGGGTCGACCGAATGTGAATATGATTAATAAAAAAAATCACATTTACAGCGACGACGATTTATTTATCCGAGATTAAAACAAAGTAAAGTGACAGACTTGGTGATATGATCTTCCTGGTTGGGCCCACCGCCCACGAGCGACACTGGTACGCATTGCCTCTCAATCGTATAGTGCTAAATACGTGATTTTTTGGTGAAATGAGACATTGTCCGTTACTTTTTCCCACACTTGGGTCTAACATCCTTGGTGGCACTAGCCTTTTGGCCTGCGGACAAAATAAACTGCAACCCGATGTTGTATACAATAATGATAAATGATAGGTAATAAAGTTAAATCTTCAATTTACAGATATCTTGTCCACAGTCATACTGATGAAAAGTTTGTGTACAACTGACATGGTAATGTCCTTTTTTTTTTTCTGTAAGCATAAATATTTACAAGCTGCTGCCATGTCAGTGGCCTTATTTAATCCCCCTTCACAATCATTGCTGTTATTGGTCTCAAAAACCCCAACACTGTCGCTCTCTGGGGAAACCGAAATTAAAAAGCCAGTTTAAAACCGCACGTTACCATGCCATAGAGTTCGCCTTCTGCTCACGCTGAGGCGTTGTGAGATTCTAATACCTCATCCAGCTCTTTCACAAAGTGCCTGAGGTCATCCAGACAGTGTTGTTTGAGCTCTGATAAATTTTCCTCCAGGGGTTTCTGCAGCAGGGTCTCCAGAGAGGGTTCCTTGGCCACCAGCATCTTCACCACTGTGCAGAACGTCTGGCAATCCTGCCTGTAATGCTTGGACAAAAAAGAAAAAAAAAAAAAAAAAACAGGAAAAAATGTCAACTTTCTCTGCGACAGGGGTCTCGGACACGCGGCCCTCGCAACAATATTTTGTGGCCCCCTGCCTGAAATCAAATCTTTGTTTTAGTGCGGCCCGCGTGTTATTTCCTCACATGCATCGGGGGTTTTATACAGTGGGTTTCATAAAAAACGGGCGAGGAAAAAATGAAAAAGGAACTTTGCAATGTATTTTTTGCTTCGAAATTTGAAAACAAAATGATTTTTTTGATGAAAAAACGTCTATCGCATAGTTAAAATGATCTTTTCTTATTTTTATAAAAAACATAAAATCGATTGTGAAAAAAAAACAACGGCAAAATTAAAAAGATTGATTTAATAACCAGAATAGCCACCATTAGCCTTGTGAACATTACACCTCCTCTGATACATGCTACTAATCAGTTTTCTAATAAATGCTAGTGGCAAATTTTCTTACAGTGACAAGATTTTCTCCTTTAACTCAACAATATTTTTCAGTTGTAATTTCATCAATGCCTTTTAAATAGTTAATTTTAATATTAATATGTCATGTACTTTTTAGAGAAACAGTTCATTACATTACATTTACATTACAGTCATTTAGCAAACACTTTTATCCAAAGCGACTTACAAAAATTGCAATTCAATAACCGAAGATCCAAAGTAACAGTAGTCGCTATTCAGAAGTCACCACGCTACCAAATAGCCATCTCGAAACCATATAGATACATACATTCATTCCTTGTTTTTTTTTTGGGTGGGTGGGCTAAGTGCAATTAGTACTGCTACTACTAATATTACTAGTGCTATATTACATATAAAGATTTTTATAATTTACCTGTTTACCTCCTTTACACTAAAATAAATGAAAAATTTGGATTTAGTGTTACTTCTAGGTAAGGATTTTACTGGTCCGGCCCCCTTGACATCAAAATAGGCGGTATGTGGCCCCCGGACCAAAATGAGTTTAACACCCCTGCTCTACGACATGGGTTGAGTACGTACAATTATTCTAAATAGCACCTTGTTTGTGTTGAAGGTTTTCAGAGTGTTAAAAGGGAAGCATTCAGAGGTCTACCTGCCCCTGAAAATATTGAAAACCCAAAAAAGAAAAAAAATCATAAAATCCTTCACATATTTGTCTGACTAGCTCATTCTGTTAATCCACAAGGCTGCAGGTAATTTACATATAAGCCTTTTTCTGAACCACAACAACATCAAGAGCAGCTTCGGCAAGACTCGTACAACTCCGATATCTGAGGGAAGGATACAGGAAATGCTTCCTGGGATCGACTGTGCGTTCATCTGGATACATCTGCCAGCAGAGAACCGCTCTGAGGAACCTCCGACATCTGTCTATTCTTCATACGTATATTTCAAAACTCTCTATGTTCCCAGTAACTTATCCACCTCCTTCTGTGTGAATATTTATTGGGCCTGTAAGTAAAAGATCCATCTTTTTCTATTACCTATCTCATTCTGTATATACTGCAAACAGATTGTCCAACTCATGCTGTATGTTTATTCCCAGTCTGTGTAAATTATCCATCTAAGAATAATAATAAGAATAAGAACAACTTTATTTATCACGAAGGAAATTGTTGTGCCAGAGTTTCAAGTAAAACATAATAATAATAAATAATAGTAGGAAATCGTATAAACAGTATAAAAAAGGGGGAGAATAAGAAATACGAATAAAACTATAAAGTGTCAAAGTAACAACTCAAAGCTATAAAGTGTTTTAAGGTCTTAAGAACAAAGATTTTGAGATTCCCTGCGGCTGAAGGCAGAGGAATTAAAAAATCAAAAAAATATATATTATATATAATTATATAATTAAATTAAATAAAACATATATCTAATAAAATACAATTGTGTTTATCTTATTTACTTTTTTCTTCTTTTGTGGATCTCTTCTTTGATAATGTGATAATGTATCTCCTACGGGGACAAATCAATTACCCCGGTGGATTAATCTATCTATGGCTGAATCAATCTATATTTGAGTTTGACAAAATAATCAAGTCGATATTAAATATATTCTTACTCCATGTTGACACTGACATTTTTTATTTACAACAAACCTGTGAACCTCCTGCTAAAGTGAATACTTGTGTATTAGCTGCACCTTATGACTGGATTTTATTTCAATTTCTGTGGATTCAATGCATGAACAACATGATGTCAAGATAGAATATAAAGCGTGACCGAATTCTTTCATGCTCTCAAATCCCTCTCGGACTTTACCGCTGACACCATGTTGCCGCTGAGCACTTTGTAGGTGACCCGAGTACAACCCCGGAGCTTTATTACCTGGGGGACCATAAGTGCTCGGAGGTTCAGTGCATCTGGAGAACGAGGAGTCCTCCGGAGGCGACCTAATGCAAGCCAGATCACCTGTTTCCCCTTCCCTTTCGCGTCACCGAGCCGTTTTATTAAGAAGTCAGTTAAAAAAAAAAAAAAAAAAGAAAGATACCGGTGCGCTCACAAAATAGGAAACAAGAAACATTGACTCCCATAAAACATAATCTCTCCTGATGACATAGTTTCGCTGTCAGCTGCTCTCATTGCATTCATATGGGACAATTTGTCGGTATATCAATTTTACTAAAATGTCAGCAGTGAGTTAAAACAATGTTTAATAGTCCGACACTGCGAATCGGTGTCGTGCTCGGAGCGTGAAGCCACACCAGGATTGTTGACCAAAAAGTTCACGCAAGCGGAGGAACTGTCAGCGTAACGCAGTCAAATTTCTTTTAGGAGAGGCACGGCATCGGCTTTGGCGAATCTGAAAAGGAAAACGCGGCCTGTCAGCTTCCATCAGCGTCCCGCCTGGAGCAGAATGTGAGGTTAACCAGTGAACGGCATCATTCCGCGAGTCTGTCTGTTACGGGGGAAATGGAAAACCACGACTAATGCCCCCCCCCCCCGCCCAAGATACACATCTGAAGAACCTTTACAAATTAATTATATCACCATCAAACTGACATGGCTGTGGAGAACTTCAAAAGTTCTGGCCTATAAAAACTGTTGTAACTGGGGGACGGGAAGATTAAGACCGGTTCATATGGTGTTTATCTTCATGATGCAACATCTCGAGCAGGGGTGCCAAACACATCGATTGCAAAGGCATTGTGGATTTCAGTATAAACTCTGACGCGCGATATAAAAATAGCCGTTAGCCTATCATCCATCCCTGCTGTAGCATTTAGCACTTGATCGACACACAGCGCAGCCAGTCTGAGAGCTCGTCTTTTGTGACACAGGGCAAGGGGGCACCGCGCGTGCTACTGCAAAACTCCAGCGAATAAATCACCTAGCGAGCAGCTTACAATTTATTTCTGCGACTGAAAATGAGCGGGGGGGCTGGACAAAGTAAGAAACCAAAACCCCTTTTTCCCAGGGCTAAGAAAGCCTGACTGAGTCAATTCAGTGCAAGATGTCATCAGAGTGAGCTAAAGGCCAAAAATGTACACAAATGAATTGTGCTGTTTAAGATAAACAATATATATTTTTAAAGAAAAGTTTCCTCTGTATATACAGCAGAAACTTGACTTACGTATTTAAACTGTTCTATGACTCCGTAAGCCAAACCGAATCAATTTTTCCCATTGAAATTAATCGAAACCCTATTGATCCATTCTCCAGCCTTAAAAAACATACTGCACTCAATTGAAAGGATTTTAAGATTATCTTATTTTTATTCTTAATTATTAATTAATCATTATTATTAATTATTCTTAATAATTCTTAATTATTGCTGTGTTTCTGGCATTCTCTCTTCTTGCAAGCACTTGTACTCGGCGTTTACGTCACTGAATCAGCAAAAGTAAAGCCTTCTCGCATAGGAGACCCTTGCTAACGCTAATGCTATCTCCAGCAAGCTGTCTTTCATTAAACCAAACTAATAGGTTTTCTACTCCTTCTTGGACTTGACACCTTTCCTTCATTAGCGTAGCAGCCCCTTTAGCCACATCAGCTGCCTTTAGCACATCTTTGATCGTTGGGATTGCACAGATGGTTGCCGTGTCGTAGTGCTTGGTGAGATCTGTAACACCAACGCCGCTCTTACGCTTACCCATTATTTCCTTCTTCCGATTGACTGTAATTATTAATTTCTTAACACCAACATCACTCGAACGTTTAACTTTTTTAGGAGCCATGCAGGCAAGCTTACAGAGAAAAGCACCAAGAAGCGTTATAATGGGAGAGCACAATGATGAACCATGTAACCAGTGCGGAAAGCCTGTGAGTTTGTTTGTTTGTGAGTTTGTGCATCGAGACATGATCGTAGGTCGATTCAAAATTTGATCAAAAACTGTTGTTGGGCTGATTTGTTGGTGATCTGGCCGTTCGTGAGCCGACCAGTACGTATAAACAACCCAGAGGTTTTTGAGCGCAGGAGAAGGTCAAGCAAACGGCGATGTTACTGTATTGAGTTTGGACAAATAAGTCACTATGTGGGAACCTCCTTGCTTGTTCTGCAGCAGAACAAAAGTTCCCACAAGTGGTGGAGAGGATTTTCGTTGAGAATCCATGGGGGAAAATTTTAGCCTCCGGCTTGTTTCCAGTTCTTCTTCCCTTTCTGCCTCATCCAACAAAGTTCTTGAAGTTAGCACACATTCTGTTTTGAGCGTGGCATTCAAGCACCTACAGCGACATGGATAATCCACTTCTGAAATGTTATAAAACGACGGACAAAAGGAACATGGCCGTTGACATACTTTCTCCGCCCTTTGGGGCGGGGGGTGGGGGGGGACAGGTCAAAAAGAAAGAAAAAAATGAGGACGGAAATATCCCAGACAGCGGGGTTTGTTTGGACTGCTTTGACGTCTGCGGATCGAGTCAAAGTGTCCCACATAATGACAGCCTTCGGCACTGACCACCAGGGAGCGAGACCGGCGGCAGGTGTGGCCAGCTCGGGGTCAGCTTTGTTCGGCCGCAATAAGATGGTCTCTCATTACCTCTTAGATACGGGGGAGGGCGACCTCTCATTTCAATAGCATATTTGGGGAAAACGCATTCCTTCTATGAGATTGTGGGCGGAAACATGGGAGATACGAAGGAGCACATGAATCTATTCAATCTCACGGACATTTTTTGCTTGGAAACCATGAAAACGGCTTCATTACAATAGGCCCATAATTTGAATTGAGATGATTTTTCCAATGGTTATCCGGGTTCACGGGCATACTCCGACCTGGGGGTGGCGCTGATGTGCCCTAAAGGCCGTTGGATGGCCACCATTGAGAGCTGCGGGGGAGACAGCTCTCAATAATATGCTACATTTTCCATCGATTAGACCAATGACAAAAATAAACTGAAGCTATAAAGTCAATGGTCGAGCCAAATCAATGCACTGCGGGAGGATGAAGCAGGGCTAAACGCTAACTTCAGTAACTGCATGTCATATCACTGCTACTTTGTATAGATTGTAAAATGACATTCATTGCTATCTTTGTAATTGTGGGATGCCCAGCTCAGATGTGAAATTCAATCCCCAAACCCCGCAGCTGATCAGACAGAACCTTATAAAACCCCCACCTAATGAAAAGTTTTCTCCGCCAGGGTCAACGCGGTTCAACCCATGATGAAAACAAAGATGGCAAACTCCAGGAGCTTCGTTTCTCACGGCCAAATACCCAAAACTGGCGATCAATATAGGGAACCACAAGAAACCGTGAGGTTTGTGCCTGAATTCTGAAGCTAGTTACGTGAATACAGCACAAATATTACCAATTTGGTGTGTGACCACAATAAACCCTGCAGGGAAATTAGCTAAAAATATGTCCACATGCACTCAACATATTCAATTCTGCAGAACCTGTTTGGAACGTTGAAGGAAAAGGTTGTTTTTTTCCCATTTGAAAGGCATTTTGGTTCATCTTTTGAATACATCTGTCTGTACCAGGGGTCGGAGACCTTAAACACCAGGAGCCCCAAAACCCTTTAGACATCTAAAATGAAGAGAACACTGCTTACATCATGTTTTACCTTTATGCTACATAGACGTAAAAAGAATAAAGAAACGTGTTTAATTTATGAAATTGCTGGATTGCTAGGGGACAAAACAAAATATAATTTCCGAATGCAACAAAAACTTAAAAAAAAAGACATCCTGGGGTTGAAGGTTACTTTCTGTTTAAGTATTCCTTCTTGTAATTGGGAAACAAAAATTATTCACCTGCTGCAAAACAAAATGCTGTCTGCTTCCGTGTGCCATCATTGTTATGTGAATGCTGCACTGAAAATTGTAAAGTGCATATTTACAAAATTACTAAATAATTTTAGTTATTAGCTATATTAGAGAGACAAGTTATTTTATCAAGTTAATGCAATTTCTGCTCTTGGGCTGCCAACACACAACAAATGGCAGTATTTTGAGTGGCAAAAAAAATTAAAGACACTTTACTTTACATACAATAAATTCAAATGAAACACCTGTTATTTATTTTGTTAGCCACAGAAGAGGGACAGAAGAGCACCTTTCATCCTCTGTGTTTGAGTCATCAAATATGAACCTCCAGTAAAATCTACTGGATTATGCAAACAGAGCATCACTTCAATATAAATCTAGGGTAACTTTCTAACAGGGTGCTGCATGCATCACAAAAAAAAGCAAATTTCCCAAAAGCTAATGGAACAAACAGGATGGGCGCTTTCAAGCCAAAAGCAGCCTGTTCGTGTTGAGAGAACATGCTGCTAGGAGGTTCTGACTTGGCCTCCGAGGGCCACTGGATGATTTTGAAGAGATACTGTAGAGCAACAAAGTTTGGGAACCTTCGAAAACATTTGCGTGGGCTCAGGTCGAGAGCGGAAGCTGGTACCCGAGGGGGTTCAGGGTCTTAGCATGTACATGAGGGGCTCTGCTCCAAGGGCCGCCGATGCAGGCATCAGAGGGGAAGCGGGGTAATGACTGGAGGGCTGGTAAAAATTAGGCGATATAAAAAGAGCCATTTTAATCACTCAATCTGCAAAACCGGACGTCTTGATGGAGGGTCTAATGGTGGAAATGATTGAAATGAGGAACTGACTCTGGTATTCCCCCCTCCCGGGCACTTATCCGACTTTTGAACTGATATTTCGAGAGTTCCCGCTCTGCTGTTATCTCATAAGCTAATTTCCTCGAAGGTCAATCCCCAGACAAAAAAAAAAAAAAAAAAAAAAATGGTGGTCTTAACTGAGATTGAAAAACAAAGGCGGCTGCTTTATGGAGTTACAAAACGCGTGGCCTTATAAAATATATACGGGAATATAACCGAGTCAATTCATTTCTGTCGAGATGACCCCAGGGATCAGGACTGTGCACGATGCACTACAGCCTTACTGAAAAAAAAAAAAAAAAAGATAAAAAAAAAAAGTCATATAAGCTAATGTTTCATCTTCTCAGCCTGAAGAATCACTTACGAATGGCGGGTTAAGTTATGAACGTGTGTGTGTGAGCGCATGAGCATGCGCGCTAGCACCTAGAGACACCCTGCGCTGTGGGTGGGCCGCCTGTATGCTGCGAGGCGATCCGTGCCCCGCTCTGACCGGAACAGATAAGTGGCACTGTCGTACGACGTAACCAGAAATAGACAAGAGGTATCGCAGCCCGAGGGCCCGACTGCCTGCTGACTCAATCCTTCTCTGGACAAAGAACAAAAAAAAATACTCTCGAGGCAGGCCGGTGCTTATTAACACACCACCTTTGACTCTTAAGCTCAAATGATGCTAACGGTCGTGCTAGCAGCACTGTCAGACTCTGAGTCACTGCTCCAGACGCTGTTTACTCGAGACCCATGTGCTCGTATTGTTTATTGACGCTCGCTGTTTAAATCTCTGCGGCAACTGGCCATCCTGGGCCCACTTGGAGGCGGAGCGAAAGGTGGACGGGACTTTTGGTTATCTCACAGGAAAAGAATCCCCATACTCCCTTTCAGGAGTTTAAGGTGGCTGCTTGGAGTAAAGCACAGTAGTAGAAGTAAAGCACATACCTTGACTTAGGAGTTTAATTAGTTCTGTGACTCAATTTGCTTGTATATCCAGTTAATTTCCCCATTGAAATGAATTGAAGCGCTATTGATCCGTTCCATCCCCCCGGATTTGTTACCTGTCCGTCGATAAGAAAAATGTACTTTACAAGAAACAAATAATGTATAAAATGTTAATAATACATCGTAAAAGAGAATGTAAAAAAATAAGCTGGTTTTATTATGTGAATTCATCGTGAAGATCAGATGACGATGCCTGCGGCAGCGGAAGAATCGGTCTGAGGAGGTTGGGGAATTTGGTGCTCTATCACCTTATATAACTAATGCAGGGCTTACACCTTATAATATTTGCAGTCGCAGACTTAAAGGTGAAAGTCAGAAGGAAATATTGAAAATCTTACTGGAGTCTCGGCACGCTTGGCACACTGCTGTCATCTTGGTCATAACTCTTACAGTTTTAGAGCAGTCTTAAATCTGTCTTTTCCTTGTCTTGGGCTTACGAAAATATCGATCATGTTCGATATTATCACAATCAACAACCAACACATGAGCTCCAACAAAACTGGAAACGGGAAACCCGGGAGACAAACTAGCAGAGTGGTACTGGCATCAGGGGGTATTTGTGGGCAATACGGAAGAACAGGAATGGTGAAGGACGTCCCAATCAATACGGATTACCCAGGAGGAAGAGCGGATGCTGGAGCTGTGGGCAAAACAGCCCAACATGTACAATGTCAACTCTCCAACGTAACACCACTGAGTGGAGACGGAAGAGCAATGGACCGAAATAGCAGAGGCTCTTCAAAATCCCGGTGTAAGCATTACATGGTGGGGAAAAAAAATGCTGAAGGAATGTAGTTGTAGTTTTCCATGAGTCTTTTCCAATTCTTTTCAAAGCTTTTAGCTGTAATAGGCAAAGTCTCCATGCAGTCTCAGAGTCGGCTGAGACTTAAAACTCTTCTTGAGATGTGAGCTGGAGTGAGATGATAAGTCTTTTCCAAATCTTTTCAAAGTCTTTCGACGTACGAGTGGCTACACAATTAATGCTACATTGTGTAGCTAAACGTAACGTGCACACTTTGCTACACTTTAGGTCTAAACTTCATTCATGGACTGAGTGAAGCTGTTCCTCTTGTTAAAACCATCAAACCGTCCTAAACCAGCTTTCAACGATTTCCATCGCCTCGTCCGTTGACGTTCCCACCGTCTGCAGCACCAAATCCCTGTAAATGTCTCCTGCCTCCTCACAGACGATGCTCTCCGTCAACGAATCTCACTGACAACAAATTTTTCCATCTCTTCACAGACGAGTTCACATCACACCTCGCTCGCGTTTTATTATGATTTTCTCGGGGCTACCTAGCGGCGGGCGGCGCGGCCACCTATTTTTAACTTTAACCACTTCACGGACGGCGGCAGCCACGTCGGTGTCACGCATTCATCCCGCTCGCTCCTAACTCAGGAATACCCTTGTGTCGAAAAGGAAAAAATAAAAACGATAATCAACCGAGTGACAGCTCGGAACTTGCAGGTCAGGGTTTCACAGTATTTTTTTGCAGTAAATTCCCAGCAGTTGAGACATTTTATCAGAAAAATCTCACTACCTTCTCAATTTCCAGAGCTTTATCCGCAATCGCCTCGGACCGACGGGACGTAAATACTTCGTCGTCCGTCTGCTTCGGCTCCCCGCCGGCAACACTCGCCTCCTCCGACCCCACCGCACCAGGAGAGGGCTTCTCCTGCTGGGCCAAAGGTTGGGGTGAGATCCTGGGGTGGCCAGGTTTAGAAACCGCTTCTGATTTCAAAGTGAGCCCGACAGAGACGACTTTGCTGTCGTTACGGGTGTTGAGTTCTTGATTTTACATGTGACGTGTTAACTCACAGTCAATGTATTTGTATTCCGAGAGAATTTTTAATGTGAGCAAATAAAAGCTCATCAAAGTTTAAACGCTCGGTGCAGAAATATGATGAATTCAATGAATGCGATGAGACCTGCTGAAATTAGGAGCTCTTTTTTTTTTTTTTTTTCATATAAAGATAAACAAATTTTGTAAAAATAAAAATCCCTGGGATGGAAGATGCTGAATTTATTCAAAATATAAAAATTGCACGACTGCTTGAATTCAGTTTGTTTCACAGTGTTTCCTTAGAGAGGGAAAGAGGCCAAGACGCGGCAGGGTTGGACATGCTTACTGTGGAAGATGCCGAGCTGCAGGGCGATTCCCCCGCTGGGCTGCTGGGAATGTGGCACGTCGCTGCGTTGTGTTTCTCTAGGAAAAAGAAACAAAAAAAAAGAGAGGGATGGAAATAGAAGGGTAAACGAGTGAATTAGCAGATAATCAGCAGACAGGAAAATAGTTCAGACAGACGGGAGACAGCTACGACGATATCTCATGGAGACCCATTACATTACTTTATATAATTTTGCCGGGTTTAAAATAAACCTATCGGTTGCATTCTGTTGGGTCAGTGGAGCGGGACAGACGCCCACATTAACAGCAATTTTCAGGGTTAATATCTGGATGGAGACCTTTGGTGTATTTTACCAGCCTCTCTTAACATACCACGTCTCTGTGCAGCAAAAAGGCCACAAAAAAAAAACAAAAAAAAAACTACATTTCCAAATAAAGAACTTCAGGGATCAATCTCTTCCTGCTTGGACACGCCAAACCAAGGCAGAATCCAATATTGACACAGATGAAAAATGGATATTATCAGGTTTGGGCGCTTCAAACAGAGGTGTCTGGTGATCTTTCCTCTGAGTTTGAGTGCTCAGACTCCAAGCAATGACGCCTCTTCTAGGAAATGAAGACAGAGCAGGCGTCAACGGAGCCAACTGGGGTATACGGGAGGGTCTCGGTGCCACGACGACCCACCGGCCGACATAATGTTGTTGCTCCGCAATGGACAGCCTGTTTATAAGCTTGCAATGTAGGAAGAACAATCTGTGAGCGACCTGGAGACCAACTGAGGCTATGGTGTTCTACGGCACCACCTTCATAACATCCATAAAGGGGAGATGTTTCTCAGTTGGCAGAGCGGGCATCCCCCCCATTCAGAAGGTTGGAGGTTCGAATGTGGGAGTGTCGGTCGGCGAGACACCGAACCCCCCCAGCTGTGGGTGTGCGTGAAATTGTGAATGAATGTAATCTTGTGTGAAACCGCAAAGATTTCAATCCATGACATCTATCTATACTGCTCAAAAAAATAAAGGGAACACTTGAACAACACAATGTAACTCCAAGTCAATCACACTTCTGTGAAATCATAGTGTCCACTCAGGAAGCAACACAGATTCATTTTGACTTGTTTTAAGGACATTACATCAAAGTTGGATCAGCCTGGAGTTTGTTTTTACACTTTAATTTTGAGTGTGATTCCTAATCCAGACCTCCATGGGTTCATACAATTGATTTCCATTGATCATTTTTGTGTGATTTTGTTGTCAGCACATTCAACTGTGTAAAGAGCAAAGTATTTCATAAGAATATTTCATTCATTTAGATCGAGGATGTGTTTTTTAAGTGCTCCCTTTATTTATTTGAGCAGTGTATATGCGATAGATCGGCAGATAGATAAAGACTGACGGGGTTAATCTAGTAAAAATCTTGGTGCTGGAACTTTCCCGACCAATTCATTTTTAATGTCATTTAAATTCAGTAAATACTCTCGACTGTTAGAACACTCATGAAATAACCTTTAAAACGAGGAGACGTCCCCACTGAATCGGAAAAGAAAACTAAGCTTGGATAAGAAGCTGATCAAAGCGGATTAAAAAAAACACAGCATCAGAGAATCTGTGAAAAATGTGGTTTGGGAATTTTAAAAAAAATAAGCCACGAGCTGAATTCACGGGGTGAAATCGGAAAGCGAAACATTGTTGGAGAGGAATCACTGAGCGTCTTTGTGGAGGATCTGCAGCGACCACTCGCCGGCCAATCAGCCCTGTGTTGTGTCACAAACCGCCAACACGCACCCTGACCGCCACAGACCCATTTTATCTTTGGACGCCGAGCTCTGCAGGGCCTAATTAGAGTCCCAGACGGAGCTGTGAGGTACAGCTGTTTTCTCACTGGTTTACTACGTCTTCAAAGGGACAACAAAGAGCTGGATTTTTCAAACTTAGTGAAACCCCCTCCCTACGACTCCAGAATCAGGGATGGAGTTACTGTCCGCGTCCTGCTCGAGAACGGGGCCGGACAAATTTAATACGCAGAAAAAAAAAAAAATGGACACATCACAAAGCTCGCGTCGCTCATTTAAATACTGGGGCCTGTAAAGTGTCCAATAAAGACAGGATTCTGAAGGCGTCGTTAAAACCGGCACATAAAACTACTTTCTCAGAGGAGAAGGTCAACTTCCAAAATTCAAAACCACCTCTATAAAACCCAGAGTATCTTTCTCCCCTCCAGACTTTGAAAGTGTGTGTGTGGCGTTGGCGTAATTGACATGTTAACATGTTGCAACACACCCTGACCCCCGCCTGACGTTACAACTCCGAACAGATGCTTCCATCAGCAACAGCTTGATTCCTTGGGACTTTATAATTATACTTTAAGAGAACGGGTGGTCGGGGGGTGGAGGGGCTGCTATTGTTTAACAGGTGTGCATGCCAACGCAAAATAATTGCATCCATCACCGCTCTTCTCATTGAGTATTAATTATCAAAGTAGCCGAGAACTGCTGGCGAGGCATTAAATTCAAATAATAGGACACTGTTACGGCATGGTGAGACTTAACTCCGCTTGTACTGCCTCTATTATCTGTGCAATACTTCCATTACTTACTCATGTTTCTTTACTACCCATATTGTACAGCTGTCAATTCTAAAACCATTTCCTGCGCAAGGCATTCCCCTTGTTCTTTTATATTTTTATCCTTACTTGCATATGTGTTGTCTATTACTACTATTTGCACTATTTGAAATGCTGTTGTGTCAAGTCAATTTCCCCGCTGAGGGATGGTTAGAGTCTATCTTGAGACATGAATGGATACACACACAATTGCAATACTATGATAAACTGGGATCTATCCATATAATTTACATAGAATGAGGATAAAATAATAGTTGGATAGCAAAAATATTGCACACAATGACAGGGTTATCCTGCTTTCCAGCTCGTGGGGTGCTGGGGCCCATCCCAGGGCCGCAGATAGAGACGTACGACTGTTCACTCTGTAATTCATACATCTCGGCGATTTAAGAGTTTCCAATCAACCTGCGGTGTGTTTTTGGGAACCAGAGAACCCGGAGAAAACCGAGAGACAGCATGCAACCTCCACAGGGAGCTACTGAACCAGAGACCCTGTTGGATTTGAAGAGTGCCAGTCAGCCCAAATATCACAATTGGATTCTTAAACATAAGCAGCCACATATTGTTTAAAAAGAAGAGACAGAGCCAATCCTATCTGAACACAAAACACAAGCATGAAGGCAGTACTACTAATACAGTAAAATAGTGATACAGTAATACCTTGACTTGAATTGCTTCCATGACTGAACTTATAAGTCAGTTTGTTCGTATATAAAATTTCCCCATTAAAATGATTTGAAACGTCATTAATCCGCTCCAGCCACTCGTATTTGTTATGTGCTTTTGAAATAAGAAAAATGTACCCAACAACACTTCATGTAACAAAAAATGAAACTTGAAAAACGAGAACGAACGTAAATAAAAGAATGAATAAATAAATAAATAAATAAAAACTGGGTTTATTAAGTGAATTTACCTTGTAGATGGGGCAGAGGAGGAGGACTTTTTCACTTGGTGATCTATTGCGTAACTTAACATAGTCACTAGAAACTTAATAGTACGATATTCTGCTAAATGTAACATGCACACTTTGTTAAATTTTATGTCTAAACTTCATTTAGCGATGGAGTGAACGCCGCTCCTCTGTTTAAAACCATCAAACCGTCCGCGACCGGCTTTGAACGACTCTTCCGATGCCTCGCCCGCCAACGTTCCCGCCGTCTGCTGCAACAAATGCCCGTAAACGTCTCCTGCCTTCTCACAGACGATGCTCTCCGTAACCGCATCTCACCGACGGCTTCTCCATCTCTTCACGGACGAGTCCACAACACACACACACACACACCTCAGTTGTGTTTTTCCATGATTACCTCTGAGCTACCGAGCGGCGGCAGCGCGTCCCGCTGTTTTTAAAACACCACTTCATGGACAGCGGCGGCCAGGTCAGTGTCAAACACCCATCCCGCTTGCTCCTAACTCTGGGCTCGTATCACAAAGCAAAAAAGAAATAAGTCGAGGTTCCTCTGTATATGTTTCACACAGGACGCTGTCACAAGTCAAAGCTTGTCCAATGAGGCGCCTCTGTTTTGTAAGCTCTCCAGCATCTGAACTTAGGCTATAAACGGCAAATATTTTCAGTCACTCTCTCTATCAAGGTCAACTCATTCTTGTGCTGGAGTAAGGGTAATAATGTGTAATTAGATGCAATCCTTCAATAACACCTGCAATTCAGTGCATTAGAATATTGAATGGGGGCAAAGATTAGGGTTGCAGGCGACGTAGCGACAGGGCATCAGCATCACTACCTCTCTGCTGGGCGGCGCCTTTCTCCCGATTGGGGGAGAAGTCCTTGCTGGCTGCGTTGGAGCCGGCGAGCTGGGGTTTCCGCCTCGAAGGGGAGCGGTCCCTCGAGACCTTGCCGGTCTGAGAATGCCTGTAGCCATCTTGGTCCTCTCTGAAATAGACGAGGAAGTCAAAAGTCTGTTGAATAATAATCTCATGCTGCACTTGAAACGTTGACATTTGATAAGCTTGGAAAATTTAAATGAGGGATTAAATTTTCACATATTACAGATAAACTGAGATCATTTACAGACATGTGTACGTTCATTTTAAGTGGTGACATAAAGGTGGCTGCTACTGAGTGAGAGGTTGGATTCAACTTAACCAGCGGCGAGTCCATCACAGGAAGACACACAGCCATTCACCCTCTCATTTTAACATCATATGGAGAAACAAAACTATTCACCCTCTCATTCGCACGTCATGGACATACAACCACTCCATCATTAACATGTTATAGAATGTCATGTGTTAATGTTAACGTGACACTGAAACCATTCACTCACTCATTCACATGTCATATAGAGACACTCAACCATTTGCTATCTTATTCACACACACATGGAGAACTCAGTCTTCAGTTTATCCCTCTACATGGGCAGAACCCGAAGAACCCCAAAAAAACCCATGCGGGCACGAGGAGAGCTTGGAAACCCACCCAGATGGACGCTAACAAGGAACCTTGTTGCTGTGATGCAGGCGTGATGTCCGCCCCCGCTAGATCCAAATCGTCCAAAAACACAGGTGAACTGAGGACTGAATAGTCCACAGCCTCCAGAACCGCAGACAGGAATTACCTGGGTTTTTCACCACGCTCGGCCTGTGAACCGGAGACTGGGGAGCTGTCCAGATGCACGGGTCCCGTCTTAGACTTCTTTCCAGCCAACGACCTTTGGTGTGGGCCCAGACCTCGACCTCTGTTTTGGAAATATGGACGAGACCTGCCGCCATGCCTGCAAAATGGCAGACCATTTCAGTGACAATGGGAGAAACGTGTATTCCTTGAAATTAGATGGAACATTAAACATTACAAAGGTGATTGGGTCCTCCTTGAGATGGTGCGGGCGTCGTATAGTGCCCATTCTGTCGTGCAACCGCCGCACTGAGAACTTCACCACTCATTCCTGCGATTTCCAGGTTCGCGAGCGGAGCCTGTGTCCGACCAGGCGTCGAGGCAAACGACCCGCAGGCACATGGTCTCCCAAGACCTTTGCTTGAACTCGAGTCATGGCTCAAATAACAGACGGGCCTGATGAGGCTTTCGCCATTTATTTCTTTTACGGCTTGGCACAGAGGAAGTTAACCAAGATTCAGACATTCTTCACAGGGGAGGGGAAAAAAAGGAGACAAATCTGGTAAGTCATGGAACCAAATAGCAACGGTAACTCCAGGTACTCTTCTCTGATCTCGCCAAAAACAAACTCCCTTCCTAAGAACAGGAAGTGAAGAGCAATCTGCAATTACTAACGTCCTGTGCATCGGAATGCTAACCTCCACGGGTCATGGGATTGACTGGCAATAGGTTTCTGAGGAGGTATTGTTAAACTTAACATTTCAAGAGCATTAACTCAAAAGGCTGAAATCCATGTGTTTGCATACAAGAGCTGATTTCAGGACAATTTGCTGATACAGCGAGACTTAAAAAACAATGCATCGACATCCTTCGACTGTCGCAGTCCAAACAGAGTGTCTGTTCTGTGCAGGAAGTGGGTCATTTTTCCAATTTTGGCTGACACGTAGCACAGGGACGCTGCGTCGAAGAACACGAGGTGAGACGCCGAAGCATGAAGTCCTTCCCAGAAACAACTAGCCCACATTTCTAATCGACCAGAGGCACCTCGGAGGGTATTGATGTTGAACCGCTTTTGCAATGCTTTATTAACCCCTTAATAAATCGTCCCCTGAATTTAACCCATCTGGAATGAACCACGAGCAGCCACTCTGGGAGAAGCTGGGGGCTCGGCGTCTTGCTCGGCAACACTTCGGCCAGCCCGGGAGTCCAACTGTGAATAAATATCAAGCACCTAAGGTGCTCTGCTCCTGCCGGCTGGATTCATACAGCACGCAGAGTACCAAATACCTGGGATGAATATGGCTGTTTGACTGGCAAGGGAGGGGTCCAGCTGTTAGTCCTCTTAGGGTGGTATAGACGGGGCTGAGTGAGTACACAGTGGTGCCCTTTGTCCTCAATACTAGCTTGGTATGAATCCCGGGAGGGGGGATGGGGGGGGTCCTGTGAACTTTCGGTATGTTGAAGTGAGTGTGTGTTCATGCAGGAACCACAGCCCAGATGGGTGTGAGGTTCAGCCCTTGAGCCTTTTTTAAGACCAATCGAATAGAAGTAGTTTAACTGGGTTCTTTGCGTTACTGGCAGATTCTTTTTAAGACATACTGTTTATGAGACACGGCCCTCTGGCTCCACCTAGAGGACAACTCTATTAGTTACAGGCCTGGGTCAGTGGAGCTGCTGGTGGGACAAATCGCTAACTATGGAGCATAAACCACATAAATTATATTATATTCTACATCCTAACTTTCACTAAAATATATCCAGATGTTTTATTACAGTTAATATTCTTCAATTATGAGACTTTGCTGTTAGAAAGAGTGCACTGTTTTGTCATGTGACATACATTAAGAATCCACCATGAGGCGTTCGCTGCCACCTCCACGACCTGCTTCTTTCTGTTACTCTTGTTATTTCATTTTGCCGATGTCAACACACACACACACACACACATGTGCGTAGACACTTCGAAATAAGACATCAATAATGATTTACCGTGAGTGTAAGTAATGCCTCAGATCGTCTCTATTGTAATGCTGCATGGAGTACGGTCCCTCCTATAACAGAAAAACATGTGGGACAGACGTAAGTGACAAATATTGCAAACAAAAATGTTTTATTATTAAAAGGAACCCCATTTGGGGGGGGGGACTAATCAGCGCAAATATGTGTACTGTCGGTCTCATGCGAATGTGTTGTTAAAAAAGCACAAAGAAATGTTTTTTCTTTAAAAATCACAATTTATCACACATTTGAACCCAGAGGCACCGCCATTGTTTTACCGCTGCAATACATGCTGGGCTGGTGATGAATCAAAGAGACTGATGCTAGTCTGCAGGGCTTTCCGAGGGACAAGAAGACTAAAAAGGAGTGGGAAATTGCTTATGGACGTACACAACTTCCTTGGGAGCCGCGGCCGTGTTCTCACCACTTCTCTACAGATGTGTTTGACGCATTTAGCCGAGCTAAACTTCTGAAAGAGCTCACAAGTGCTGCTGGTTTTAAATGGGACGCTAAAGCCAAACGCCATGCCTCAAGTTTTCTTTCACGAGCAGACAAAAGCTGCTTGGGAAACGAGTGTGGCCAACTCTTGCCTCTTGGCATCTTTGTTTGTCTTCATTTTGAAGCTCATATTGACTTCTGTCTTCAGTGTTCTCCTCTTGGGTTCAAATGGGAAAGGTTGCACAGATGACATGTTTTTGTACCGTACCGTAAAATGAATGACGTCTGTGCCCAGACAGCATCATGATGTAAACAACAATGGGGGCCTACAGTTTCTTTACAATTGTATTCAACTAAGAGATTTTATTATTGTTTTTATGTAGCTGGTACAAATATTGATCAAATAGGACAATGACGTCTAACCGAGGATCCCTTTAACAACATAAACATAAATAAATGCCAAAAAAAAGACAAATTAGGGCCTTTGAACACAAATACCTCTGCCTTAACATGCCAATGTACTGTTACTCTTCATACTATTTCTCGATTTCTACATTTTCTGATGAAATGATCAGATTGTATTCATATTCTGATGTTGCATCAAGTCTTGCATTTCTTACTACTTCTTACAAAAGCATCATTTCACGTGCAAATTAGGCATCACCAGGATGTCCTACCTGTCGGGGCGATGAATTCCTATTACTACAGGAGGGTTTCTCGTCAAAGCAGCGATAATCATTTCTTTGGTAGTTGCCTCGCCTGTGATAGTTCCCAGCCTCGTGGTAATTCGGGGGGTCGTTGAACCACTGGTCTTCCGTGAAGTCAAAGTCGGCTGGGGGCGCGAAGCTCCTCTTATTGACGATATTTACCACTCGATGAAGCGACGCCTGGAAATGCACAGATGTGGTCACGGTGTTATGGTTGGTTAAGCTTAGCACAAATTCCATAGTTGCTCATCCTACAATGTTGCTCATCAGGTTTGCGATGACAGGAATAAACTACCTTTTTTTTCAAATTTGATGGGTTTGTCAATATTCATTTAACCTGCTAACAGCTTTTACTTGGGATATCTAACCAAACCATTAGCACGACCACTTTAATAATGTAGAAACTTTAGAAATCCTAAAATTGTATGATTGGTTTTACTCTGAAATTCACGAATTGCAAACATGGCTTCAAGGCCAACCTGAAAACAAGGAGTCCTTTTATGATGAATGAGGGATGAGGTAAAATAATTACATAGCGCTCCCCCGTAATAACAGTCTTTTCACCGCAGCCAATTACGACACTGTAACCTCAGTAAGGATAAAAGTATAAACAGAAAGCAAAAGCATGGTTCACGTTTAACCAGTTCCTCTCAGGGGGATTATACATATACAGTCAATACTTGACCCACAAGTGCATCAACCTATGAATTTCCCGAAATCCAAACCACCAAGATCTGAGTAAGGAGCGAGCAGTTTGACAGTAACGTGGCGAGGCCCGACATGAAGTAGCACCATGAAAAATACGAGCGAGGTGTGCGTGTTGTGGACTCGTCCATTAGGGGTGGAGAAGATACCGTGAGACAGGAGAGCATCATCTGTGAGACCACAGGAGACATTTATGGGGATTTGGTGCAGTGGACGGTAGGAATGTCAACGGACAAGGCGTCAGAAGGAGTCGGGACGGTTTGATGGTTTTAAAAAGAGCGGTGTTCACTCCATCCATAAATGAAGTTCAGCCATAAAGTATAACAAAGTGTGCAAGTTGCATTGCGCAAGACATTGTAGCATTAAATGTGTAGAGAGTAAACTATATTAAGTGATTGAGCACCAAATGAAAAACTCCCCGAACCTTCTCCGCCACCGCTGGCATCTTCATCCGATCTTCATGGTTAATAAACCAGTTTCTATCTTTGTGACAGTGATGAACAGACTATGCGTTCCCTAATTCTAATTCTAATTCGCTTTTATTCATTTCCTTCATGCATCGTGTGAATATGTAAAATTTTAATATCCTTGGTGGCAGGTAAACAGCGTGCGGAGCAGTGACCCGGCCTTGGTGCCTGGAAGCCTGGAGCTCAGAGTCTGACAGTGCTGCTAGCATGACAATTAGCATCATTTGCGCTTAAGAGTCAAAGGTGGTGTGTTAATAAGCCTGTGTTAATAAGCACCGGCCTGCCTGTAGAGTTTTTTTTTTTTGTTCTTTGTCCAGAGAAAGATGAGTCAGCAGGCAGTCGGGCCCTCAGGCTACTATACCTCTTGTCTATTTCTGGTCACGTTGTACGACAGTGCCACTTATCTGTTCTGGTTCAAGCAGGGCACGGATTGCCTCGCAGCATACAGGCGGCCCACCCACAGAGCAGGATGTCCCTAGGTGCTAGCACGCTAGCACGCTAGCACACACACACACACACACACACACACACACACACACACACACACACACACACACACACACACACACACACACACACACACACACACACACACACACACACACACACACACACACACACACACACACACACACACACACACACACACACACACCGGTGTATGCGCGCACACATACAGCTTAACCTGCCATTCGCAAGTGATTCATCAGACTTACTGAGAAGATGAAACATTAGCTGATAGGACTTTTTTAATCTTGGATTTTTTTTTTTTTTTCAGTAAGGCTGTAGAGGATCGTGCACAACCCTGCCCTCTGAGGTCATCTAGATAGAAATGAATTGACTGATGAATTATATTCCTGTATATATTTTACAAGCGCATGTGTAACATTCAAAATCATTCAAAGCCGGCTGGGGATGGTTTGATCATTCTAAAAAAGGAAGATGGGCGTTCACTCCGTCGCTAAATGAAGTTTAGCCATAAAGTGTCGAAAAGTGTGAGTTACATTTATCAACACATTGTAGCATTGAGTGTGTAGCCAGTAAGTTAAGTTAAATGACAAAACACCGAATGCATCGCATCTGAAAGCAGAGCTTGCAAGGCTGAGAGGAAAGCTAAATGCCAGGCAAAAGGCTCGGGCCGCACGACCGCCGCTACCGAGCCGGCTGCTAGCAAATGTACACTCCCTGGACAACAAGATGGACAAGCTGAGAGCCAGTAAACAATGATGGGAATGCTGTGCCTTCATCTTCATGGAGACCTGGCTCTAAGACATCGTATTGGACTGCTCTGCAGCTGGACGCAGGCTGTCTAACTCCTGAACGCCCCCACCACAAGAAAACCCCCGCTGAGAGCGGGGGTCCCCTTCCTTAATTTAAAACCATTAGTATTTCCCTATAAGTTACTATTTATTACTTACAATGCGTAAATTACTACTTGCAATAATCTACTTACTTAAGAATTTCATTGCATTGTCTGAATCACCAAAGTCTTACAATATCCATGACAATGAAAATATTGAATCTTTATAAAAACAAACAGTTGTCTCTCGCCATATTGCAGTTCACCTCGCTGATTTTCAACTAATTTCATATCTTTGATTTTTTGCTCTATCACAAGGTTTTTGCGGAATAATATATTTTCATATATGTATTGTTACAACTATTTTATGGTTAAAAAAAACATTTTCTAGGGTTGCGGCCAAGCAGAGCAGGATGTTCTGTATCCTGGGCTCTGATTGGCTCGGCGACTGTAGCATCATTCTCAGCATCTCCTGCTCCTAGCATGGATTCAGCATCTGGCCTCGTCTGTTTCACATCCATGTGCGGTCGCCACTCGTAGCGTTATTCTGTAATGATGTGTTTCTGTGAATGTTTTTCATTTATTTGAACTACTAGTATGACACCCAAATGTTCGACACTTTCTTAAGTATCTGGCACTGAACATAAGCGCAGAGGAAGATGCTAACCATCGTAGAAGAAAAATGCAACTTTCTCAACATGTTAAAGCAAGAGAGACGCTTTGCTGCTGTGGGCTGCGTGTAAGAGTATAGGAAGTGTTAAGAGCGTGGAACAGGTTAATAAGAGTATAGGGATAAGCTTAAAAGTCTACATAAATAAGAAAATAAAAATAGAGTTGCTACGTTGCGGATTTTCGTTTATGGCAGCTGGTTCTGGAACGCAACCTCCGCGATAAGCGAAGGACTACTGCATCACTGAAAACTGTATTGCCTTACATCTCGCATGTCCATCGGCTGGAAGTGCTCCTCATAGGGGTCTCTATGTGGTTTCCTTCCATATCGATAAGGCACTGAAAGAAAAGCAAAAAAAAAAGCATTAGTTTATTGATCACTGGTCTGAGGAACAGTGGATAGAAGACAGCTTGAACATTTGTATTCTCAGTTCGAAAATGGCATCCACAAACACATCATCAAATGACATGAGTGAATTGCATCGCCATGGCTCGGGATGTGGCAACTGTCTTGGAACTGAACATTCACGGTTCGACTCCTGATGTTGATTTTCAGGCAGGGGGATGGTCCCAGTTAAGGGCAAGCTGGAGACCAAGTATGTCCTGCATTAGCCTGCCCACTGCATTCTATCATTCACTGAGTCTTCTTCAAAAAGTTCTTCTGAGAAAAACGCAGTCAAACAAGCCACAGACTTTTCACCCCCAGAACATCACCTTTTATGACACAAGATGTGGCCACCTTTTGCAATGCTCCCTTTCTTTCTTTCTCATGTCCTGGCATTTTTCTCACATCGGCAATTATCTCTCCTTTTGTAAAACGAAACCCAACTCTGCAGGGGTCCTGGTTTGATCTTATTCTACATTTCTTCGTGATTCTAATGACATCCAGGCGCTTCTTGGCTGCTTTTTTTAAACCTTTCCAAACTGTCCTTAAATTGCCTCTGCTGTCATAGTGGCTCCGAACCTTAAGCATCAATCTTGGAAGGTCATTCCAGAATAACATATAGTCTTTGTGTATGTCGGCCTCACAAAAGAGAACGCGTGCGCAGTTTTTTGGACATGTAGACACTGCACTCCTAGCCTGTTGACGTGTCACTGAACCCCTATCTGCTGGGTTAAATGCTAAGGATATGTTTTGCTGATGTTCTGCTACATATATAACCAATTATGACTAAGTCAAGGGCTTCCTTTTCACGTGTCTGACATGGTTCAGAACAAGGGAGGGTTTCAGGGAGCAGTAGTGGCGCTGAGGAGTTGTTTATCAATAAAAAAAAAAAAAAAAAGGTAATCCACTTACTTGTGAAGAAATTATTTCCGCTCTTTCTCTTGTATCACCAAGGAGTCTCTGCAGAAGACCAGCAAACCTGCTGTGGGGATTAGAATTAGACAACATTCATACACCCCCTTAACAATTTGATATCATAGTGTCCTTTCTCCACAACACACTTCCAGTCCCATATAATAGTTTTACAAGAATGTACAAAATACAATCTAATGAATGTGGGTCGAAAACATTAATTTTTCTGAACATCATCTGGCCGTAGGCAAAAAGACATGTAGTGTTTAGTTTGTATTTGAATATGGTTAGTATTGGTTTAAACACCAATACTGTGTTTACCTCTTCAATGTCGACTTAAAAAGCTTCAAAATATATTTGAAATATTGTGGAAATATTCAAAGAACGGTGACTTTACGAAGCTTCACTAACACCGGACGTGACGGCTGAAACGATGTTAGCATAACACAGCATTTCAGAGCAAAACAGCGAGAAGAGGGAAGAACATCACTCACCCGAGATGTTATGGAGACAAAAACCTCCTTTTCAATTATTCTCCTATATCTTCAAACAACCAGCTTCGGACTGCCTGGATTTAAAAAGATTATTCTTTACGCTGCGAGTACAAGATGACAAAAACAATCGTAACCACGGGATCTTACCGCGTAATTAAGTTTTCCTGCTGTTCTTCTTCGGTGAAAATACTGTCTGACAAGGGTGTGAGTGCCGCTAGCGCCCTCTAGCGGCGACTGGGGGGATTGCATCCACCAGTATGCATTTAAAATGTGTATTATTATGTGTAGTCAGGAAGCTGTTTCCCTGTACAACAGAATTCTTATTTTTCTGCCCATATAGTAAGCAATAAAAAAAATACAAATCATTAGCATATCATTGCAATAAGTAAGCAATGCAAAGTGATGCAAATAGAATCGACAGGATGTACAAGTTGAAAGAAAGAGTGCAAATTGAAATGTAAACAGTTGTATCCAAGGGACGTACAAGTGTTTAACTTTAGAGTTATTTTAATTCAGTGTCATTTAGTGTTGTGATGTAGATTGTCCCAGTAAGAGTCATTTAAAAAAAACTGTTCAATATTCTAATACCTCGCTGAATTATCATCCAAGATATTGTGACATGTTTTGGGGAGACTCACAAGAGTCTTCCCAGGATTCTTTGCTTGTGCCGTTGGAACTTTGCTTGCCCCCAATAGTTAAACACTTGAATGCCCAAGTATTTATGTAAGTATGCTATATATGTGCACATGTGATGCACTAATCCATGCATTACTTTTTAATGACAGGAGCTCAGAATATGTAGGTACCATAAACAAAACTATTTGTGTTTTTAATCACTTCCTAAGGTTTCTCAAAGAGCTGTCTAAATGTGATAATAGTAAATTTACCCACTCCCCCATTTACTAATCAATCAATCAATTAATCAATCAATCAATGAGTTGTTGCACCCCTCACAAGTGGAAGTAAAAGCATAATGCTAGATATGCAGTTTCTTTTAACAATTGCAACACTAGTTTACCACATCATAAATAAAATGATCCAAAGTGGGTCATGTCACATCTGGGCATTTTAGGGGATAATTAGTTATTTCTACTTATTGATCCATCAACAGATCAAAGACGTATTACTAAGTAGCTTGTCAGTCTTCCATCTACTGCATGGACAGTCTTTGGGTGGTATGTACTTTCCAGTTGTACGAGTGGTATGTATTTAATGTTGCATTTAATTTCATAATAATGTCAATGTCAATGATAGAACATTTAGGTTCAGACCAGATTCTGCACACATTCAATGTTAAGCTCTCCTCGGTTGCAATTATACTGAGGACATCTGAGGATACTCAAAGTAGTGATGGGGGTATCGACTGTGGTATTGACATATCAATACTCAAATGCCGCCTAAGGGCGGCACGGGCCAGTGTCTCCCTCAGCCGGTTCCATGACCGGATAAATGCAGAGGGTTGCGTCACAAAGGGCATCCGGCGTAAAACCTTTGCCAAAACCAAACAAAGTTTGCAAATCAAACCTAATAATCTCCTACCAAATTGGTCAAGGCCCGGGTCAACGACGACCGCCATTGGTACCGATGACCTACAAGGTACCAGTGGAAATTGGGCTACTGTGGGTCGAAGACGGAGAGGAGGAAGTCGTGTTTGAAATGCAAGAGTCTGGGACTGAGAGTAGGGACTTTGAATATTGTAACTATGAAAGGAAAAGGTAGAAGGCTGGTCAACATGATGCAAAGAAGGAAGGTGGATATACTGTGTGTCCAGAAGACGCTTAGGATCAGGGTTTAAGTTGTTCTGTCATGGTACTGACAGGAAGAGAAATGGAGTGGGAGTGATCTAAAAGGAGGAGTTTGTTAGGAATGTTCTGGAGGTGAAAAGAATGTCAGATAGACATATGAATCTGAAACTGGATATTGAAGGTGTGATCAATGTTGTTAGTTGCTATGCCCCACAGGTGGGATGTGAGTTAGAGGAGAAGTTCTGGAATGAAATTGATGAGGTGATGCAGAATATCCCCAAAGATGAGAGAGTGGTAATTTGTGCAGACTTCAATGGCCATGTTGGTGGAGGCAATAGAGGGGTTGAAGAAGTGATGTGCGGATTTGGTATACAGGATATGAACTAGGGACGGATGGTGGTAGACTGGAAAAAGGATGGAAATGGCTGTAGTGCACAGTTTTTTCCACAAAAGACAGGAACATAGGGTAACTTATAAGAGCGGAGGTAGGAGCATGCGGGTAGACTACATCTTGTATAGACGAAGTAACCTGAAAGAGACCAGTGACCACATAAGTGGTAGGTGAGAGTGTAGCGAGGCAGCATAGGAAGGTGGTTTGTAGGATGATTCTGGTGACAAGTAAGATTAAGAGGACAGAGGCAGCGCAGGGGACAAAGTGGTGGAAGCTGAGAAGGGAGGAGTGTTGTACGGTTTTCAAGGAGGAGTTCAGAAAGGCTCTGGGTGGTCAGGAAGAGCTTCCAAATGACTGGACAACAACAGCTAGTGTTATCAGGGAGACAGGTAGAAGAGTACTTGGTGTATCATGTGAAAGGAAAGTAGATAAGGAGACTTAGTGATGGAATGAGAAAGTGCAGGAGGATATACAGAGAGAGCAGTTAGCAAAGAAGAAGTAGGAAACTGAGGAGACTGAAGAGAACAGACAGGAGTATAGGGAGATACAGTGTAAAGATAGTGGTAGCAAAGGCAAGACAAAGGGCGTACAGTGACTTGTATGCTCGATTGGACAGCAAGGAGGGAGAGAATGATTCATACATATTGGCGAAACAGAAATACAGATGGAAAGGATGTACAGCAGGGCAGGATGATTAAGCATAGAGAGGGAAATGAATTGACTGATGCTAGAAGAGTGATGGGAAGATGAAAAGAGTACTTTGAAGAGCTAATGAATGTGGAAAATAGAAGAGAGAAAATGGTAGATGAGGTGACTATTGTAGACCACAAAGTAGCAGAGATTAGTAAAAGTGAAGTGAGAAAGGCATTGAAGAGGTTGAACAGTGGAAAGGCCTTTCGTCCTGATTGAAGTATTTAGGAGAGGCAGCTGTAAAGTTTCTGAAAGTTTCTGACTTTGAGATTATTCAACAGGATCATAGACAAGAGGAGATACCTGAGGACTGGATCCGAAGTGTGATGGTGACCATTTTTAAGATTAAGGGGGATGTGCAGAATTGCGGCAACTATAGAGGGAAAAAGTTGACAAGCCATACAATGAAGTTATGGGAAAGAGTCATGGAAACTAGACTGAGAGCAGAAGTCAGCATTTGTGAACAGCAGTATGGCTTCACACCAAGAAAGAGAACTAGATACAGTATTTGCTTTAAGAATGCTAATAGAGAAGTACAGAGAAGGCCAGAGGGAGCTGCATTGCAATTTTGTAGACCTAGAAAAAGCAAATGACAGGGTGCCAAAAGAGGAACTCTGGTATTGCATGAGGAAGTCTGGAGTAGCAGAGACGTATGTTCGACTGGTGCAGGACATGTATGCTAGCTGAGAGGAAAGGAAAGGTGTACAAGACAATGGTGAGACCAGCAATGCTGTATGGCCTAGAAACAGTTACGGGTGGATTGATAAGATGGATAGGATCAGGAATGAGTCAGAGGAATAGCGCATGTTAGACGTTTTGGAGAGAAGGTAGGAGAAGGCAGACTGAGATGGTTGGGTCATGTACAGAGGAGGGATAACAAATATATAGGTAGACGGATGCTGGCATTGGACCAACCAGGCAGGAGGTCTCAAGGAAGACCAAAGACAAGATTTATAGATGTAGAGAGAGAGGATATGAAGGTAGTTGGCGTGAGAGAGGAGGATACAGAGAATAGGGTTAGATGGAGAAGGTTGATTCACTGTGGTGAACCCTTAAGGGAAAAGCCGAAAGGAGAGGAAGATACATCGATAATCACACACAACTCATTTGATTATCAAACAAGAGTTGATAATAATCGTTGATAAAGTAGAAATAAAAGTGCATGTGTCACTGTCAAACATTTTATGATGACTTACTCCTGGGTTTTGTGCCCCCCACCCCCGCGGGAGACTGAATTCAAAATAATCCTTGCATGTCACGTGACCGGAAACGTAGTGCTTAGTCCGCTCACAACAACTCGGAGCACAAAGTGTTGAGGTTTTTTTGGTATTTTGAGGACATTTCGATCGGAAAAATACAAATAATTGATATCAATTAATATGCCGAAAAAGCGATCGGTATCGCATCGGTCATAAATGTGTGTTATCGCCCATCACTGATACAAAACGCCCTCTATCAGCGTTGTCACATTTATAGCTCCTGTTTTGTGATTATACTTCGTGTGATTGGCTGAAACCCGCACCACGTGACCACCGCCGACAGGAGTTTCCACGACAGCTGAGCCGCGGCTAAATGCGGCTCTTTCACCTGTAACGCACTCTAAAAGCCCCCCCTCCTCTGCCGTAGCTCGCTGAGGCGAAGTGGCATAGAATGGGAGATAAGAGGAGCCCCACAAGGTAAAACTGTCGCTGAGTGAAGACCCCCGGGGGAGGGGGGAGTCGTCTTTTGACGAGACGGAGCTCGGATGGAGCTCTTTCCCTGAAACTGTCCATGGCGGCTAGCTAGTTCAGCTGTCCGCCCCCCTCTGCTAACTGACTCCACCGCGACCGTCCCCTCTCGGCGACTGACCGATAACCGTCCAGTTTGTCTTTTGTTTCGCAAATATTGTGTCTCACTGAAGGTTCGCCCTGCCTGTCGCTGTGTTTTTGTTTTCGTCCGAAGGCCAAAGCGGCATTCGAAGCCCCCAGTCGACGATGGCTACTGGGACTGTAGCGTCTGCACGTTCAGGAACACCGCTGAGGCGTTCAAGTGCATGATGTGCGACGTGCGGAAAGGGACGTCAACCCGGTAAGAGGCGCCGGTGACTCGGTTCGAAAGCCCGCATTTGGCCGCAGAGTTCCAACCCGGACGTCGGACGTGAAATGTTTGCGCACATCTGACGGCTTTTGACCACACTCGGGAGACAGGGAAACCCCACAAACTACTCTAACATGCTATTATCGTCAAGTGGTCAATTATCCCCAGGGCCTGAAGTAACCACCCTCCTTACCGGGTGAATCCACAGAGTTGGTGCTGAAAGTATCCTGGAGAAGTGCAGCCCCCTAAACTAGACTTCCTGACATGCAGATTGAAACAGTCACCTTGAACCTTGTCTGCCCAGGAGGGAATTTGACTTGACACATCATATTTTGTAGATTCAGGCATGTGATGGCATGTCATGCTTACGCCTATGTGTGATGCGCGAACGGGCGGTATTTATTTTGCAAAATCCAGAAAAGAATCTGCTGCAGTGAAAACCAAAAGCCTGTTTCATCCTCTTCTTTCCCTTTTGGCGATTCTCTTCAGGACACCTCTGTGAGATGATGATGAGATGAGATGAGGGATCAGCCTTCTCCACCTAACCTTATTCTCTGTATCCTCCTCTCAGACACAAACTAATTTTGTCTGCTGCAGTGAAACCCTAAAGCCTGTTTCATCCTCTTCTTTCCCTTTTGGCGATTCTCTTCAGGGGACACCTCAATGGATCAGCCTTATCCACCTTACCTTATTCTCTGTATCTTCTTCTCAGACACAAACTAATTTTGTGTCTTCTTTCTTTGGTTTCTGTAGTCTTCTTCAATCCTAGCATCTACAGCTTAGCATTCCGAGCAATATATTCACTATACCTCCTCTGTAAATGACCAAACCATCTCATTCTGCTTTCTCTGACTTTATCTCCAGAATATTTAACATGTTCCTGATCTTCTACATCTTCCTCACTCCCAAAGAGAAGTGTGATGTCTTCACCTCTACTACCGTCCCGTCTTCTCTTCAATGCCACTGTCTCATCTTTACAGCATAATTGGTCTCATCACTGTCTTGTACACCTTTCCTTTCATTTTGGCTGATACTCTGTTCTCCCACATCACCCCTGATACTTCTCTCCACCTGTTCCAACCTGCTTGAATGCGTTTCTTCACCTCCTGTTCACACTCTTCATTGCTCTGGACTGTTGACCCAAAGAACTTAAAGTCTGCTATCTATACTCCATATAGCCTCACTGTTCACTTGGTTCCATTCTCATTCACACATTTGAATTCATGTCATACCTTCAACCCTCTAGAGTTTCCTCCATCTACTCCCTGTTCTCACCAGAGATCGCAATGTCCTCTGCAAATATCATGGTCCATGGAGATTCCTGTCTTAATTTCCTGTCAATCTGTCTATCACCACTGCAAACGAGAAGGGGTTCACAGCTGACCCTTGATGAAGTCCCACCTTGAGCTTGAACTTCTCTGTCACACCTACGACACAGCTCACCCCCTGTATCACCAGTGTAAAATACTTTTCTGTCACTCTAGACTTCCTCATATATTACCAGAAAGCCTGTTTCAGTCATTTCTGAAATGATGCTGGTAGGGCTTGCTGTGGTGGAATAGATTCATTTCGATAACGGTCTGTCGTCTCATTGTTTTTTAAATGTCAGCATGATGTAGTGTTTAGATGAGTTGCTCTGGTTTACAGTTCCCAGCTTTGCAAGAGAGGGCCTTGCTATTTGTGTTATCAAAAAAAAAAACAATTCTAACTGTTCCATAATAAGTGGTTGACAGATTTGCTCAACACATTACTACTTTGCTTGTTATTTATTCCTGTATATCAGTAAATATGAGCCTTTTTTTTTTTGAGATTATACTTTCTACTTTTACAGTTTAATTTGTTTTATTCATTTTTTATGCGTATTTTTGGCTTTTCTTGTCCTTTTATGTCTTGATGCTGCTGTGAAACAATTTCCCAAGCATGGGATCCTTAAAGTACATCTCATCTCATCAACAAGCTAGCAATATCATTTGCTCTGCCCCTTCCGGTCACATTGCGTATCTACACATTTAATAATTTTGGGGATAAACAGAGGTCCCGCATTACAACCCTGGGGTTACCACACAATATTTTTGTCATTTTCAACACACATGGTGTGATTTGCCACAGAGTCATCATATGAAAGCCTCTGACCATTTATAATCCATTTGTACGCTATAAACAAGTTCTAAGTTTGAGTTTCCACACATACAGTTTTGGTTGGAAAATTTATGCGCAGGCTGATGGGCTGATAAACACTGTGACCCAAAAGTTGTCGAATTGCTCTTGACTAGAATCTGCTTGGTTGCTATTTACATGTTTTTATATATATAGGTGTGTGTGTGTGTGTGTGTGTGTTTATATGTGTGTATATATATATGTATAATAATAATAATAATAATACATACGATTTGTATAGCGCTTTTCACGGTACACAAAGACGCTTTACAAGTTGACGACAGAAAAACATAGAACATAAACATTGTTAATGGGAAGAGCTGTAGGTGTTGTAGGTGGTTTGGAAGAGGTGGGTCTTGAGGTTATTTTTGAAGGAAGAGTGTGTATATATATGTATATATACACTTGTAGATATTTAATAATTGCTGTGGAAAACAGAAACTGATGCTTGTTGACTTTGTGTTGACGACAAGGATGTCAACAACTGTCCATTAAAAAAAAAAAAAAAAAAAAATCTATTGTTTTTTTTTCCAGAAAACCGCGCCCCGTTTCGCAGTTGGTGGCCCAGCAAGTAAATCAGCAGTATGCACCACCTACACAGCTCAAAAAGGAAAAGAAAGAAAAATCAGAGAGAGACAGGAGTGATAAAGACCCAACACTGAGAAAGAAAAGCTATAAAAAGATAAGGTAATGGATCTCTGTTTTCTGGGGTGCTTGTGGAATAGCTCTTTTCATCACATTTGTCATTTGTATTGATAGTGCTGAGATTCTTCTCCACCACTAAAATAACTAAAATACTTATTTTCCTTTTTTTTCCCCTTTGAAATCCTATCTGTGCTGTGTTTGTCCTCACAAGGCCTAGGTTAAAAAACATAGACCGGAGCAGCGCCCAGCATCTTGAGGTCACAGTTGGAGACTTGACAGTAATAATCACAGACTTTAAGGAGAAAGCCAAACCCGTGTCGACCTCAACAATGGCTTCCCTAGGAGACCAACACAGTCAAAGTGGTTCGAGCTCTGACAACACGGAACGAGGAGTCTCCAGAAGCTCCTCGCCGCGGGGGGAGGTTTCATCGCTTAACGGAGAGACTCACTAACACTCGAGCTGAAAACTGGCTCAACCCGCTCTTCTGCACTCTCAAAGGCCTCAACCAGAGATTAACTTCAACATGCATGTTTTCGTTAATGTTATACATGTCAATATGATTGCATTCACTTCCATTTTTGGTTGTATTATAACCGCCTCCTGGTAATGATGATATTTCAGGGCTCAGGATGTACACTATGCTGTATGCTCAATTCGAAGCGCTGTTATGGCCAAATATGTTATGATAAACTCAGACAAGTGAACAGTAATATTAAATTGTGGTATTGTACCACATGTTAATGTGGCTTGACGTAACACTTGCCTAATGTCATTATGGTTGAATGGAAGCATTGGATTAACCACTCCAGAGAATATATGGTTCATTTTTAAATGTGAAATCACCTAAGAATTGTAGTTAATTCTTTACTTTTGTTATTTGCACTTGAATGATGTCTTTGTTATGTCTAAGATTATTTTCAAGCATAATGTCTTTTTTTTTCTGCTCATCTGATCATAACACCAGCTTTATTTTCCTGTCTTAGGTCATTGGATGCAACCAGTGTTTCACCTGTTAACATTTGGTTATAAATATTTAACAGCTGTTTCAAGTAAATGTCCTTCTAGATTTGAGCATGACTTAATCCATGAATGGTTTTTAATGTCAAATAAAGTAGGTACCTGGATATATGGCGATTACTGTTAAATGAACGCTGCTTTAATGTTTAGTTCTTAACTACATATAGAAACAAAACACGTGTAACAAGAGTGGGCGTGGCTTCACACTGTAAACACCAACCGACTTCCTGCATTAGTCTTCTCACTCCGTGCAAGTGTCCTGACACCATGAGAGTGAAACATGGTGCCGTAGTGCACAAAACGTGAAGCGCACGATGCGATGCCACACACGGGCACTCTTCCTGTGCACGGCGTTGTCTTTCCTGTCTCTGTTTTACGCGCTCAGCCGGCTCGCCTCTGCGGAACCCAACCTCGTAGACGCCGTCGGAAGGAGTCACCAAGCCGGATATGTCATCAGGAAATCACCGGGGCCGGCGGGCCTTGGCGGAAGTCACGCCAGGTAGCTAAGTTACTTAAGCAATTACCACGCACTGTAGAGGTTAGCTACGTTTTATAAGACACGATTAGCCAGAACACTGAAGCGAGTTAACTTTCCGATGTTAACGACGACAATGCCAATATATATATATATATATATATATATATATATATATATGTATATATATATACATATATATATATATAAACTGCTTGACATGCTAACATTGCCAACACTACAATACATTGCTAGCTTGACAGTTCATTAGCATTTAGCTTACCCCGTGCATTATTAGCTGTACAACAGCCCGTTCAGTTTTTCAGTTTTATGAACAAATGTTTAGGATAACAATTTACCCCCTGCGGACCCAAAAGATGGTGTGTTTATCCTGTCAGGTGTAAATCACTGTCAGTTTCGCACTGGGATCCGTATCGGGGACCGCCTGCCGATGTTTGTGGAGTGAACCGCTTATTGGAACCGTCTCTTAGGTATGACTAGTTTTTGTGCATTTTGTCAAAACAATCCGCGACCTTGAGTAAATAATAGACTCTCACTTTCCACACTCACTTGCTCACAAACATTTGTAATATTTCACCTATCTGCTGCATTTGGTTGCCAGCGGTTAGCCTTTTAGTCGTTCTGTATCCATGTCCTACATCTTCAATCTAATAGCCATATTTAAATTTGCAGTGTGTTATTCACAGTCCTCTTGTCCCACCCGTCCTTTAAATCAAACATTACGGTTGTCTCTGAATAGAGAGTGACAGCAAATATCCTGAAGCATTAATGAATCGTAAGACCGGCTTATTGGAACGTCACAAAGGGAGATATATGTTTGAAAGCTTGAAAAAAATTGTGGTAGGGGGAGGTTTCTGCTTTTCAAACCGGATTGCAGCAGGTTATAGAGTCGCTTGGAGGCAACGCGGGCTATGAGTAATGGATAGGTATTTCCTACGTGCCTTCATCAATCCTAATGACAGCTCGAACCCTACAGGTGTGAGTTTCCTGTCAGCTGAGCCTGGTGATATTACTGAGACATTGTCCTGTAATTGCCATCTTATCAGTGCTGCAGCCAGAACTCCCCTACCTCCCTCAAAGAAAAAAAGTCTAATTACTGGTTGCATTGAATTTTGCCCCGTCTGATAGAAAAAAGACGGGCTCTGCAATCAAGCAAGCCGACGATGACAGGAGTCACCTGGCCGTGGTGGCCTGTGGCCCCAGGCTAGAGGAGACCCTCACCATGCTGAAGTCCGCTCTTCTGTTCAGCCGTAAGCCGCTGCAGTTTCACATCTTTGCTGAAGAGCGGCTTCACAGCAGCTTCAGAAGCGCTGTAAGTTTTCTGCTATTGTGCTCTTGAACAGTAACTCATACTAATTAATTTGCTTGGTATGATCTTGTCATGTTTTATCTCGTACGTTTCTATATATCTGCTGGTTTTTTTTGCCCGTCTGTCTGTTAGGCCATGGGATTAAGAAACCACATCTACATGTACACTTATATGCATACACACATCTTCCTTGCCAGTTGTTTGCACTTGATTTTGTTCTCTGTGAAAGTTTACAACAAAATAAGGAAAAGAAATAACTAAAGCTTCACGCCAACTTCAATTTGAAATTGTGTCAAAGGACCTGACCTAAATTAAATAGTGTGATTTAACTAATCTGTCTTATGCTGAGCATACATATGGACATTTAGTCTTTTATTTGTTTGTGAAGTGTAGTGTGTCTGACGTGTTTTACATTTTTTTAACCAGAAATGCTGGACTTATCTTTTCACAATAAAGACCTTTATTTACCATTTATGTATATGGGGAAGCACACAGATGCTTTCTAGAAGACCACATATATGTACATGTCTGATATTTTTCACAGTGCTAAACCTTTCTCTTCAAGCTGGAGTCCTGGCCTAGGGCAGTCCAGGCCAAGTTCAGCTTCACCATCTACCCCATCACTTTTCCTGGAGAAAATGAAAAGGAGTGGAAAAACCTCTTCAAGCCTTGTGCTTCTCAGAGGCTCTTTCTGCCAGTAGGTGTTTTTTATTAATTCATCCTTTTGACCCGTTAGGATGATTCCCAAAATCATTTCCCGCGCAAACTGCGTTATTTCCAGCTGATCCTGAAGGAGGTGGATTCTTTGCTCTATGTGGACACGGACATCCTATTCCTGCAGCCCGTGGAGAACATCTGGGCTCTCCTCGCTCAGTTCAACGCGAGCCATGTAGCCGCCATGGCTCCGGAGCACGAGGAGCCACGTATTGGCTGGTACAACCGCTTCGCTCGCCACCCTTACTACGGCAAGACCGGCATCAACTCAGGGGTCATGCTCATGAACATGACACGTCTCAGGGAGAAACTTTTCAAGGTATTTGCCAGACTCCGGTGCTTGTTAAGTTCTCTTTTGGTGTCCACAACACTCACCTGTTACGAATGTGTCCTTGTCTCGTAGTTGCTGTTCACACATTAGTGTTGCGGTGTTTGCCCAAAAGATTTCAGGAAATAAAAGTGAAGAATTGAGTATCATTTTCAGATGACCCCTTGGTCGTGCCATAGTACTTTTTATAATTCAGTATAAGGATTTTTTTTTTGACATATGTAAAAATCATGATGGGCTGAAGGAGTAACTGCACTACCCAGATACACCAGCTGAGGTCAATGTTGCTGTTCAGTTCAGATCTCTAGAATGAGCTCGCTGTCTGGTAAACAAGACCGTTCATTTGTGCTGGTATCGATGGCTGGAAAGGCTTAATTTTCCAGCGTTGCACAATCACACTGCCCTGATGCAGCATGAAATTAATGTTGACTGCTCGCTTCATTCTGCCCTTCAAGAATGACATGACGACTGTTGCACTCCAATGGAAAGAGATTTTGATACCCCTTCTTCAGAAGTATAAACTCAATATCACCTGGGGGGACCAGGATCTGCTGAATATCATATTTCACTACAACCCAGGTCAGTGCAAACACCGTGCTGCATTATTCACCGGCACTTGATTTCCATCGATGAACATTAAACAAACAGCGCTTCCGTTAAGCTGGACTCCTTTTTCCTCACGTTACAGAAAGCCTCTATGTGTTCCCCTGCCAGTGGAACTACCGTCCAGACCACTGCATTTATGGCAGCAACTGTAGAGAGGCGGAGGACGATGGCGTATTTATCCTGCATGGAAACCGGGGAGTTTACCACGATGACAAGCAGCCTACATTTAGAGCCGTCTACGAAGTCATACAGAAGGTAGAGACAGCCGCGGCCAAAAGCATCTGCGCTCCATTGCTGTCAGGGCAGTTGTTGGCAAATGAAATTGAATCTATGGTTTAGAGATTTTGACAAAAAAAAAAAACAGCTGGCAAACTGTATGAAGCATTATTTCAGTAGGAAAAAAGGTCTGCCATCATTTTTATTGACGGATGTATTTCCTCAAAGAGCAGGTGTGCTGCTGGAACAGGCTTTTTTAAAAATAGACATGACATGATCAATAGATACACAACACTCTTCTCCAGCGGATGCTTCCGCAGAACACTGATCAATCTCTAGTCCTTCTTCCTAACCTATCATCACCACCTAGAGCCTGCTTTGACCAGCGTGTTTTGACCAAGAGGGTCATTTTAAGCATATCTAATTGTGTTTCACATTTTAAATATACAGGGGGCAGCAAACGGCCGTAATCTTTTTAGACATCGGTCCACCGTAGGAGGGGATGAGGATGCTAACTTCCAGGGCTGGGCAACACATCTGAATTCACCCAGTATGGTCTTGGGTCTGACGTCGTTAGCTAGATGTTTATTTTCGCAAATAGAAAAATGGCAAATGTAATTTCTCACACCCGCTGTTCATTGTCTGGTAAAAAATTCTCTTGTCTTTGGAAATTAAGTAGATTTTTTCTTTACATTTTTTGTCAAATTGCTGATCACACAAAATAATAATAATAAAAATAATAAGATAGAATAGCCATCAGTAAATTGGCAATGAGAATGGCCTCATTAAAAAAAAAGAAAATTAAAAAGAAATCAACATAATATCGGTGTGCTCAGAAAAAACAAAGACATGACCACAATTCCCAAAAAATGACTTAAAATCAACAATAAACTTCCAGAAGATAAACCCTTTTCGTATTCTAGCTCTGCTTTTAAGAAACTCTTCCGTGTGAAAAAAAGGAAATTCCGTGTGAATGCAATTATTGCGTCAAAGGTGTTTGTTGTTTGTTGCATCCCTCAAACACCCCGAGTATTGTAAGTGTCAGTGTCAGCTGTAGAAAATGAAGACAGAAAAATTGATGACAGATGCCTCTCACCTGTCAGATGGATGTTCTACACGCACTAGTCCTCTAAATCTTCACTGTCCACTGAACATCTGTCATTAGAGGTAGGAAGACAGAAGGAGATCTTCTTTGCCGCTGTGCTGTCTGCATTCCTTCGAACCACCCCTGTGGATTGCAGCGCACCGGTCCACAGGCAGGCGGCAATCACAGGGAGGAGGATGTTTCATTAGCCGGTGTCCATCCATTACCACCGCAGGGTCCGGCCTCGCCGCCGTCGCTCCAGGCGATAAATGTTACAGCCAGAGATCTTCACGTCTCAATCATATTCGTTCCCCCCGTGCGCTTTGCCCACTAGATATTTTCAGAATGGAATATTTTTGTATTGAGGATTATGACAAGATGGCCTCGTCCTAGCAACGTCTTAGGGATGGATAAGTAGCCATATTGTTAAAGGTGATTGCCGATGGTCGTTCTTGAGATAATAGGATAAATGTACAACCCAGACACAAATTATTATTTTTTTTCTTTCATTAAGATTTCACTGCAGCCCGTAAAAGTGGCCGAGAGCAGTCAGGAAGAAGATTGGAACTTGAGGAACGCCTGAAAAGTTGGGGAATAGTTTCACATACAAATGCAGCTCAAGTTTGTGTGAATGGAGGTTAGAAAGCCCATGTTCCCGGTGTAAACATGCAGACACCGGGAATAGGGGAAATAAATCTATCCCATGATAACCACATCACCGAGAAGTGAAAGAGGAGATAATTGGCAAATAGTTAGAATCAGATAGGGATTAAGAATAAAATCTGAGTAAAACTGAGAATAAGCAACACAAAGAAAACGACAAATAAAGCTGCTGCTGATGAACTTTCATCTTATTGTACCAAGTAAATAACTGAGGAGACAAGAAACACCAGGTCCAGCTTTGTGAACCCCAGCGGCCTGTTTTCCGACGAAACACACGCTTAATTAATGCGGAGGTCGTAATGAAGTGAGGGACAAAGAAAATAAACCACTGCGAGAAATAGAGGCAGAATTTGCATGGGAGATTTTGGGTTCGGGATATTTATTTGTTTTTAAAGAGAGATGACCAGATTTGTGGCGTTAGGTTGTCTGAGCAAAGCAATGCGATTTGCGACAAATGCGGTGCTCCTGTCGCTTCCTGCACCCTGCAGTTTGCGCCTACTCGGCCCCTGCGAGGACAATATCCTAAATCCTGAAGCAGGCAATTTTGGAGGAAACGCTCATTTCCATCCCACCAATTGTTCCTCGCCCAGCCTCGTCTCCCAAGGCAGGCTCTCCAAGCTAGCAGAGGAGTTTGCAATAAAGGGCACCACCATTACGCAGCCCAGCCCACAGAAGAGTTGTAAAATTTTTAGTGCTGATGCTAGTTAGAGACATCATGATGGCTATGTGGACAACGCACCAGCAGCATCCACATAAAAATCGATACAGGGCTGTAATGGTGCTTTACTGCCTGCTGCGCTATATGAAAGATAATAAAGAAAGTGAGCGTTCTGTCACTCAGCGCTCGGTCAAACCGGAGTCAAATGAGATCCTGTAAAATAGCGGTTTCCCCTTATTTACAGGAGAGTCGTAAAAGAAGTGTAGACTCCCAATATAAAAACAAATGGCCTGCAACGCTGCTTACATAATGTCAGCACCAGCCTCTGCCGGGAACTTGCATGGGAGCTAGAGGGTTAATTTCTGCTTTTGATTTGCTGGTTTCTGCACTTTGAGCGAGTCTAGAAGAGCGCGCAATAAAGATGCAGACCTTTTGCGCTGCAGCCGCCGTGCTCAGTGACGCACCTCGCTGAGGCCATTCAGACTCAGGAGCGGTAATTGGACTCTCAGCCCACTGACAGCTGTGAATCAAGCTCAGAGCGTTGGTCGGGCTTCTTCCGGGCCCGGCGACGTGGAACACAGCTGACCGATTGCCTCGCTATGCCAAAAAGACAAAACAAAGGGGCGGGTGGGGTAGGTTGAGTCCCTGAATATCATTTAAACGTGAATTGTCATTCGTGACTTTCTCCTCATTTTCCCATTTGTGCGGTTAAAGGGGGTTCATTTCTACACTTCAAGGGGGAGTTAAAAGATGAGTGGCACCTGAATAAGTTGCAAGTGACTTTTGTTAAGTACCAGCAGTCGCCCAGCAAAACCAAAAAAATGAAACGGATGTTGCGCAAAAACTGCTTTCGCGGGAGAGGGGAAGAAATTAAATGTAAATGAGCAAGAAATTGCCGGTAAATTGGTTTCCGGCGCCACATTCAAGACACTAACTTCAGATCAGAAGCAGCTGCCTGAGGAATATCTGTAGAAACCAAAGGCACCTTTATAGGATTGTTCTTACCGTGGCGTATCCCTTGGCGACAGGCGTATCAACACACTGTTTCTTCTGTTTATGTGCACGCAACCAGTATAAATGTTCGTATGAATTAATCTGCATTTTTGTGAAATTCCGACAAACCGCTTTCTCACGCCATCCCTTTTTTCTTTGATTTTATTGCAGTACTCCTTCAGTGAGGACATGGAAACGTCCCTGCTCCGTCCTCTGGAGGCGGCGCTCCAGACCACCGCCCACTCCTACTGTGGAAGGAGCAGCCACCTGTTCACCAAGGCTCTAAAACAAAGCATCCTGTCTGCTCAGCAGGACCAACGCCCTCATACCCTTTTGCAAAACTGACACCGATTATCGTCCGCTCGTCACAAACAAGGGTAATGTGACTTACTCAGGTTTCCACTGACCCACCGCTGCTTACGGGTTCAGTGCTTTGCAGACATTGTGCAGGCAATGATGGACAAATGGTCCGTCACAAGGACATTTCCGTACATATCAGTCCATCCAGCGCTTTCTTTCCGCTGTGTAAAAGGAAGAGTCGGTTTTTTTTTGCCTCTACAGAGATTACCTATGTCGGTGTTCACAGGCGGGACGGACACCTTGTGTTTTCCCAGACAATCAGGTTGTGAGTAAGTATGTCCGCTTTTGCACAGCAGCCCATTGGCCTGCAGGAAAGAGAAACGCACAGGGTACTTAATCACAACAAAGTTCTGTTAGCATAGCTTTAACGCGTAAAAAAAAAAAAAAAAAAAATTCTTCAGTGCTAATGACCTTGTTGAGATCTTTCACCATGAGTGAATTTTTTCTCTTTGTGCAGAAACAATAGTGTCTACTTGTCCGTGCAAATATCAGTATTTATTATCAACGGACAGCATTTTCACGATCGTAGCCATGTAACGGTGTTCTGGCAGTATTGTTTATTAAAGTTTTAACTTGTTTTGATTTGTCATAACAAAGGATTATGTTTCCAAACAGTCATGTGTAGTAAAGTATAAATTCTCTATTATGAGAGAGTGGAAAAAAAGGCTGTTAGTGTGTTTTTTTGGGGGGGGGCATTATTTTCTCAGATTTTTCAGCCAATGCTGTTGAAATAAACTCTTTTCCTCTCAAGGAGTACAGCAACAGGATGCCGAAAAGGAGCAGGAGTGCGAGCGTGAAGACTTTATAAAGCATTGTCAGAGAGGAGCTGATGTGTTTTGGTCCGTGGCCTCTGGCTCTGCGGAGGCGGGTCGGCGGACGTGACCAGATTCGTCAACTGTCCCGCACGACGACACTGCGAGACAGTGAAGCATATTATTCTAGCTTTTTGTCAAAAGCGGCAAGCTTTCCTGACATTTTATCTCAAAGACATAGCCTTCTAGAATATCGGTTCTGTCAGGCCCGGATACTTTTGTTTTTTAGTCCCACTCAAAACAAAATCCTTAAAGGACGGATAGATCTGTTAGTTGATGAGCAGCTTTTGTATCTTTGGCAGGTCAAGTCTGGAAATCTGGCTCTTGTAGGTGAATTATGTGCAGCAGGCTACTACAGGTTCCTCGTGGTTTTCCCTGGGAAACATGAGAAAAAAGTCAAATGTCCTGGAAAAGCTTGAGCTCCTGCTCCCCCTCCTTCTCCCAGCCCCGAGAATGAATGCAAACAGGCCCAAGCTCTGTCATCCATTACATTACATTACATTACATTGCATTTGGCAGACGCTTTTATCCAAAGCGACTTACAATAGAGGACATAGGGACTGCAAATACACTTGCAAATACACGATGCACAGGAAATATACAATAGAGGACATAGGGACTGCAAATACACTTGCAAATACACGATGCACAGGAATTATACAGAACAGTAAGCTTGGGTTAGTGAGGGTTTTTTTTTTTTTGTTTTTTGGACAGAGACACACAAACTTACACACACACACACTGCATAGCCTAACTTGACATCCAGCTGTCCTCAGTGGACTATCACATTTGCACGTCACTCAGACGCCCTGGATATTTCGTCAGTGCTCCTCACCAAGGTGAAGAGCCTTGCTGCTGTGGGTCTCCCAGTGAAACTTGGAAGTCGAAGAAAGTCCTGGCCATCGACTTCACATCTTCTAACTCAGACTTCGAATAAACAGAGAAGCGTTCTGGATAGATGTACCAAATAGAGTGGAACTTTGACTTACAATTGCGTCGCGTTTCTGACATACGAGCTGTTGCTCTGCCGATGTTTTGCTTTTTGATATGGGCTGAGCGGGATGAGCGTTTGACACAGACATGGCCACCGCTGTCAGTGAAGTGGCGTTTAAAAACAGTGGGACGGTATCTCCTCTGCTAGGTAGCCAAGAAAAAAAACCTGGGACAGCAGGAGAGGGGTGTTTGTGGACCCGTCCGTGAAGAGATGGAGAAGTTGTCGTCGATGAGATTCGGTGGGCGAGAGCATCGTCTGTGAGAAGGCAGGAGACATTTACAGGACTGTCTCAGAAAATTAGAATATTGTGATAAAGTTCTTTATCTTCTGTAATGCAATTACAAAAACGAAAATGTCATACATTCTGGTTTCATTACAAATCAACTGAAATAGCGCAAGCCTTTTGTTATTTTAATATTGCTGATTATAGCTTACATCTTAAGAAAACTCAAAAATCCTATCTCAAAATATTAGAATATCATGAAAAAGTAATTTTTGTTTTTGTAATTGCATTACAGAAGATAAAGAACTTTATCACAATATTCTAATATTCTAATTTTCAGAATATTATACAGAATATTACACAGTCCTGTACAGGGATTTGGTGCAGCAGACAGCGCGGATGTCGGTGGATGGGGTGCCTGAAGACCCGGCGGCGGGCGGTTTGATGGTTTTAACAAGAGAAGCGGCATTCACTCAGTCGCTTAATAAATTTGGCAAAATTAAGCAACTTATCGTAGCATTAAGTGTGTAGCCAGTAAGTTAAGTTAAGCGGTAGAGCGCGAAATGAAAAACTCCCCCTACCTCCTCTCCTCCGCCGCGGCAGGCATCTTTGTCTGATCTTCAAGGTAAATACACTTAACGAAACCAGTTTATTTCTTTATGTTCTCTTTCATTATTTTTTATGTTTGGCACTTTTTCCTGTTATTTATAAAATACTTCTTTTGTACTCAAGAAAATGTAACAAAACCGAGCAAACTGAGTTCAGAGCTCCATCACCCATAATTCAACGTATGACTATTAATCCCGAATCGATGATTGCTTTTGTTTTGCGTCATAAAACAAACTCATTGAGTGGGTTGTGTGTTGACACAAAAAAATCAGTCCACATCGCACAAAGCGATTATTTGCCAAGAAATATGAACTACCTGTTCAACGTGTTCAAATTGATGCGGACGCGCAAAACTTTCATATGCAAAGCTTTCTTGTCTTTCAGGTGTAGCAGCTACCACTAGCGCTAGCAGCGCCACTGGCTAGCTGCGCTCCTCTGGAGTATAATGGTGATTGAAGTCTCATTCTGTCGGTGTAGCAGGAACTTCCAATGGATTATTCATGTTATTGCTTGCAACACTTGGCCTCTGTAATGTCCAATAGCAATTTAAAGTCCAGGCATGAATTAAAACAGTCAGAGGCAAATGGCCTAATTCGGAGTGGAAGGGATGGGGAGCGGCGGCGGCGAGCAAAGTCATCAGTCTTCTCTTTTTATCAGAGCGAAGTCTGGCTCTTATTAACGGGGTGATTCCGGAAATACAATTTGGTGCCTCGAGATGAAATGAGGTGTTTTTCCGTGCATTTCACCGTGAATATCTGCAGTGTTCCACGTCACCCAAGTGCGGGCTTTGACAGGGAGCCAGAGGAAAGGGTCGTTCAATTTAATGTTTTTTTAGTTTATTAGTTAAAAAAGAATATTATTATTAATTTTTTTTTTCATGGTTGGATTTTTAAGGTGTGCGGTTCCTTATCCTTAAAAAGTAAAAAAAAAGTTTTCTTGCTCTAAGTCCACCCAGCCAGTGCTACATTTAGAAGGTCATGCATATTTTGACTAAAGTGCGATAGAAGACTATTAACCAGAATGAAAGGAAAGGTGTACAAGACAGTGGTTAGACCAGCGAATTTGTATACCAGGGGTCCCCAAACTTTTTCGTGAGGGCCAAATAACTTTTCCCTTCTCTGAGGGGGGGCCGGGCCTGTTTGTAACAAAAAGTGTGGCGATCGCAGAGGTGTCTAAACGTAAACATTTATTGTTTTCCAGAAAGCCACACGTAACCAAAAATTAACCCTTTCTGGGATCTTGACAGGAAAAAAAATCTGAAAATAAGTAATAACATTATTAATGAAAAACGTCTTTTTCTCATCGCTTGACAGATGAGACAAACAGCCTTTTCTTTGAATTGAACAAAAAAATATTAGTTTGCCCACTGGAGGTTTAATACCCCGTATTCTGAATCTATTTTTCTCTTACCTAATCTTTTCACCATTATTCCGTGTTATTTGACAAGGGTTTGTCCAGAATTTTTTTTTGAGGGAGAGGTTTTAGATAAAGCACTTCCTACAGAAGGGTGGAATAGAATGTTACGTTCTATGCATGTACAAATCACGATTACGTGTCCAGAATGAAAAAAAAATGCATCTCTGGTGTTGTTCAGGGACCGAGCAAAATGTGGAGACGGCCATGTGCGGCCCGCGGGCCGTTGTTTGGGGACCACTGCTGTATGGCCTAGAAACTTACAATGACGAAAAGACAGGAGGCAGAGCCAGAGGTCTCAGAGATGAAGATGTTGAGGTTCTCTTTGGGAGTGACCAGGATGGATAGGATCAGGAATGAGTCCATCAGAAGGACAGCACATGTTAGATGTTTTGGAGAGAAGGTCAGAAGACGAAGCCAGACTGAGATGGTTGGATTGTGTACAGAGGAGGGATAGTCAATATATTGGTAGACGGATGCTGGAATTGGAGCTGCAAGGCAGGAGGTCTAGAAGAAGACCAAAGAGAAGATTTATGGACCAAGTGAGAGATGATATGAAAGTAGTTGGTGTGAGAAGGGAGGATACAGAGAATAGGGTCAGATTCACTGTGGCGACCCCTGAAGGGAAAAGTTGAAACGAGAAGAAGAAGAAGATGTATGTTTTGACTGAGCCATTGTGCACTGAAGAACATCCTTTTAATAGCAAACATTCTGTCAAAACCCGACTGTTTTATAAAACTGACAGAAATACAATATCCATATGATGGTGTAATCTGCAACTTGAAGACCTGAGAATATATTATTTACTCTACTGTTAAAAATGTATAATCTCATCAAGCAGCTAGCTTCCGTTAGCTCCCAGACTTCATTGGCACTTGCGGGGAGGACCTTGTGAAGATGCCTTCATGGGTATGATGAATACACTAACTCGGGGTTGGCAGGACGTCAGATTCGGAGCAAAGCTTCGCAAAGTACTTCACAAAGGTTCGAATCAGAAGTAGCTGGTGGAAGGGTGTGGCTGGTTGCTTAGTTCTCCTCCATGATGGCTGCAAAGACTTTGGAGACTTGGTTGTGACTCACGTGTAGCGTCCTTGGGTGAGGCTGGTTTTGTACCGAATGCACTTTCTTTATCTCCACTATCTGAAGCCTCACCGTTCCACCCGGGTTCTTCTCATTCACACACATTCACACACATGTATCCTGTCTTGTTGTGGTTGACCTTAATTCCTCTCCTTTCCATAGCCTACCTCCATCTGTGATGATTTATCTCCATCGGCCCCCTGCTCTCACTACATATCACAATGCTATCTGCTAAAAAAAAACATCCGTGAATCCTCGGTATTTTTAATTTTAAATGTCACCTTTCCGTGTTCTTCTAACTGACGTCAACTTCTGTGAAAAAAAAAGAAACGTCCTCAAATTGCGTCACCACGTGGGCCTGACAAAACCTTAAGGGTGCCGGGAATCAGAAAGTTTACGGGAGCTGAGCGGCCCAGGATGAGCAGCCGCCATCCTCCTCGCCGCTCCCCGTCTCTCCTGACGCACAATTTGATCAATAATACATCCGGCTGCGCCGCAGAGACAGGTATAATTGTGACGGTATGTCACGGCTTAAAGCAATTAATGCAGTTTAGTGTCGAGTAGCTGCGCCTGGATGGATCACTCGGTGTCATGCTGAGAATTTTATCTGCCAGTATTAGCGGAGCAAGATGGAAATATGCAAATAAAATGAAACAGTTACGTGGCCTCTGTAATCGGATATGGATATAGTCTTGTTATACGACGTGTAAAGCTTCATTTAACTAATTAATATGGGACTTAGATGAGGTCTGGATGCTCACAGGCAATATCTAACTCACTCTCAGACATAATCCCACGCATTTATGCTCAATTATACCTGAAATTACAATTGTACCAAGTTTTGGTGTTGCGTCGTCGGCCTAATATTTATGCACAGTCACCCCATATATCGTCACCCTCTTAAAATAATCGCCTAAGTCATTTTTTCGGATTTTTCAGGAAGCACATAAAACTGAACCATTTGACAAACTCTCGACATAGGCAATTTCTTCTAAAGGGGTAGAATGGCACAATCTGTTTAACTGAGGATGGAGGCAATTTTGCCAGAGGTGGTTAGCATCATGAGGAGATGATTTAGGCAAAAAAAAAAAAAACATTTTTGTAAAAAAGTGACTTAGGCTATTATTTTAAGAGGATGACGATATATATATATATTTGTATATATATGTATATATACATCGTCACCCTCTTAAAATCTCCTGTATCTGTTTACCTCCTGTAATATTAAATAATTTCCTTTGAATATACTAGCCCAAAATGATGTTTGTGATTTTACTATGTATATATATATGTATATATTTATTTGTAAATATATAAAAACTACTTAGATGATTATTTCAAGAGGGTGACAATATATATATATATTATCACCCTCTTAAAATAATGCATATATGTATATATACATACATATTATATATATACATATATATTATCACCCTCTAAAAATAATGTATATATATCGTTACCTTCTTAAAATAATCGCCTAAGTCATTTCTATATATTTATAAATATAAAGATAAATATATATATATGTATATATTTATTTATATATATATATATATACACATATACACACATACACACACATACATATATATATATATATATATATATATATATATGTATATATAATAAAATCACAAACACATCAGTTTGAGCTAGTATAGTCAAAGAAAATTATTTAATATTACAGGAGGTAAACACATACAAGAGGTTCATTGGAGATCCTTCCTTTTCCAGACATGCCATGGTTGAGGGTCAAAATTGCGATGGACCAGTCCAGGGTCAAACCCGCCTCTCGACCCATGACAGCTGGGCTGACACGGCCCCACCACGACCGTGACTGCAGGATAAGAAGTATAGATGAATGAATGAATGATATAACGTTTAAAAAAAACAGGATAAAGATCTCCCATCCAGCTGGGTTGTTATATCTCAGCTCCCTGATATAGATTTCCAGCCATGTTTTATAGATGCGTAATATCCAAACATGCACAGATAAGGATATCATCACTCAGACTTGCTCCTGGATTGACTTTTTATGGCCCGCTTGCAGAAAATTTAATTGAGATTGAGGAGTCACGATGCCTAAATAACACCATCTCAATTACTGTTAATGAAGGAGGAGATCAGTCACCGCCACTGACCTTCTGTCTCCATGGTGAAGTCTGCATCGTGTGGGTTGTTTGAATTTCACCCTCACTCGCTTTTGTATTCTAAAAAAAGACTCGGCCAAACATCTGTGGATGCCGTCGCCTCCGGTTTAACTCGTCTTCTTGTTGCGTCCCCGCAGCCTCCAGAGGCTTCCCCCTTCTGCCGCAGGCCGCCGAGCTGTCTCAGCCGCATCGCTCTTCGGCTGGCAGCTCCTAATGAAAACATCGCTCCTCTTCCTGCACCGCTATTGACTATTGGAGCGGCTGCACCTGTACGCGCAACTGTTTAATTGTTTTTTCTTTTCCTCTTTTTTCTATAGTCTGACAGCTGGTGACGCCTCATTGGTTTGGCTGGGAGTTCATCTCTTGACACGGAGGAGGCCAATATCAGTGGAGCTTGAAGAAAAACAGGCGACTCGCAAAGTAAAAGCGACAGCGATGCGGAAGATTTTTAAAATTTCGGTTTGATCCCGCGAAGGTGTTAAATAAGCCGGGTCGGCAGGAGAAACCCAACACGCGTCTCCTCTCAGGAAACTAAAAATCTAATCTTGAACTAATTTACCGTTGTATTTCCCTGAACTTGACGCCTTTTGCATCCGGAATAGATTAATCAGAGACGTTACCGAAACAACGCGATTTCAGTTTAGTTTTCCAAGCTGAAAAGTGCATAATGAGCTGTACAGTTCCAGCCACGGGATGAGGAGCAAATTGCTCCAGGAAAGCTATTTTTCACACACTCTCATTATTTTCAAGGGCACTTTGACCACCAAAACACAGAGATGGTTCCTCATCAAAGCTCCTCAGAGTCATTATCATTACTTATGGGGGCCTTGGAGGTGGAGGGAAGTCCCATTATATGTAGAATGGAGATGGAAAAACGTTTTCCAAGAAGCCCGCAGTTTGAAGATATATCTCTGAGCGGTGGCGCACCACCTCGTGTTTTTTATCCCGTTGTCCATGCACGGAAAATACTTTGTTGACTCCTACCAGCCCTGCTAACCGGCTAGTAGCTGTGTTTTTGTTCGCTTCCATTGTTTCTTCTTTTCAATTCGTCCATTGCTATGAAAACAAAATTTGCTATTGGCGTGCGTGACGATGTGCATGACATTGGAATGAGAAAGTAGTTGTGTCTTAAAGCCGATGCAGGTTAAGCGGTGCATGAATGAATAAGACAAAGACAATAAATGAATGGATGAGTAAGTCTAATAGAAGATACCATCCCGTATATGTTCAAATATATAACTTATAAGGATGAACAGAGGACTTCTGCAACTTTTTTTTTTTTTTAAATTGTGTTTTTAAAGGGAGCCCCGTCTGGGAGGACTAAAAGGCATAAATATGATTTACTCTTGTCTCATACTAGAATGTGTAGTTGAAACAAAGCTAAAATATCACAATTTGTAACACATATTCTAACCCAGAGGCACCGTCATTGTTTTGCTAGCGCAATGCATGCCGGGTTGATGACGTATACAGGTTGCTATTGTTAACTTTAGCTTTCCGCTAGTGTTCGGTTCAGTATATACGCTAACAATGCCATATTGTGCTTCTTTTGGGTGCAAATTTCCAATCCGAGGGGAAAAAAAGGGACTGACGCTAAGCTACACAGCTTTCCAAGGGACAAGAAAGGAAGGAAGGAGCGGGAAATTGCTTGTGGATGTACGCAACTTCCTAAGGACCCGCGGCCGTGTTCTCGCCTCTTATTTCCAGATGCATTGGACGCGTGTAGCTGAGCTAAGCTGCTGAAAGCGCTCCCAACACTACAAATTGAGGCTAAAGCCAACCGCCGTGCATTCTGCATTCATTCAAACGGTCCTGGAGAAATGAGTGAAGCCCAGATGCAGAAACGCAACAGGCTGGAGACGCTGCATGTTCTCCTGCAAGGATGTCAACAACCTGTTACTACAGATGTAGCATATGATGATGGAAGGCCAGATCAGGGAGGAAGCTGGTGGCCAGTCGACACTGCGGTCTGTAGGTTTGTTTGTTTGTTTGTTTGTTTGTTTTAGAAGTTTATTAGGACAGTGTACAAATACATTAAGCACATAGGCAGAGATGTTTGTACCAGATTATAGCTCATAGCTAATTTCCATCTGTAGTCCTGGACAATACAAATATAAAACTGTATAAAATAAACAATATATATAAAATATACAGATAGGCATTACAATAACTATACAATATATAAACAGGCAATAAAATATGTATTTTGCAAGTTGAAAGTGCTATTGTGATATTGTTACTTTGGTCTACAGTGAACAGCCGATGCTCCTTAACAACAAACGTCGTTCGCTGTTAGCATAGCAACAGTTGCTGCGCGCACGCCGGTGACTATGGCCACCTCTTGCCTCTTGGCATTTTTGTTTATCTTCATTTTTAAGCTCATTTTGTCCTCTGTCTTCAGCGTTCTCCTCCTTGTTTCGTCTCCCTCGGGTCCCAGTGGGAAGGGTTGCGCAGAGATGACGTCTTTTAGCACCGGAAGATAAAATGAACGTGACCGAGCCCATTGCAACCACATGATGTCACTACCCAGACAGCGTTGCGACGCAAACAACAACGGCGGCCTCCGAGTGAAAGTTTTTTTTTTGTCCACTTTATACAATTAAGACATTCTGTTAAGGGACAAATATTGGACCGGGTATTCCTTTAAGGGACCGCTTAGCATTGAGCCGAGAGGCTCAGAAAGGCTGTCTGTCATTGGTGGGTGTCAATTAGCGGGGAGGATTTTCAATTGCGGTGTTGGACGCGCCTCCAGCCATTTCATGACAGCATGAATAGATTTCCTTTGCCGCCGGTCGCTGTTTCTTTGACCTATAGAGGTCCTTAAGAGGAATCAATCGCTGATTGTTACTCTTAAGTGAAACACTTACCTCTAGCGCTTTGCCTTATTTAAAAACCATGTTTGTTATCACACGGCCATTACAATAGAGCAGGAACCCTTTTAAACCCTTTTATTTTTAAAAAACGGCCGAAAGGAAGGGGCGATTAAAATGGTTGCTGCAAGGTTGAGGCAGGACGGGAGTTAACGGATAGTTCTGGTTACCCGGGTTACTTGAGTGTGTTTAGTGTCCGCCACGCTCCAGGATGAATAAGAATAAGACATAATAATCCTCTTATCTGAGTGCGGGATATGCGGCAGACAATGGATGGATATATAATAATATAACATAACTAGAGGGGCCTCATAAGATATTAGTATGATATAATGTTAAAAAATCGAAATCCAGCTGTGTGATGTCCTGACTACTCTGAAATTCTTCTGTGTGTGTGTGTTTCACCTTTTGAAAAATATGAATAAGTCTAACTCCTATTTAAGCGTGTATGTGTGTGAGTGTGTGAGTGTGTGTGTGTTTGAGACAAACCTCACGATTCCAATAATGATCGCATTTGTTTTGAAGGGCGTTGCGAGTTTATAACACATGAATGACAATTTAATAAAGAGATTAAGCTCTAATCCTGTTTACAGATCACCGAGCTGGGGTGGGATAATCCCACCCATTATTCTACCAACACATTATGTATTATTTATTAATCCTTCACGCCATTATTGGCCGAGGGCACGCCACTCACCGCTCGTATTAGTCCAGGCTGTTGAGGAGTAGCTGAAGGAGAATTAAGAATCAATCACACACACGTGCAGGTGATTGGCTGTGGGTTAGATGGAGGCTGATGATTGGTTATGGTAAGATGGAGATAGATGATTGGCCCTGGGTTAGAAAGGGGCGGGTGATTGGCTGAGGTGCCCCCTGGAGGAGGAGAAATAAACCCCCAAAAATGATCCTTTTATTTAAAGTCATATCTGCCTTCATGCTTGTGCATGGAGCTGTTTTTTTTTTTTTTTGCACAGAATCAATGAGGATGCAGCGTGAGGAGGTGCTGTCAGCGGGACGACAGAGAGGTGGCGGGTGGATGACCTGCTCTTCAACGCACAGCGTATCGAGTCTTTTAAATACTGATTATGGTTGTCACAGGCTCACTTCAGACTGGGGTTGGCCTCATGTCAGGCTCGTGTCAGTCTTCAGTCAGGCTTGAGTCGGGCTTGTGTCAGATTTGAGTTGGACTCGCATCAGATTCATGTCAGGCTTACATCAGGCTCGTGTCAGACTCTGCTTGGGCTTGAGTAGGGCTCGTGTCAGGCTTGTGTCTGACTCGAGTCGGGCTTGTGTTATTCTTCAGTCAGGCTCAAGTCAGACTTGGGTCGGGCTCGTGTTTGTCTCGTGTCAGTCTTGAGTCGAGGTTGTGTCAGGCTTATGTCAGGCTCGAGCCAGGCTTGTGTAGGGTTTGCGGCAGTCTTCAGTCAGACTTGAGTTTGGCTCAGGTCAGACTCATTTCAGGCTCACATCAGGCTCGTGTCGGACTCAACTTGGGATTGGGTTGGGTTCATGTCAGGCTTGTGTCTGACTCGAGTCGGACTTGTGTTATTCTTCAGTCAGGCTCGAGTCAGACTTGGGTCGGGCTCGTGTTGGTCTCGTGTAAGTCTTGAGTCAAGGTTGTGTCAGGCTTATGTCAGGCTCAAGCCAGGCTTGTGTCGGGTTTGTGGCAGTCTTCAGTCAGACTTGAGTTGGGCTCACGTCAGATTCATTTCAGGCTCACATTAGGCTCATGTCGGACTCGGCTTGGGCTTGAGTTGGGCACGTGTCAGGCTTGGGTCTGACTCAAGTCAGGGTTGTGTCAGTCTTCAGTAGGGCTTGAGTCAGGCTTAAGTTAGGCTTGAGTCAGGTTGAAGTTGGGCTTATGTCAGGCTCGTTGCAGTCTTCAGTCAGGCTTGTGTTGGGCTTGTGTTGGGCTCGTGCCGGTCTTCAGTCAGGCTCGAGTCGGGTTTGTGTCGGTCTCAAGTCGAGCTTGTGTCAGGCTCAAGCCAGGCTTGTGCCAGGCTCATGTCAGTCTTCAGTCAGTCTTGTGTTGGGCTCATGTCGGCCTTGTGTCAGACTTGAGTTGGGCTTGCGTCAGTCTTCATTAGGGCTTGAGTCAGGCTTGAGTTAGGCTCGAGTCAGGTTCAAGTTGGGCTTATGTCAGGCCCGTGTCAGTCGTCAGTCAGGCTTGTGTTGGGCTTGTGTTGGGCTCATGTTGGGCTCATGTCAGGCTCCGTTCAGGCTTGTGTCAGAGCTTGAAGAGTTTCCTCAACATTCAAAATAACCAGCCCTTGCTACGTATCCTGTAGAGATCTTCATCTCCGTGCTCTCTCTCCAACAACCTCTTCCTGATTCTTCGGCAGAGCGCTTTGAGCACCACTGCGGAGGCTTACATAACTACTATAAATGTCCTTTTTGACGGCCCCACATGCTTGCCTTAATCCCAGTGGAGGGTGTTTGAGTCCAAGTGTCAACGAAGCAACGGTGCATTTTGATTCTGAAGAATTCTCAATCCTCCCAAGGGAACCGTCAAGAGTACTAATTCAGTTAACATTTGAGGGCGGTGCCCTTTTCTCAATTACAATTATATGCTCTTTTATAATCGGATATCATCCACGATGAGCCTTCTTTGTCTTTTCCAGGCGTCGCGGTCGTCCCAAACCCCCGGCTTGATAGCAGGGTTTCACACAGTTTTGATGCAATCACCCCGCTCACGTTTGCTGCGTTGAGCTGACTTCAGGTGTGAAATCCAGGGAAGACGGGCTCTTAATCAGCAGCGGAAGCCTCGGAATTAAGCGGAACCCGGCGAGACGTGGATTTCTTTGTGACGCTGTGTCTCCACAGCTCCACACTCACATTTCATCTGGTTCGTTACCGAAGTGATTTCGTTCACGTCTCACCGTGGAAAGAGTCTTATCCATCTGTGACTCGGCCACTGTGTTGCTCTGGAGTTGCTCGATTCCTTTAATTTTCCCAACTGTCACCGAAATGTCCATCTTCTTCTTTTCCGTTTGTTTGTTTGATTCAGAGGCCACAGCCAATCACCCGCCTCCATCTAACCCTCCTCTCTGCCTCTTCTTTTTTTCTCACACTGACTAACTTCCCGTCCATCCATAAATCTCCTCTTTGGTCTTCCTCTGGACCTCCTGCCTGGCAGCTCCGACCTCAGCATCCTTCCACCGTCTGTCCACGTCCAAACTATCTCAGCTGTCCCTCTCCATCCTCCTCACTGCCAAAGAGAACCTCCACATCTCCTGCCTCCCGCTCCGTGTTTCTAAACCTGCTCTCGTCTCCGTTTTCTACAACTTCCATTCCATACGCTTTTATCACTCCTGCCACCTGCACGTTTCTCTACCTCTTCTCCACCCTCTCTATTGCTCTGGACTGTTGACCCTTGGTTTGAATTTTAAGTTCCTCCACCTCCTGCATCTGCACTCCCTGCAGCCTCAGGATTCCTAGTCGCTCTCATTCACACACGTGCTGTCTTGTTGCAGCTAACCGAATGAAGCTTCTAATGCTCCTTATTGACACAATCCTAATATAGATTACAGTGTCATCTGCAAACATCACGATCCATGGAGATTCCTGTCTAACCTCATCTGCCAGCTTGTTCATTATCACTGCAAACAAGAAGGGGCTCAGAGTAGAGCCCCTGATGCACCTCCACCTCCACCCGGAGCGTCTCTCTCCACCAGATGCTGTACAACTCTAATGTAGTTCCAGACTTCCGCAGAAAAATGTGCTTTTTCTAGATCTACCATGGCACTATCAGCTCCCTCTGACCTTCTTTGTGCCTCCCTGTCAACATTCTCAAAGCAAATACTGCATCTGCTGTACTCTTTTTTTTTTTTTTTTTTGTCTCTAAAATATACATATTTACCATGAGTGTGCTTTTTTAGTTTCATGAAAAACAACAATCAGGCCATCCGTGTGGACCGGTACTTAATGTGTGTATATTGTAAAGCAGTCATTCCCTGCTTGCAGCTTCTTTTGTGGAGGAACATGCTTAGGTCTGCGCTAATGTGCGGTTGTTAAAGCTAAACAACTGACTCCTCAGCTTGGTCAGCTGAAAATGGAGCAGTCTCTTGTGATTTAAAAGAGTGAGAGCAGAAAAGTTAGCCCAGCATGTCCCATGGGCATCTTGGTAATTGGTTTCCAAAATACCGAATTGTGAAACTTTGTTATTATGACTTAGCGGTTGCTGTTCCAGAGGAAATCTTTCCATCAGGTAGGGGAAGTTGTGTTTTCAGCAAATCTACCCCCCTCCTTACAGGGAATACAATTAGCAATCTCATCCTTCCTGCTATCCCAGGCCTTCCTTTCAGGCCGTGAAAGCAACACGCCGTCGTGGAATGGAAATCCACTCCATTACGGTGAATCGGCGATAAGTCAAGAGGTGAAAATTTAGGTCATCGGATGGAAGGTCGGGGTATCTCCTCTCTGATTTGTCGATGTATTGATTTGTGAATTTGGAATTAAATGCAACTTAGAAAATCTTACAAAGCTGCTTCATCCAGCAGTCATTCAGGAAGCATCTCTGGATAGTCACTATTAGAAAGCCCACATTATTTGTGTGTATTTCAGAGACGATACCGTTCAGTTGGTGTTTGCCGGTGGGTTCTCACAGATCCTGCACTCCTGAATGCACTGCGGTTATTCCAGTGCTTCACACCCGTGATGATGCGGTAGAACAGGTGTGGCCAATACGTCGATCGCGATCTACTGGTCGATCGCAAAGGTAGTGTGGGTCAATCGCATGGCATTAAATCGTAGAAGTCAGCCTATCATCCTCACTGTGAAATTTATCACTTGACTGACAGTCTGTCACGGTTCCGCGGGTCCCGGGACCAGCGGCATCGTGATCACTGCGGTGATCCTCCGCACCTGGAGGCCACGCCGCACCTGAGGGGAATCATCTCATCAGCCGGAGAGTATTTAAAGCCGACGCATGGTTTCAGCCGGCGTCCAGTCTCGTTTGAGAAACTTGAAATAAACCAACATGCAGGGCCAAGTACCTGTGTCCGGCCTCCTAGGGATACCGTAACACAGTCGGTCTGTCCAATCTGACCTTTTCTGACACAGATGTCACTGCGCATGTGCACATAACGGCATGTTCTAGCAAGCTAGCATATTAGCCTCCAATTTATGTCTTCTAAACTTGTGGGTATAAAGATGAGTGGGGGAGCTGGGCCAAGTAAAAAGAGTAAAACGTATCACTTCCATACGAAATGGGAGGTGGACTTTTTTTTTTTTCGATGTCATTTTCAAAGTGCGTTCGCCTCATCTGCCGGTCTACCCTTGCTATACCGAAAAAGGGAAATGTGGAGCGGCGTTTTCAGACTGTTCATAAAAACTACAACACTGATATCCCTCCGAAAAGTGAGCTGAGAAGGAAAAAGGTGAAGGAACTAAAATCCCAGCTGTCAGGACGGCTGTTGTTTTTCTCCCAGCTAACTTCAACTATGCTGCTGACTCCATTCAAGTCATCAGAATAAGGTATTTACCAAAAAAGTACTCTGTCGTAGTGTGCCATAAGGGTTCATGCAGTTATGCAAGATCCACAAACATTTATTGTGTTTGAAAAGTAGCTCACAAGGGTGAAAAGGTGTGGTCACCCCTGTGATAGAAGCTTTTTTTTTCCCTTTAGTGGGTTTAGTCGGGTTTTTCGCCTCTCTTCATCTTCACTTGGTTTCCTTGGTTTATTTCTGTGTGCGAATGACAGAAGGTGAGTTTAATTCTGTTTAATGTTGATGTTGAATGCTAGCATTATGTTAACTTGTATGTGCCGACACTAGATCTTATGTGTTTAGCTGATCAGCAGACCGCATGGTGTCCATGAGCCCCTTGTGAAGGATTTGTTTCTTATATGATTTATATAAACTCATTATATAGTGAAATACCATCATTTATTATCCTCTAATTGTATAGAATGTATAGGAATATACTGACGGTTCTGATCTTTAACAGGAACTCCCCCCTTATCTTGCCGCTCTAAACCAGCTAATTCCCGGCGAGAATCACTCTCCTGTTAAATCACATTTTATTTATATGGCTCCAAATCCCAACCCTGTTGCCTAGTGATGCTTTCCATGTAGAGCAGGTGTGGACCAAACTCTTTAGAAGGATCTACAGGAACCCAAAGTTCCCCCCCAGAAGCAAGCGGCGAGGAAACACTGCCTTTTACCAGCGCAGGAACCTTGAGTGTGTTTAATAATAACCTTTATTTATACTTGTAAGACCACTGAGGTCTCCCTCATTTTCAGGGTCGACAAGTTTACAAGCAAAGCAGTGCACAGCACAACAATAAAATGAGATCAAAATAAAAAACAGGAGGTAAACTAAAAACAGGTGAAAATGAGATTAAATTAAAGACATTACGGAAGCAGTAGATAAAACTCGAAACAAGTAAAAAATGAGATCAAATTAAAAAGTACAAAGGGGTGGATCGAACGAAAAAAACAAGTACAATTGGCAGTACAAATTAAAAAAACAGTAGATAAACTAAAAACAGGTGCAAATGTGATTAAATGTTTAGTTTCCAACGTGCTCCAGGATAAATAAGATATAAGACATAATAATATAACAGGGGACAGACACTAGTTACATGCTAATCACTGAAATGATACAATGATAGGTTTAATATTGGTAAAAGAAATAAAAATGGCGAATGTCGATGAAGCCTCCTTGGCATCTGCAAAAATGAGCAAACCTAATGACTCGTGCGAAGCCATGAGGTACGGCATGACCGTGTCCTCCATATCCGACGTTTTAGAATTTCCAGACTTATCCGGACGGCGATTTATCTGTGTTATGTCGAAGCTGGCAAAGCCGCTGCGTCCAGCTGTTTCCCCGTGCGCGTATTTTTTTTAGTCAACCAGGCGACGCCGCTCCGCCGCTCGTCAACCAGCTGCGAGGCAAACAAACAGAATCGCCGAGTTCCACGCCGAGAGGGCGCCGAGCTTCACTCTCCCCCTGCGGGGAAGCAACAGCCGAAGCACTTAAGCCTGAAATGTGCGCCTGAGCCGAGCAGCGGTGGTCTTTTTGAGAGGCACGAATCACGGCGCCGCTGTCCGTCACTTTGTTAATAACTTCACATCTGTATTTGTCTATGAGCTGCAAGGTTAATTATTTATAGAAATGACCAAACCATGTGTGACACGCCTAGAATAGGGTGATCACATTTATTTGGGATTTTATTTGGTGATTAATTTCAATTTTAGTATTTTTTTTTTCTGTAAAAAAACTCTTCCGCTGTCCCCTCAGATGTTTTTTGGGAGAGAAATCTAGCTGCATGCGTCTTTACTTCTGCTCTTCCACCTGCTTAAAACAGATTGGTAAATCATCTATTAAGAACTGATTTTATTTGTATTACGACAAGCATTATTTCGGTGAATTATGCGTGTGCATTTGATGCTGTTTTCATCAGTTTAGAGTTATGAAAAGCAACTTATGAAAGAGTTTTACAGAGCGGCCGCCATTTTGCGCGCCGAGTTGGGTGTCCTTTGAGAACGACTGAGCGCAAACGGTGGTTTTTAATAGCCAGAATTTAAATACACTCATGGGGAAATAAGCACTTTTTAATTTTTTGCTGTTTTATTTTGTGAATCCTGTTTAGTTCTGAACTCTGTTGTCTTTAAAAAAAGAAAATGTTTGGAAGTTACCACAAGCACATTCAATGCTGCATATTGCAGTAGCCTGTACATTTTACAGCAACTTCATTTTGGCATATGCACAGAGAAAGAAGCACATTTCTTGTGAATTTTACATTTTATTTAAATGTTTTGAACCAATGTGACTTTATGCATCGGGACTGTTAATGTAAATACATAATTATACAGATGAGTTCATCTCAGAAGCAGAAGTGACCAAGAATATGGTGTAATGTGTGTGGAAACAGTGAAAATGGTCACAAGGACTCTTAGAAACTCAACGAAAGAACTGTTTAATCTGAGTTTAAACCAAATGAAGCTGGGAATACAGATCTGTGTTGTTAAATAAATAGTGATGTTATTTGGGAGAGAAAACTAGCTGCATACTCCTTTACTTCTCCTCTTTCACCTGCTTAAAACAGGTGACGTTTTTGTTACCGTGGTCATTAACCTCGAGACCCGTAACACATGCATGAACAAAAAGGCAGGCTTGTCCTGGCATCCAATCCGGAGTGATTGTTTTTTTTTTTGATTGATTGACACGGCAGTTTTCTTATCGGTTTTCAGAAACACGCGACGAGGCTTCGGCAGTGTCACAGAAAAGTGATCAATTGATTTTGTCCTGTTTGTGAACAACAAGCATCGCCACAACCCTGTTTTCTATTTTCCCCTTCGTGCGTCATACGGAGACTTACAGTCCTTCACGCTCTCATTTTCACACCACATAGCGACTTACAACCATTGACTCTCCTTGACCACGTGTCGCCCTATGTCAATTTTATGACCGTAAAATTGTTATTGATTAAAAAATGTATAAAGCAAACGAACCAAAAATCCTCATCTTTAACAAAGAAGTCCATAACAAGGTTTGAAAAGTCTTTCTTGTCCCCATCACTTTGGTATTCTATTGATCAATAAAATACAAAGCCGGGCGCTTCTGCCTTGCCCTTTAAGGATTACTTTTTCATGGAGTCGATGTTCTCAGAAACGCTCCACAAACATCCAAAGTGGAGATAAGAAACGGTTATCTCTGTGCAAATGCCTCCGAGCCAGAAAAGGCTTTTGTACCGTTCCCGCACTCTCGACAGTCGTTCGTGGTCCGGTGGGGGAAAGAATTGTAGTGAGTGAATGAAGAAGCAAAAAAAAAAAAAAAAGGAAATCAAATTTCAAAAGGGGAGAAAATCAGCATATCAAAGTGAGAACCGTTGAATACCTATGGGGGGGTAACGCCTTAAAACAATGAACCGGGGAACAACTCTGTCAGCTCGGCTCTAATATTCACTCTGGAGCTCCCTAGGGCAGTTTTCTGCGGAAAAATTTGCAAACAAATGTTGCTAGATGTCCTTGGCAACGGGAATCAATAATTAATTCACTCTCCTACTTCTGAAAGTCTTTAATTATCATGTAGCGACCGAGGCATCCCCTCGTTCGTCTTCCCAATTCTTCTCTCTGTAGGTCCTGGTTGGCTTTGCCATCTTGTCTAGCTGTTAGCTTCAGCATCGCCCAATCCCTGCGCGGTGTTTGTTTACAAATATAACAGGGGATACGTATGCTACCGATTCCTGCCATGTGACTCGTTCTAAGCTTTTCAGGTGGAAAGCGATTCGCTCAAGAATTGACGGTTCTCTTGGATTGGCCTCTGTCCGAGACGAAAAAGTGCCACCGGATTCCTCGCAGGTCGTTATTACGTGAACAAAACACGCCGCTATCTGAGTCTACCGGCTTGGTCGAGGCTCTGCCAACTTGTTTTTGTTTTCCCAGGCAGACACTTCTGATTTCATGCTCATGGAAATTTGCAGCCGGCCAAAAAAATGGGGTTAAGGTTCTCACATTAGCTTCAGGTCTGTAGAACATCATTAATCATAACTGCGCCCTGGAGCAGTGGTAGGAGAGCCCGTTCACATGGAGACAGAACGGTTGGAGTAACATCCTCTTACAGATGGACCCATACCTACAGTTTCTCCATCCATCCATCATCCAGAGGCTTCTCACTTCTTTTGGGTCCCGGGGTCACCGGATGCCACTGCAGCTTGGCTGGATTCACCGCTTCATTTGCAAGCACCTGAAGACATGCGATGCATTGCGATGCATTGCTATGCATTGTTCATCGTCCAACTGAGAGCTGCTGTCGTCATAGTTTCACTTCAGCTAGTTTGGGCTGTGGACTAGTTCAGAAGCATGTTTCCATGGCAGCTGCATCAGGGTGTGATCACATGACTCCTGCGGGAAGTGACCAGCGGGTTTACGCGAAACGTAAATCGCGCTCGTGTCAGAAATCCAAGGTAGCTCCGTGCCATCTGCGACTCTGTGTCGTCGGCCTCATGGATGTAAACCAACGCTACAATGAGGTTACAAGGCTTCTTCTTATTCCAACTTTATTGGCGGTTGACAATCTGTTTCAGGGTGCTTTGAGTTCGGACTGAGGCTTTTACTAGCCGTTTTGAGCAGTCGCAGCAGTCCCCAAAGTAGCTTTCATTATTGGTCGCAAATGATCCTGCGGGAGGAAGCCTCGGAGGAAGACCGGGGATGTCCTGGAGGTCCTGAGGGAGGGACGTCTGGGCCTTCAGCTCAGTCCACTGCACCACCTAAGAGGCAGAAGATGATGGATAGATAGACGAATATTTTGCGGACCCCAAAGCTATGGCTTGCGGACCCCCCCGGGGGCCTATAAACCCAAATTTGAGAACTGTGGCATTGTCCTGCACCCCTTACACCCAGAGAGGCGACCGGTCACCAGTCGATCACAAAGAAACTGATATGAACATTCTGCCCTGCGGGAATTTAACGGAGTGGCGCCCAAGACCTTCAGAGACGGGCTGAACACAAAGGCTTTTAATGGATTATGCAGCCCTCATCTTCTCTCCCCATCTATCATATTATAAGAATTCAATTCCGAATCTACGCTTCTTGCTTGTGGGTAGGGGGGGGGGGCTCGAGATTAATCAAGTAGTTCTCCAAACCTGGCTGATATGCTGCTGATAGCTTCTGAATCCCAAAACCACCTATCAGACTATTAGACTCGGTCGATCCGTGGAGATGACCGCGGATCGATTATACTTTACTCCGGCATGTGGGTAGAACCAACAAAAATCAGAAGGCAAATACGGGCATTTTTAATTACCACCTGCCTTGTTGCTTATCAGCTTGCATCATTTGCAGGAATTGGGTGTGAGCTTGTTTGTGTCTGGGAAGGTTTGGAGTCGATAAAGGTGTTAAACCGCGAGTAATGAGAAAATATTGCATGTGGAGTGATCTTTGACCTAATTAGACTAAAGCAGTCGGTGAGAGGGGAAATCAATTGTCTTCATATCGTAATTACCCTTTTCCATGGCTCTTGGTTTATTCCCCGGAGGTTTTCTTGCATGTAGCTACAACAGCGTGGAGGTCATAAACAGGTGGCTTCCTCATTGATTTAAAAAGATACTTGATTTGATGGAGTCACTGCAAGTGAAAATGCAACAGCTGTAAACATGGACAACTGCATATTGCACTTATTTTTAAATTTCCTCGTCGAACCTCTTTCCATTGACTGTCACTAGTAGGGCTGCAGTTATGTATTTTTTTCTAAGTGAAGCTTAAGGGATGCCATCCCTCCATGCTTCAGTTACGTAAGCTTCATCTTAAGCAAAATGCATGAAATCCAAGTACTGTATTTGACTTGAGGCCGATCATTTTCCTCAAGTGATTTTAGCAATTGAATTACTCTAATTATTCGAGGAATTGTCATGCACTTGATTTTAATGCGGTGACGTGCCATGAGGTTCATGGCCGGTGAGGCACGCCTACCACGAGGCAGGAGAACTGCCTGCCTCACTTAGTGGCTCTTCGCAGCTGTTTTATGATCGCTCAGCACAAGAAACTAGTAACACACATTCAGTTATTGAAACTCGTGTACATTGGAAATGTAGTTCATATAGCAAAAGTGTTCAAACATTTTAATAGCGACATACAGACAGGCAGCGATACACTCTTTGTGCAGAGCATACCATCAGTTATTGCGCAATCTATGTTGAGGCTCAACAGTTGGCAGCCTCACAACACATCTCTTATCAGTATTTGAACAGTAAATAGCGATTTTGAATAAAAAAACAATCTAAAACAGATGAAATTAAATGAAAAATACCTTTACAGTGCAAATCACTGACAAGTATAACCTTTTAATTCCTTTTTTCATTTGACATTTTTTTCTTTCCAAGATTGGCAAGTGAGGCACGGCATCTCCTGCCTCCCCTGACTGCACGTCACTTAAACTTTGATGAAAAACATCGATCCTCCACCTTCTTGTCACAATGGTAACAAAACTGTTGGAGGGTGTCATCAGACCATTTATTTCAAAGATCTCCTGGTCTCAACTCGACCCGCTGATCTCGAAGTCTGACACTGATAATAGCGTGGGTTTTGTTCTGATAGTTAACTGATAAGTTCATGGAAATTTGTTGGATGCCAGTCGATGTTTGGGGAGTGATCACAATGTTTTCCCTAGGATGTGTTCTCCAAGTAATGTATATGAAGTTGAAGGACATTTCACATGTCATGGGATGGTCACAGTGGGAAAGCGAGTTAAAACCACGATATTGATTATGATGGAAAGTACAGTGATGCTAAGATGCTGTCTTATTTTGATAAAAATAACTGTTTCCGCCTTTGCCTTACTGACGCACTTAACTCTGTTGTGCCATTTCACACATCAGCTACCACAAGCTAGCCCTTGAAAAATATTAACCAGAATCAAAAGTTGCCGGAGAGCTTTTTCAGGAGGAAGACCGCAGAAGTGTCGCAGACAGCCGGCAAAAAGAAAGCTGCATTCAACAGAAAATGTCAAGATTCCTACCGAAGGTACGGGCTCATCGTAACAGGTGAAACTCAAGCTCCGCGCCCGCTATGAATTATTGGTGGTGAACGGTTAGCTAATGAAGCTAGGAAACGCTCAAAGCCTTATTTTTATGTATTTTATTATTTACTTATTTATTATTGTGCAAAATTATATAATTGCCTACGATAAAATGTTTTTGTTGTACTCAGATTGAATACTGTAAGCTGATAAAAGTTTTCATTATTTGAACCTCCGTGCCTCTAAGCGGTCTGCGGAAACATTTTCACGCATAAAACTGGTCCCTGGTACAAAACAACTTGGGGACCGCTGAGATAAAGGACCTGTCACTGCAGAGCCTTGAAGAGTTTCTTCCGTCGCTGCTGTTTTATTACTATGTTCATAACAGATGGCTAGTTGTTATGGTTGGTAAATAGTCATTGCTAGTCATTGTGGAAACAACAAAAGCAGTCTTTTCATGCAACACGTCCTTCAACTGCAGGCGTACTCGGCTCTTTAAAGCCTGAGCAACATATCTGTAACCAGAGGCAAACATCCTGTTATATAACAGCTCCGCTAACGCTAACGCCGCCACGATTTTGGCACGTTCATTCTTCATCTAAGAAAATCAACATGAAGCTGTTTGATCGGCTGCTCGGCCGACAGACGGACTGACAACGGCTCACCTCGTCAAATCTTCAGCTCCGCATCTCTGAGAAATGCAGCATTTATGATTTATCATTTCATGCAGTATTTTTAAATTGCAGAGACACTTGTTGCAGGATGTATGTTTTATACACACACAGACACACACACACACACAAACCCACATACACACACTTTATTTATTTTTTTATGTATAACTGTATGTGTGTGGAAAATTATATGCTTACACACATATATTTGCATATATACATACTTGTATGTATATGTATTATACATATATATTATTATACAAGTGAGACAGAGACAAAAACAGCTTGAGGAAAAACAAACAAACAAAAAAAATATGGTCATCCGCTGCCGAGTTAGGGATGGGTGCTAGACCAGAAAAAAAGATGGGCTGAAAAAAGGTTAAAAAAATCCGCACATCAAGTGGGCACCAATGCAAAGATAATTCATTTCAGGATTATTTCAGTATAATCACGTACTAGATGTCACCAGTCCACAGCAACGAAGAGGGTGGAAAAGAGGTGAAGAGATGGGTTCAATCAGGTTGGAATGGCTGGAGAAAAGTGTCAAGAGTATTATGTGATAGAGGACAGAGGATGCTAAGGGTCTCTTTGGGAGTGACCAGGATGGATAGGATCAGGAATGAGTCCATCAGAGGAACAGAGGAATTGGAGCTGCCAGGAAAGAAGTGTAGAGGAAGACCAGAGAGAAGATTTATGGATGTAGTGAGAGAGGAGGATACAGAGAATAGGGTTAGATGGAGAAGGTTGATTCGCTATGACGAACCCTGCAGGGAAAAGCCAAAAGAAGAAGCCTCTTCCAGCATAATGTTTCCTGCCCCAATGGCTCTTCTTCAGACCCAAAGCATCTGAAACATCTGAAGAAGAGCCAGTGTGGCTCGAAACACAATGCTAAAATTAATTACATCACATTACATTCCAGTCATTTGGCAGACACTTTTATCCAAAGCGACTTACAAAAAGTGCAATTCAGTCACCGAAGAATCCCAAGTACCAGGAGTCGCAAGTCAGAAGTGGCCACTCGACCAAATAGCCATCTCAGAAACACATACATACTACATTCATTTTTTTTTTTTTTTTTTTTTCTAGCAGGAGGTTTGGGGGCTAAGTGCTTATTATCTTGGCATCGGGGCCCTCATGGTGTGCGGACTCTTTGTCAAAGAGACATACGACCAGTCAGTCATTCACGTCATGCAGAGAACTAGAACATTCAACATGTCATTCACACATCAGAGACTTACTACGATTCACTCTCATTAAAGTTATATAGAGAACTATAACCGCTCACCCTCTCATTCACACGCCACATACGTGTTCAAAATGCTACTTCCCAAATTGACTCATTGTTGATCCAAACGGACCCGGCCGTTCACTTTTCGTTAGCCGTCTCGTCTTTCTCGATGCTTCGCAGAGAACCATCAGCGGGGCTCGCCGTGAAATCACCACTGCCGCGCTTTGAAAGGACTATCCGCTTGGTTTGCAGTCCAGCGCCGGGTTCATTTCATATGATACACCTCTTACTGCCTTCAAAGCGGCGCCGGCGTTTTCTGTGAAGCCCTCGCATTAACATATTCATTCAAGCACACCTACTTTGATGTCAGATGTGACTTGTTTACCGTCCGGGTTTTATTGCGTGGCCTATCTGTCTCATTACATCCCGAGATCGGAGTCATTCGATGGAGAATATTCGGGAAAGATCCGCTTTATCGCGGGGCGAACAATGGCGCTCCTGCAAATCCTTCTTAGTTGCTGTGTTCCCCCGCTCCTGTCATCCTCTGGGTCCTGTGAATATGAAAAGACAGGTTGAATGAAATGATGGTATCTGCGAATAGAGCCGTGGCCTCAGACAACATGTCCCCACTATCACAAGGCTCATTATTCCAGACGATGCCGGCACATTCATTACTTGTAGACTTTCTTCAACCCAACCCCGCCCGTCTGTTTCCATCTTTCAGAAGCGTCGGAGGCTTTTAGTATTTTGAGGTTCTGGTTCGGTCACCATCAACAAACCCATTTCAAAGGTTTGCCGATGTGTTAATGGTGGCATTATCTCACACGCGTACAGTGCGGCGACATTAAGAAGGACTATCTGAGGAAAAGATGGCAAACGATCCATCCAGATCATACTTTACCGTACAAGTACTCTGTGTTCAACGTCAGCACAGTCTCCGTGGACAGCCTGGGATGATTCACAGGGAGTGTTGTAGGACATGGATACATGCATCTACCCGTGCACTGTACCCTGCAAGCCAGCCGGAGTGATCCACAATCCGGAGAAACCCTGCCGAGCACCGCCCGACCCTCAGTCCAACAGGCCCAATGGGTTGCTTTTGTTTTGCGTAATCTACACTTGAGCCATACAGTTGCTTCAAATTCAGGCCGATGCCGAAATTCGTACCTTTTTTTTTCACACGGCAACCCCATCGAACCTAGTTTGTGCAAGACGTCCGTCTTTTTGTCTGTGGAGAATCTCAGCCATCCACTCCATGAACCGGACTCGGAGAGTTTTCGGCAATTCTACGGCTTCGATTTGGACTGCGATTCACTTAAGCCCAACTTAAGCGGTACAAGTGCCTGTTCAAATTCTACCTGGGGTGAGTCCGGGGAAGTTGTACCTTGTTGCCGCTGGCACCCAGTCGCCATGATAAAAGTTGACAAGGATCTCGCTCCTGAACATTACGAGCCATCTTGTTTCGAGAGCCCTCAAAGCAGCGCCACTGGTCTGAGTTAGCAAGTCAGCTTGGACTGAAGGCCAACCCCAGCGGTTATGTGCCGAAAAATCCCCGGTAGAGCCGATAAGCCTCCTGTATAAGAGATGAAACGTCTTCAAGATAGGATTAACCAGGACCTAGATGACAGAGAACCTCCACAGACACATACATCTGGCACTATCTGCTCTCAACACACAGTTGAGAGCAGATTATTGATTCCCTTGAGCACCCAGTCATCTAAGCAAGTAGAGCAGTAGCAGTACTTCCATTGGGTATTTTCCAATAATCATATTCTGTCCAACTCCTTTAGTTGGAGCGCCGCTTCTCTGGAGTTGGACTGAGATGTTGAGCAACATTATTTTGCGTTCAAAACTACAAAAGTCTTGTTAAAGGTAGGTTGTTACCGTTTTTCTTGAGTGGACGTGTTGTTTGCATGCAACACCGGGGAGGCTACTCCTGCTGTGTTTGCAGGATTTATGTCAAATGAAGGGACGCTGTCCCACATGCAGCTGCCAGTGAGTCTGTCAGCAAACAAAGGGGGAGTTGGCAAAAAGGAAAGAACAGCTGGTTGGAGCTGATATAAGGGCTCGCTGCCGTGCCGAGGCCTCGGTAGTGCACATATGTTCTCTCTGAAATTTGCACATTCTCAAATTCCAGCTCCGTCAGGACCTCCTGATGGCCCCTGCCGTCTCAATCCTAAAGCCTGGTTCTTATCGTGGCCACCTGCGCCGCCGTGTTTCTGCCCCCGGACCCGTTGCCATGGTATTTACTTGTCTTCATCAAAACGTATATATCATCCTGAATATTACACATTCATAATTGTGTATACTATTGATAATATAGCATGGGTTTTGTACAAAATAGAATTACACTTCTTGGTTTCCTCACAAAGTGGGGTGAAGAATAAATACTTCCTGCGATTTGTTTCAGTCAAATATCAAGGATTCAAAACTTTTATTGTCGTTACTCAGAGTGCAACAAAATTTAGAGATAACAGCTCTCGGGTTCAGAGAAATCAAAAACAGACATAAACATACCTTAAAAGGCAGGACACAACACAACAATACAACAATAGCAGCATGTATAGGTTAGAGATATAAGGCAGAAAAATATAAAATAATCTCTCGAAGAATAAATAGATAAATATGTAGAAAGAAAAAAGTTAAAAAAGAAGTGAAAAGGTGAAACGTGGAAGAAAAATAGTAGGTATGTAGGTGTGTGCGTTTCTTCGGGTTTATTGCACAGTACTGTGTCTTTCGGGGTTGTGCTGAATTTCCTACAATGACCGCTCTGGGGTAAAAACAGTTTTTCAATCTGTTTGTTTGGCATTGATTGTCCAAAACCGCCTCCTTGAGGGCAACAGTTGGAGTTGGCGGTGGGCGGGGTGGGTTGGATCCCTGAGGATACCGTGGGCTCTCCTGAGGCGGCCGGCCTTCTAGATGTCCTCAAGTGATGGGAACAGGATGACCGAAGTGCAGTGCCTTCATTTCTGCTACTGTGCCGCTGGCGAACCGCGGTGAGATTCCACGGCTCAGGAAAAACTCCACAGTGCAGTCATAAATAGAAACTAGCACTAGCAATATATAGATATAACTAAAAAAATATCCTTTGTTCATTATTGTGCCGCTGTCCCTGCTCTCAGGACTGGAACTTATCTCTGGTGTCATTGGGTGAGAGGTTCACCCTGGATTGATCTCAGGGCCAAATAGAGACTTACTTGTATTCGCAAGTCATACAGAGACATATAACTATTCCTTCTGCATGTTTTTGGACTGCGGGAGGAACCCGGAAGAACCTATGGAGACATGACATTACATTACATTACATTAAATTACAGTCATTTGGCAGGTGCTTTTATCCAAAGCGACTCACAAGAAGTGCAATTTAGTCGCCGAAGATCCGAAGAACCAGTAGTCAGAAATCAGAAGTGACCACTCAACCAAATAGCCATCTCAGAACTATATACATACATACATTCATTTCATCCTTTTTTTTTTTTTTTTTCAGCAAGGGGGTTGCGATTCGTAGGGTAGTGCTTGGTGAAGAGGTATGTTTTCAGCTCACAGCGAAAGATGGCCAGCGACCCCGCTGTTATGACCTTTTTCGGGAGTTCGTTCCACCACCGAGGAGCCAAAACCGAGAAAAGCCGAGACCGGTTCTTAAACCAGGGACTTAAACTTGACGTGAGCGGCTCCTGGAAGCCAGTGTAGGGACATAAGAAGGGGAGTTGTGTGGGAGAATTTGGGACGGTTGAGCACCAGGCGGGCTGCCGCTTTCTGAATAAGCTCCAGAGGCCTGATGTTCACTGCAGGGGCACCGGCAAGGAGGGAGTTGCAGTAGGTGAAGTTAGCAATAACAGGATACGTTACCATTTGTTTGGCGTGTCATCACAAATTCCATGAGTCGGGCGTGTGTCTTGACCTCCGCCGAACCCTTGAGACTGACTCACCGAGCCCCTGGGGTTCCATCGCACCCAGGCGAAGAACCACTGGTCTTGACCAGGGGTGGGCAAACTAAGGCCCGCGGGCCACATCCGGCCCGTCGGTCTTTTTAATCCGGCCCGCAGAGGATTGGTACGGAATTCATACTGGATGTGAATGAGATAAGACGGGGCCGTCCCATTCACCGCCCGGTAGGCGAGCACCAGGGACTTGCACTTGATGCGGACGGCTACCGGGAGCCAGTGTGGGGACATAAGAAGCAAGAACATGGAGACACCACACAGAAAGGCCACTAGTGGGAACGCATCCAGCTACCTTCTTGCTGTGGCGTGGAAGAGCTCACCGTTGCACCGCCGTCATATTCATACAGGCGCATTGCAACAAATGCGCGTACATTTTGACACCGGAGAGCAGCACCATTGCCGCTGGAGTCTTGCTTCCTCCGCCATGACGTACACATGGCCGAGCGCCATCTGCATTGGCAACTCAGAAGATCTGGCCAGGTACGCCACCCTGTGATGTCACACTTTGGGACGCAGGGAGAGACAGAAAATCGGTCCGTCAGGAAGACAAAGGCTGAGAAGAACTTCCTCCGGGGGGTTCGTAGATATCTACAAACAACATACTGCTGTACAGACGCCCCCCGAACCCTCCCAGGCAGAAACACAAGGCACAATGAGGGGTTGTGATCCATTAGAGGAATGATAAGAGGCGGGCAGGAGGAAGGCGAGGGGTTTCAATCCAAATCCTCTGTCTTCTGACGGAATGGAAGGACTATTCCGCCGTTACTGCTGCCGCAGACCCAGCGGAGCAAAAGGCAGAGACGGGTAAACAAAAATTAAATGATGCCGAGCGCGCGCCGAGGCTGCCGCCGTGACATTCTTGCTCGGCGAGATTAATAATGGAGGAGATTACAGGCACCTCGGCGGGGACGCAAGAGTGAGACAAAGAACCCGGAGAGATTACCGGAGGGCCTTGACAGCGAACGTCAAATAACGGAGAGCCCCAGATAGCTGCCGTGATATTCATATTTCATGGCCTTTCGTCAAAAGACGGCGCGGGAACGATGAATTCCACTTCGTGTGGACAAAAGTGGTGTGCTCGTGTGTCAGAAATACAAATTCTCACGTCAAAGAGGAGGAGGGCTTAAGAAGCATGTTTTTATTTTCCAAGACAAAACATTTGTAACCCATTGTTTTGCCTATGGAAGGGCATTTCGCAGAGCCTTCTAACCGTGGTTAGGTCTCGCACCTCAAAATGAGATGTTCCCCGGTTGGACGGAGTCTCCGTGTTCTCCGCAGGGTTCCTCCGGGTTCTCCAGGATCCTCCAACGGTCCAAAAACACGCAGGAGGTTCATCGAAGATCCGACACCATCCAGACGTGTAAATGAGAGGGTGAACATTTGAATGTCATACAACTCCCGCAACATAACAAGCCATCTCAACTTGGACCAACGCCCTACTCAAGCAGTCAAAAACAGTACAAACACACTCACACACACACACACACACACACGTCTTGCTTTTCCGCGTTGTCTTGTCTAAAATATCCAGAAACAGTTGGCGCCGGGTAGGAACAGCCTGCTTTGCAGACGTGGTAATTCCCCCTGACAGTGCCCTGGTGAATTGTTGGCCATTAGAGCCGTGCAGCATCCCTGGCATTTGCGCGAAAAACGCCAAATGTAAATAACGGTTGACGGGTTGGTGATGCACGGTTATGTCAGGCTCCATCTCAGGGGTAGCTGAAGGTCACCCGGCGTCGCCAGGACCGTTCATCACCCGCCATGTTTGCGCCACTACAATGGGAGATAGAATTCATGGCTTTTTATTTGCCAAATGCTTTTCATTTCGCCGCACGACGGCTCCTTGATGCATTCGGCGAATCGGCCGCGCGGATGCAATAAAGCGGCGTCTGACGTATTACGGCTTTGCACACACACACACACACACACACACACAACGCGGCGGCGGGTGTTTTATTAATCTCGGATTTGCCTCGGATTCAGAATGTTTTGGAATTAGTTACATTTTTCCTGATTTGAAAAATAATCAGTAGCGATCGGCGGCGTCTGCTTAGAACACAGGGAGCCATCGGATGGGCGGCTAGCATGTCTGACGAATGCTAACAATCCAAATTTAGTCTATCACGATGCTGTTTTTTTGTATTTTGCGGGTTTATTTTAGTGTCTACCCGTGATGTGCACATTTTCTTTGGGCTTGAGATGCAAGCACTTTCATGTGATGGCCTTAAAACTACACAAATTAACAGCTGATACTTTTAGTCAATCATGCAATTCAAAGAATATTGGCTGCAATTCGTGATGTAAAATTGGAGAAGCGCTTTGGTGGAAGTGAAAGATCCCTGATTGGGTTCCTCCGAGTTCTCCGGATTCCAAACACATACAGGAGGTTCATCAACATTGTCCGCACGTGTGAATCAGAATCAGCGGGTGAATTTTTGTTTGACTTACAGCACTTCCTCATATTTTCCTCAATATTCTTAGTTCTGCTGTTGATGGAGCTCAACAGTGTGTAAGATCTTTGAATATTTACTGCTATTTATTTATATATTTATATTTTTATGTATTTATATATTTTATATATTTATATTTTTTATATTTATATTTATATATTTACTACTATTTATTATACTCTAGTCGCTAAATATATTAAAATCTTAATTCAATAAAATTTCATTCTCTCAGGTTTCAATTTTGATACTCCTAATTCTGCTGTTGATGGAACTCAAGAGTGTATGAGGTCTTTGAATATTTACTACTATTTATCTATACATTTTGATGTTTATATATATTTATATATTTTCTACATTTATATTTATATTTTATGTATTTATGTTTGCTTATTTACTACTTTATTTATTTATTATACTCTCGTCGCTAAATATATTGAAATCTTGATTCAATGAAGTTTCACTTTTTCAGGTTTCAATTTTGATACTCTTCGTTCTGCTGTTAATGGAGCTCGAGAGTGTATAAGATCTTTGAATATTTACTATTTATTATACTCTTGTTGTTACATATTTTGAAATCATAATTCAATGAAATATCAGTTTGAATGGATTTTGTGGGGTCTTTTTCGATGATTTGACATTGCATTGAAAAGATGAATGTTATGTTAAAACAAATACTAGGTTTCTGAAGAGTGAAGCAATTGATTCAGGTGCAAATGGAGGTTTTAATGGAAAACATCAGTCCCTTATTATTTATACTGATTCATAAATGAATCGATACTACGAGTGGACCAAAATATGTAATTGGAGATCCCATGGGAGCATGTGATATAACACTGTTCCGCTGCTTCAACATCACAAATAAATTGCTGTTTTAATTTCATTCGTTCATTAAATTTAATTCCCGAGGCGCAGGAAATTCAAAGCGGGAGGTGTTTTGGGGATGTGATACGTGGACTAAACTGAGATAAAATAAATGAGAGTGTAATTACGACACGTAGGGGATCTTTTTCACCCTCTCACTCGAGCTTCGGTGTCATACTTGTTGTACCGAAGATGTCGCGATGTCATTTTAATAAATCCACACTTTTCCCAGCCTCTGATCAAATTGGGAAATGACAAAAAAAACAGTGTTCATATTTAAGAGGAATATCAGAGGCGTCCGTTAATTTAATCCATTAATAGGAGCTCACGTGATCTGCTATCGGCTCGCTCTGTGTTTCGGATTATCAAAAGAAATATTAGACAAGCTATTCCGCTGCCGTCGCTGAATGAAATCCAATTTATAATATGCCTACGAGGCCTTCCGTAATAATACGGAGGTGAACGCGTGCGTGTGTGAGGGAGATAAAAAGGACCGCGCGGGAGAACAGGAGAATATTAGAGGCTGCTGTGTGTGGGACCGACAACACTGGCTTATTTTTTATCAAATAATAGGATGGCACAAAGAGGAGGGCGGCTATGTGCAGTAAAAATGTGTGTGTGTGCGTGTGTGTGTGTGTATATGTGCATGCGTTTGTTTGAATATATATACATACATATATATGTTTATACGTGTGTGTGTATGTATATATGTGTGTATGCGTATGTTTACATGTATGACATGTATGTATCTATCTGTGAGCGTATATAGTGTGTATACATATATAGCATATATTGTATATGTATATAGACACATATATTCATATCCATATATATTAAATGTACATGCATACCAGCATATATTATACACACACACACACACACACACACACACACACGCACACACACACACTCTCTATCTATCTATCTATCTATCTATCTATCTATCTATCTATCTACAGGACTGTCTCAGTAATTAGAATATTGTGATAAAGTTCTTTATCTTCTGTAATGTTATTAAAAAAACAAAAATTACTTTTTCATGATATTCTAATATTTTGAGATAGGATTTTTGAGTTTTCTTGAGATGTAAGCCATAATCAATAATATAAAAATAATAAAAGGCTTGCAATATTTCAGTTGATTTGTAATGAATCCAGAATGTATGACAATTTGTTTTTGTAATTGCATCACAGGAGATAAAGAACTTTATCACAATATTCTAATTTTCTGGGACAGTCCTGTACATGTATATAATCAACCTGGTCGTTTGAAACATAAGCAGTCTTTCCCTTGCCTTTAACCATGTACCCAATGTTTAAAACGACTCAGATGCCAAATTATTTTCTGCTAAACTCCAAGAGAGACGTAATCGAGAATCACAGAGCGTCACAGACGTCTGTAAGCTACCATGATAAAATATGATGGTCCGGTCCAGAACCAAGGTCAGACTGGAAGGACTTGTGCAGTCGGCTGCATCGGCTTCCCTTTTCCACTCGCTGCGCCTCAGACCCCCTGTGAAAAATAACTTTCTTACAAACAGCAATTTTTGAATACCTTCAGCTGGAGATTCCCTTTTTAAGCTCTCATTAGTAAGTGGAGATAGGACACTTTATCATGTTTGTTTGTCCGAGCAGTTGTTGAAATGACGTTTTATGCAGTTTTAGCGTTATTACTTTTCATGTAAGAAAGTTGTTTTAATGAATGCACGTGCACTGCTACTTTGGAAAGTCTTGGCAATGATGTTGGGGAAAATATCCCCTGGAAGGATTCAGGATTTAATTAACATTCATGGAACGAGAGTTGTCAACATTATTGTATTATTATCAGTATTATTGTGTCGCCTCCCAGATGCCATTTCTCTGGCTTTTGACAGATTCTTCCACGGTAAATCTGTTTGATGGCATTTCAAAACAGATTATTTTCACAGCACTGGGTGTGTATCGTTATTGTGCAGAACATTTCCATGCAAATATACAATAAAATCAAATTGAATCATCGTGTCTTTCTTTGAACTTTCTTTAAGTCCGAATTTTGTATTAATAGTTAGTGAAACAAGCTCAAGTCCAACCAGACTAATTTGCTTATTTGGAATTTTCCAAGGTATTATTAAATACACTGTTTGATTAAATTAATGTTTCCTTTGATTTCACTTACTCCATATCTATCTATCTATCTATCTATCTATCTATCTATCTATCTATCTATCTATCTATCTATCTATCTATCTATCGATCGATCGATCGATCGATCGATCGATCGATCTATCTATCTATATACACACGCGCACACACACACACACACATATATATATATGATATTTTTTCAAATTATAGGTTATCAATTCATATATATATATATATATATATATATATGTGTGTCATTTTATATCCATTTTTTTTTTCATTTTACTTACTGTTTAAAATCTATATTTACATATTAGATATTTTTCAGATTTTTATTCAGGCTATTTCATTTATACGCACATAATGCTGCTTTTTAAAATTCCCTTTTGTTTTATTTCCTTCATACATGTGTGTATGTAAGTATGTGTATATCATATGTATAGCCAATTCCTGCCAATGCTTTTTTTAAAGCTATTTTTTATTTTAAATTCCTTTTCTGTCATTTACTTCAAACATATCTGTGAAAGTACAGGCACACACGTAGCATTAAATGTCTTTTTTATTTGATTTTACCGTCTTCTTTTGCATACACCATCCTTCCATATTTCTTTGGAAATCACACAGTGCTTATTAAATCAACAGGAAACCCCCATTCTCTCTGAAAACTCCTTCAAGATGGGGGCGCATAATGTAAAATCCATGAATATGAAGCTGAGGAGTTCACCATGACTAATGAAAGTGCTCATCAAAATCAGCGACTACAGTGACACCGAAACAACATGGGAGGAGGAAGTGTTTCAATGTGTAATAAAAGTGAGACCCGACGAAGGCCCGGGCTGCCTGACATTATTTATTAATTCTCCAGCTCACTGAGGCAATCACAGACAGAATCATATTAGTGACTTCTATTGGATACGGATTCTGATCCGCGCTCATGAATACCAAAAAAACAGAAACTTAAGTGGAATGTTAATGGCTTTCGTGGAGGTGATGGATGCGCGACGGGGTGCCGGGTACATTTCTACACAGCGGTGAATCCGCAACGACCCCTGCCTGGGAGGCCGAAGTCAGACGCCGTTCTGATCGATGTGTTTCCTCGGGCGTCATTTGTGTGGACTCTTTTTTTGATTCGCGCCCGTCAGGTTTGATGACGGAGGAGGTTACACAGGAATCTCCATAGATGGCGATGTTTGCAGATGACGTTGTGATATGTAGTGAGAGCAGGGAACAGGTGGAGGAACATCTAGAGAGGTGGAGGTTTTTCACGTCTTTCTTCGGCTAACCTTCATTCCTTTCCTTTCCAGAGCAAGGAAATCATGAAGATGGAGGATTTCAAGTACCAGGGGTCAACAGTCCAGAGCAATGGAGACTGAGAACAAGAGGTGAAGAAACAGGTTCGAGCGGGTCGGAACTGCTGGGGAAAAGTGTCAGGGGTGATAAAAGAGTGTCACCCAGTGGGAAAGGAAAGGTGTACAAGACAGTGATGCTCTATGCTAGGGGGTCCCCAAACTTTTTCCTGCGAGGGCAAAATAACTTTTCCCTCCTCTGCCAGTTTATAGGTGAGGTGTCTAAATGTAAACATTTATCGTATTCAAGAAAGCCACATATAACCAAAAATTAAGCCTTTTAAGGCCGGATCTTGACAGGAAAAAAAAAAATCGGAAAATAGATAATAACATTATTAATGAAATAAATAACACTATTTAAGGAATAAATAATAACCAAATAACCCTTTTCCAGTTTTTCAGAGAAAAAAAGACCAGATAAGGCACAGATTGCTGAAGGGTGGAATAGAAACACAAGTTCTAGGCATGTACAAGTCATGATTACATGGCCAGAATGAAAAAAAAAAATCATAGTGCATCTCTGGTATTGTTCAGGGGCCGGGCAAAATGTGGAGGCAGGCTGTATCCTTTTGGCTCAGGGACTGCATTGACTTTTAAAATTTGATCGACGGGCTGGGTCAGCATAAGATACCATACATATAAAAAAAAAAAATAAAAAAAAAAAACGCATTTGTCAACAGTACACATCAGACTCGTCTGACATTTGCTTTGAAAATAAAACCAGCTTGGTTTTGAAGGCTCTGACGTTTGCTTGCATTTCAAGCACAAACCGATTTTTCCCTCGTAGCTTCACGTCCGGCTCATTCATGTGTGTCAGTACGTCCACAGTAAAGGTTAAATCACAAAGCCAATCTGTGTCATTCAGCTCAGGAAAATTCTCAAGTAGCTCCAAAAATGAAATAATCTCCAACATTCATTGATCCGATCATTCAATCGTTCACATCAAGTATGAATTCCGTACCAATCGTCTTGGGGCCGGATTAAAAAGACCAACGGGCCGGATGTGGCCCGCGGGCTGTGGTTTGCCCACCCCTGGTCTAGACCAGTGGTTCTTAACCTGGGTTCATGGAACCCCAGGGGTTCGGCGAGTCAGTCTCAGGGGTTCGGCGGAGGTCAAGACACACGCCCGACTCACGGAATTTGTGATGACACGCCGAACAAATGGTAACGTATCCTGTTATTGCCAACTTCACCTACTGCAACTCCCTCCATGCTGGCGTCCCAGCAGTGACCATCAGGCCTCTGGAGCTTATTCAGAAAGCGGCAGCCCGCCTGGTGCTCAACCGTCCCAAATTCTCCCACATAACTTCCCTTCTTTTGTCCCTACACTGGCTCTCGGCTTAAGGAGACCCTGTTTAAGTCCCTGGTGCTCGCCTACCGGGCAGTGAATGGAACAGCCCCGTCATATCTTCAGGATATGGTCAAGCAACACGTCCCTACCCGTCTTCTCCGATCTGCCACCTCTGGACAACCTTCCACCCCGTCACCCAGAGCCCCCGGCTCCCGATCGAACCGGTCTCGGCTCTTCTCGGTCTTGACTCCTCAGTGGTGGAACGCACTCCCGAAAAAGGTCAGAACAGCGGGGTTGCTGGCCATCTTTCGCCGTGAGCTGAAAACATACCTCTTCACCAAGCACTACCCTACGAATCACACTTTGCCCCAAACCCCCTTGTTGAAAAAAAAAGAAAAGGATGAAATGAATGTATGTATGTATACGGTTCTGAGATGGCTCTTTGGTTGAGTGGTCACTTCTGACTTCTGACTACTGGTTCTTCGGATCTTCGATGACTAAATTGCACTTCTTGTGAGTCGCTTTGGATAAAAGCGTCTGCCAAATGACTGGAATGTAATGTAATGCTAAGAAAGCCCTGAGAATTTTCATACAGTTTGTTGCAGCATATCTTTGCCAGCGATCCTTTGAGGACGCTGGATGTAAAAACGAAGAAAAGGAAGACTTTGTTGTGAAAATGACATGAGTGGCACTGGCCAAGGTGAAGCAGCGCTTTTTTGAACTGGACTCTCAAAGGCAACAGCAGAAGTCACACTGATTTAAAATAAGTATTCATTCTTATGTTTTTGTGTGAAAATCATCTTTTGCTGGTTTTGTTTATTTTACACAGCAATGTTGATGCATGGTTCATTTTGTGCACCAGTAAAACATACAGGGCTGTCTCAGAAAATTAGAATATTGTGATAAAGTTCTTCTGTAATGCAATTAAAAAAACAAAAATTACTTTTTCATGATATTCTAATATTTTGAGATAGGATTTTTGAGTTTTCTAAAGATGTAAGCCATAATCAGCAATATCAAAATAATAAAAGGCTTGCACTATTTCAGCTGATTTGTACTGAATCCAGAATGTATGACATTTTTGTTTTTGTAATTGCATTACAGAAGATAAAGAACTTTATCACAATATTCTAATTTTCTGAGACAGTCCTGTATACCCATGTCTTGAATTTGAAAAAAATAATCATATTTTATTTTTCCAAATAAAGAAGGATTCGGTGAATACGCAGATGACAAGGTCAAGAACCGCTGGTCTAGACATCACAACATTGATGAAAAGATAGCGGGCAGAGCTGGAGGTCGCAGAGATTAAGATGGTGAGGTTTTCTTTGGGAGTGACCAGGATGGATAGGATCCGGAATGAGTCCATCA
>NC_141290.1:7397500-7490000 GCF_037954325.1 Fistularia commersonii
TCTTTTGGAGAAACTCCGCGTGTGAAATGAGGTATCTGGCTTTTGAATGTGTGTCTGCAAAGTCGCCGATGATATGCGATTCAAACATCGGGAACTGTAAACTCGACTCTCGGTCTAGAGGGATATGTTTTAGTCTCCGCCTCCAGTGGTCCCGGGGTTTATCGGGGAAACTGATTTTTCACCTGTAATTTCTGATCGCTTGTTTTTTTCGGCTTCTGAAAACGTTCGGCGACGACGGAGCGGAAGAATGTAAGAACATGCTGGTAGTGGTTCGGTGCTTCATTGGCTACACTTGCTACTGCGTTTAGAAGACCGTCAGACTTGACTTGTACTGTGGCGAGCCTCGGGTGGCAAACTTTTATTCATTTCTAATCCAAACACCTGTGATCGGCGTTCACGGGACGGTCCATTTCCCCCCTTTGGAAAATGAAAACCAACAGAATGAGCAAACAAAACAAAAAGGTAGGAAATATTGGCTGTATTGATATCTGCTTTGTCTTCGTAGACTCTTGGGGGAGGTTGAGGTTGAGTCCTTTCCTGACCTTCAGCGCACCGACGGTTTCTAGAAGTGACATTTCCACAAAGACCTGTGTTTGATTTGGGCAAAAAGATAAAGGATAACAAAATAAAGGCTGGAGACAAGAAGTTTACTTGGAGGGGTGACTCAGTTCATTCAGTTGTCTGGAAGTGTGATGCTTTTCCACCGTAGGCTGGAATTAGAGACTCTGCTTAAACGGCCTCTTTGAATTTACAGACTTTTAAGCATTTAAGGGAAAAGAACGGCGCCGTCACATGAGTGAAAAAAGGCAAAAAACCCACCGGATCCACAAATCCAGTTGCAAGTGTCTGAAAACCATACACTGACTCATGGTTGCGAAACAAACGTAAATAAGCGAAACGCTACAAATCTCAAATTTGCATCGTAATAATTCTGTAGAAAATCTTTTTTTTTTTTTTTCCCATAGATTGAAGTACAAAAAAAAAAAAAAAAAACAATGCCGGAAAGCAAAGAGGAGAAGAGAATGCCGTGACATCACCGATAAATCCTTTACAAAATGCTTTTTTTTTCCCAAAGTGTGAAAAATACTCCTATCGTCGGCATAAAAACGCCACATTGAACGAGGCAATTATATTGTACCACAGGGGTAGAGAATGTGTTTATTTTATACAGTAGTGACCGATAGGAAGGTGTTGTGTACTTTGGCTCCTTCGGGAGTTTTAGTACCGTGAGTCATTAACTCCTGGATTGTCATCCAGTTGTCCAGGATCTTCTTGTTGCGCTTCTTCATCATCTTCTTGTGGCTCAGCTCGATGATGCTGACTTCCTTGCGGCCCTCGCCGCTGCTCTGAGGATTCTCCCTCAGGCTCTCCAGCCGACTTCGCTGCATGATCTCCCTCCGTTTCCTCTGCTCCTTCGCCCGGACCAGGTGCTGCTTCCTCTCCTCTTTGCTCCAGTACCTCCCCATCTTCATCTCGCTCATGGCGTCGTCATCCGTGGTCATTCCCCCGCTCCGCTCCTCCTTAATCTTCAGCGCTCGCTCCCTCAGGATCTTGTCCCTCACGGGCCTCTTGGTGATGTACCGCGTGCCGTCGCTGCGGATCTTGACCTTCCACTCCATCTTGGGTTCATTAATGGTCCTCTGAGGCTCCTTGCAGACGCTGAGCAGGCTGAGCTGGCTCTGGGCGTACTCCACCGCCGACCTCTGCTGGATCAGCTGCATGTAGCTCTGGTAGTGCCGCGCATGCGCCGGGATGTTAGCCTGCCACTGTTGGGAATTGTGGGATGGCGAGAAGTAGGGAATCTGAGCGACGCGTCGCCTCGGTTTCCCCCTCCCCTCCTCTTCAGCCTGAGGCGTCTGGTCCGACTGGTCCGAGGGATCGCTGTGGTCGGGGCTGCTGCTCTTTCCCGGCAGCGCGGCGGGGCATCCCGATGTAGGACTTGTGCTAAGCGTACGCCCCGCGGCGAGGCAGAGATTCCTCTGGTTGGTGAGACTAACCATTCTCTGCAGCGAGTGCTCGGGGGAGCGGTCCATCGCCAGAGGGGTGCTCCTCGAACTCTCCGCTGTATTATAGGCACTGGAACTGTCTTTGTCCGATTTTTCCAACCTCTCGTTAATGTCCGCCAGCTTATTCCTCGTTGACTCGCCGCCGTGGAGGGTTTGCTTTTTGGTGGAAGGGGCGGAGTAGCCTTTTGACGGAGTCTGCTGTCCCGTACGGAGCTTGTGGGCCTGCATGATGTTCTGACACTCGAGCTCGATGCTGCGCAGCTCCTCGTTCAGCATCCGCAGCTCGTGTTGCACTCCGCCCTGCTCCCCCACGCTGCACTCGATGGTGCTGCGGCGGCTGTAGAAAAGGTCGTACTCGCCGCTGTTTCGGATCTGACACTTCAGCTCCAGGAGCTGCTGGAAGCGATCGCCGTCGGCCTCTTCGTTGTCTTCCGCCTCTTTGTCTTCCCGGTAAAGTGAGCCAGTCGTAAAGTGAGCGTCCTGTTTGTCCCTCAGGCACTGGGACAGACGTCTCTGAATGTGTGCCAGGACGTTTCGTTCCGAGCACTCCATCGTTTCTTTTGCGTGGCGGGAGCTTTCCCTCTGCTGTGTGAGCGCGGAGCAGGTAGGCCCGTCGTCCACAGCTCTCTGAAATACATCAGAACATAAAACGCACATCAACCTTCACCTGCATCCGGGACCAGTCGATCACAGGGCCGCAAACAGAGACATACGACTATTCACCGTCTCATTCGCACGTCTGGACAATTCAGGGTCTCCAAAAAATCTTCTGCATATTTTTGGTTCTCCGCGAGTTACCCGGAGAACCCTGATGTTCATGCGTTCGTTATCTACACTTCTTATTCTGCACTCAGGGCTCCTCGGGGCTGGAGCCCGAGGGGAGGGGAGAGGTTCACCCTGGATCCATCGCAGGGCCACATATAGAGACTTACAACCGTCCGCTCACTCATTCACAAGTCTGGACAACGTTGGGTGTCCGATGAACCTCCTGCACGCTCTTGTGCTGCGGGAGGAAGTCGGAGGGACCCCGTGCAAACGCTGGGACAACATGGAGACTCCACGCAGAAAGGCCCCCCTATGGGGATCCAACCGGGGAACTTCATGCAAAGAGGTGGAAGCCCACATTTCCAAGTCATTAAATAGGCCAGGGGTCGGAAACCTATGGCTCGCGAGCCAGATGTGGCTCTTTTGATGACTGCCTCTGCCTCTTTGAAAATTTCTCAACAGAAAAATGAATCAATAATTTTACTAATTACAATAAGAAAATTACAGGAAAAGCCATCACAATAAAAAAAAAAAAAATCCACACATATTTTAATTTTAAGATATTTTCACCCGCAACTTTTTGCGCTGGCACGCAACAAAGAGCCAATCCTTCCTGTACTCCGGTGTGCGGGAGGGTCCGATACCCTAAAAGTCTAATTTTATTGGGTAATTTACAACAGCCCGCACACGTCACTTTGAGGCCAAGAAGTAATATTCCCTCGTTTTTGGTTAGCTTGTTTATGCAGAGTGAACCCTTCTAACCAAGAAGATGAGGATATATTGTATGTTTCAGCAGGAATGGACAGAAGAATTCGCCTTCGTGGAGAGAGCGGGTTGTGCAGTGTGTCTTTTATGCAATGATAAAATTTCATCGATGAAACGTTCAAATATAAAGCGACACTTTGACACACGCCGTGCCACATTTGCAGAGAAATATCCAGCGGGAGATGACAGAAAGAAGGCCTGTCAAGAATTAGTGTCCAGAGTTCAGGCTAGTCAGCAGCAGCTCCGTGTCCGGGCCAAACAAGGTGATTACAATTCGGCTAGCTTTGCTGGTTCTTTAACAATTGTGAGAAGCGGGAAGCCGTTTCCAGATGGCGAATACGCCAAATCATTCATGCTTGATGTGGCCGACGAGCTTTTTGACGACTTTAAGGATGAAGACAAGATAATCAAACGGATAAAAGATATGCCTTTCTCAGCAAGAACTGTACATGATCGTACCATTATGGTGTCAAATCAAGTGGAGAAACAACAGGTGAATGACATAAATGCAGCGAAGTATTTCAGTAGTTTTCGGACATGTGGGTAAATAAGCAGAGCCGGCGAGTAAACACAAATGGACAGCAAAAAAACTTCAGCCTGCAGACCAGCTGCTTGTTATGATATTGACAATGGACAGTCGTTCTCGCACCTAGAAAACATCAAGGCGAACCTGCGGTCACGTTTAGTAGCATGATAATTAAGAAGCACTTTTCTTGTTATTAAGTTACTTTGTTATAGCAAAGTATGTCGTTCAAAATAAATTCAGTCTTATTGTACTCTAAAATTGTTGGTCTTTCTCTTCCATTTAGCTGTTTTTGGTATTAAAATATACATATGGCTCTCTTAGGATCAGATTTTAAAATATGTGGGTTTTTTGGCTCTCTCAGTCAAAAAGGTTCCCGACCCCTGAAATAATCCCTCAACAGGCTCTGGTTTGAAATTACTACTTGGAATGGGCTGACAGGAGGACAGACATGCTGCTGTGCTCTGTCCTTCTCATTCCTCATGCTGGACAGTTGATACATTTCAACACAAAAACCTTCATCTTGAAACTTGGATCATGTGAAAGCGCACAGTGGATTCTCAGCAGATCCACTGTAAACAGTGGAATTATTATAACAATTAGCAGGTAGATCAAGCCCCCCCCCCATATAACCTACAGTTAGGCCCAGAATATTTGGACAGTGACACAATCTTCATGATTTGGGCTCTGCATGCCACCACATTGGATTTGAAACAACTACAACAGAACTGAAGTGCAGACTTTGGGGTTTAATTCAAGGGGTTGAACAAAAATACATGAACATGTAGAAATAGGTACTATTTTTATACATGCCCCTGGACAAATAGATATAAGCCTAAGTAAAATGTTACTTTTCAATATTTTGTAGAGAATCCTTTGCAGGTAATGACTGCCTGAAAAGTCTGGAACCGATGGACGTCAACAAACGCTGGGTTTCCTACTTTGCCATGCTTTGCCAGGCCTCTACTGCAGCTGTCTTCAGTCCTTGCTTGTTTGTGGGTCTTTCTTCCTCAAGTTTTGTCTTGAGCGAGTGAAATGCGCGCTCGAGATCTGGCAATTGAATCGGCCGATGCAAAATATTCCATTTCTTTGCTTTAAAAAACTCCTGCTTCTTCCTGGAGTGAGTTCCTTACTTGAGTTAATGTTGTGATGGGGTTTTTCTTCACCATGAAAAGGAGTCTGCCATCATCCACATCTGTTGTCGTTCGTGGACGCCCAGGTCTTTTTGAGTTCCCGGACACTTTAAGCCCATATTGATTATATAAATGTATCCTGAATATGTTTTTGTAAACAGCTAAAATAGCAAAACTTGTGTCACCGTCCAAATATTTCTGCGTCTAACTGTATTTATATTTATTCATCAGATATGTTTCTCAGCGACTAATTGGTTTTCATTTGATCCAAATATATTCCATTGTACTTTCCTTTTGTATCATTTGTTTTTCTGAAGCATGAAATGGGAAACAAGATCCGCTCCCTTTCAGGTATGAATTATGTCAAAGTGTAACATAACACATCTGCAGAGCATCTGGAGGTAACCATATCATAACTGTTTCACAATGTTCGAGATCCATCCAAAGATATTCCTAATTACTATTTTCTATTCTCCAGAGTGGCAAAGGTAGAATTAACTTTCTGTTGATTTTGAACAAGAACCTACCATTAAATAATAGTCTACTATAGCCAAAGTTATAATACACTGCATCCTATGTTTGATTATTATTATTATCATTATTCCCATCATTATTATTGTTGTGTTTGTTATTGTTATTAGTAGTTATTAGTAGAATTATTACTCTATTTTAATTGATTAAAAGTGGAATTAAAGTGGAATTCTACAAACTATGTACATAAAATATATTCTATATACAGAACACATCAGGTAATATATATATATATACATACATACATACATACATATGTGTATGTGTATACATATATACACATACACATCAGATAACAGATAACATATATGTTATCTGTTATCATATATATATATATAATACTGAACTGTCGTCTTTTCCATTCGGCTACTCCCTTCAACCGCTTCCATATAACTCACGCGCATGCACACATGTATACATGTATATCTGTATAATATATATATATATATATATATATATATATATATATATATATATATATATATATGTATATATATATATATATACACACATACACATATATATAATATGCACATTTCTATATTCAGTATATATAAGTAACACTCTATATACATGTACATGTATATACATATTAATTGTGTGTGTGTACGTATACAATTCTATATTTCATATATATATATATATATATATATATATATATATATATATATATATATATATACATTATACACACGCACACAATATTATATAAATATATTCACAGAATTTTCTATCCTATATGCACATCATTATATAAGATAGTGCCTTGAATCATTTTCAGAAACCTTGTCTTGGTAACATGCGTTAATCCAGACACACGAACCATAGGAACCATCATTTGCTGCCGCCGACCTGTTTATTCTCCTGCTCCTCCCGAAAGGTTGCCAACTCCATCTCCTCCCTTTGTTGCTCCTCCAACATTTCCATCTTCAGCTGCTCCAGGAACTCGCTGTGCTCATCGTCCAGCCAGGCCTCCTCAAGCTGAAGGTGTTTTGAAGGAAAGACTTAAAGTATTGTTTCTCAAGCAGCAAACCCTGGGGTTTTCCAAAAAGGCAAAACACTATCCCTCAACAATCTCACAAACAATAAAATCGCCTTCAAGGTATTACTCATCGTCATTCCCTGTATATTTCCCCGCGCGATGCCAAACAACTGGATGGAATGAGTGAGAAACGGTGACTAGCAGATTAAATTAGAAAAATAAAAAAGGCCCCTAGTGTTCTCCCGCTCTATCCGGACGGCACAGGGGCCTTTTGCTCCGTCAGCCGCGGGCCTGAACTCACTGCACATTAGCATGCTATTAGCTTTTATGGCTTACTGTTGGAAGTCAATTACAGCAATGCCACATAAAAATAAAACACGACGAGGTGTCTCAGCAGGGGCTTCGGAGGACGGCGTCTCGCGCCGGGGCTCGGATTTTCTCCCAAAGTGCTAACGTCGGCTATTAGTGCGAAATTCTAACCTGAATCTCAGGTCGGGCGACCAGGAGGGTGATGGTCCGACATTCTTCATTGGAGAGCGTGGCCATCGCCTCCTCTCTGTTTTGCACATCCTGGCCATTAATCTGGGGATGACACAGAAACAAGAATAACTCCCCGAAGCTCAATGCAAACATTCACTATGCGCACTGGTACGGTGAACAAACACACCTGTGAATACTTGAACACAGGTTGCGTGTTCACCGGAGCACAAAGCAGCGCACATACATCTAACTGTACAATTAACCGGCCAGTGACAGGGAGCGTCTATCTTTTTGCGGGCAGAGTAATGGCCCTGTCGCCGGTAGATAATAGGGCTCGAGGACTCGTATGCTCCGCACACCACATGCTACTGCCTTTACCGTATCCCATTATCACTTGTTTTTCTTTTCTTCATTTAGTCACCGCTTAAAATGCATGGATTTGTGTCACGGGTACCATCTTGGCAAAGTGCACTTGACATATTTGAAGCATCCAAAATCATCCCTTCAATCGTTTTAGAGTTGATAAATTTGTACTGATGACTGTGCCAACAATTCCAGGCAAATAAACATCTAAATTCAACTCTTATTGTGTTGTTTTCTATCACACTTAACATGGTTTGGGCTTATTTGGCTATAAATGTGATCATCTTTGTCATGAAAGTCATGTAAAAAACCCATTAACACATGAGACAATCTTGCGCCATGTTTCTCCGAGGCGATTCAATTTATTTATATATTCATTTAAGGCGGGTAATATCAACTGAATATAGTCTAGATCAGGGGTGTCAAACTCATTTCGGTCCAGGGGCCACATACAGCCTAATTTGATTTCAAGGGGGCCAGACCAGTAAAATCATTATCTAGAGGGATCACTAAGTCCAAATTGTTCCTTTTTTTTAGCGTAAAGGAGGTAAACAGGTAAATTCTAAAATCTTTATATGTAATGAACTGTTCCACTAAAAAAATATGTGACGAATTAATATTAAAAATGAATATAAAAAAAAAATTGATGAAATTACACCCTAAAAATATTGTTGCGTTAAAAGAGAATTTCTTGTCCCAGTGGGAAAATTTGCCACCAAAATTTTTAGAAAATGGATTGGTAGCATGTATAAGAGGAGATGTAATGTTTACAAAGCTATTCTGGTTATTAAATCAATCGTTTTAATTTTGGCTGTTTTTTTTTTTTTTGCTATTGTTTTTGTGGTTTTTATAGAAACAAGTAAAGAAAGGATCGTTTTACAATGTCACCAGATGTTTTTTTCATCAAAAATTCGATTTGTTTTCAAATTTTCAGGGAAAAAACACATTGCGAAATTACTTTTTCATTTTTTCCTTGCCTGTTTGTTTTTTTTAACCCCACTGTATAAAACCCCCCAGATGCACAAACACAAAGATTTGATTTCAGGCAGGGGGCCACCAAATATTGCTCCGAGGGCCGCAATTGGCCCGCGGGTCGCGAGTCTGAGACCCCTGGTCTAGATGATTAATTGGTAAACTACATCTGGGTGAGGACGGCCCGAACTATCTCGCAGGAACCAGCGAGCGACAGTGGCCCAGTTGGTGCTGAGTCAGTAGCTCTGCCCGCAGGTGGCGGCGGGTTGGGGCCCCGCTTTTAATGTGCCGTCATTAAAAATGAATGGGCTCTCATGCCGGGAGAGTGTGACGAAATTAAAGCAAATTAAGTTTAATGGGAGTCGTTGGAAGCGGGTAAGTAGGAAAGTGGCTACTTACGTACCTGTAAAATGCGATCGCCCTCTCGAATGCGCCCGTCTTTGGCTGCGATGCTGTTAGGACAGATCTAAGGGGAAAAGGAAAAAGGTCTTTAAAATACCCCCCGGGATTCGAGAGAATCAAGGAGCGCCCTGGAAATGTTTAGTGCATGAGCTGTACTTTTATTGTGATCACCAACATAGGAATGTCTTTTTGGGGTCAACGTACATTCCTTTGGTTTCCTAGATCACTTTCGAGTTTAAAATAGGAGGTAATGACCTTGAAAAAAAAAAAAGAGGAATTTGTCATATTTACAACGTTGTAAATAGCGCACATATCAGGATAACAAAGGCCCCGGCATTTAGCATTCCTGGTTATTAGCTGAACCCCGATATATTATGCACCTGGTAATTAAGGCTAGCGGACAAGGACATTTTTATTCATCGGCCAATCAATCGCTTTCCGAAGCCACTTATTTCACTCTCCCATCAAACATAATCTCGAGAGATGGTAAGGTGCTGGCACTTCATCTTTATGATGGTCCCCTCCTACGTGGTAGACCTCTCATTAAACCAGAAGAGAGGTCATCGGGCAGGATTCGGGGCGGGGCTGGAGGGAATAGAGGAAAACCAAAGCAATTCTCTACAAGACGACGGAGAAGTACATGGAGTCCTTGAAAAATCCACAAGTGTCAGAAACTCAATGCGAGGAGATTTATCTTCAAACACCTCTGCATGCTTGAATTCACCCTTCGCTTAGACGATGCTCACTTCGTGCGATCTAATGCTTAAAGTCCTTGGAAAGTGTCACGTGAGCCCTCTGTCTGCTCCCGTCTGTAACCACTTTGTTGTTTATAAAAATTACGCAATGTTTCTCAGCACCGGCGGCTAATGGCTTAGCGGAGGGTGAACGGTGAGTTCGGATTCCATCTAAAAGTTCACAAATAGGCAGACCGACTATTTTAAGACACTGCATTGAGATTAAAAGAAAACCAAATGTTGCTGGAATCAAGTTTATTTCTTAGGTAGCCGTTTCATACTTCTTCATTGTTTCCCCTCATCGCATGAAACTTTCTCTTAATGCTTTTCAGAACACTTAGCATCATGTTCGCGCTATGAGTTCATGTCAACTCCTTCATAGTAAACTAGCTTTCAGCTGATGCTGTCATTAGTCCGGGAAGAACATAAACAAAGCTCCTGCTTCGTGCCGTTTTGGGAGTCGTCCACAGAAGCATACGTGTCTGCAAAATGCGCTTCGGCTAATAATTTGGTTTCGCAACAGTAACACACCCGTCTCCCGTCTCCTGTTCCACACATGATCCTGGGAGGTTGAGCCTCATGTCAGCACGAAAAATAGTTTTGTTAGCAGCCACCGTTTTTGTTGAATAACGCCGTTCCATTTTACCATAGCTCTACCTGACAGACACTGAAGAGGGCTAAAGAAAACCCCGAATCTAAAAATTTATATAGAGACGGCAGATTAAGTTGCGGAAATCTTAAAAATAACCTGACAGACACCAACATGTATTCATGTATGATCTATTATCTCCCTGCAAATCACAGGATTGTGGCTAAAACAATGCCGTTTTTTTGTCCTCGGATCCTTTAGGACGGTGTTTCTGCTTCCACCCCAAAGTTTTCCCCGTGAATGCTCTGTTTATTAATCATTGCCTCTGTTTTCTACTTGACACGAGATGATACAGCATTAATAACAGCACTCTGGCGTTGTTTGAAACCAATTATCCCTGAAGATGTAGTTTATTAATAAAAAGTGAATGGAGATCACCCAATCAGACCTGGAGGTCTGTTATGCCGCAGAAGCTGTTTAAAAAATAGTTAATGCTGTTGATCTGTGTAAATTTGATAATTCTCTCGTAGAGTAGAGTATTTCTTCGGTATAATTATTATTCAGATTGCAGTGCTTGTAAAGCGTCTTGTGTAAACGGTGCCTGGAGACACATCATCCGCAGGTGCCGCTCGGATGATTGGAAAAACCATTCGCTTTTCTATGTTTGTCATCCTGAAAATAGAATAATGATGAAATGAAAAGTCTTTCAAATTACAAATTAAAAGTTCTATCTTTAGCCACCGTATCCGGGTACTTCTACTCACTTCGCTGACAAAGATGGCCACGTCTTCCTCTTCATCCGTCCTGTAGCACAGAGTCAACCCCAGCTTCTCCTGGCTGCTGAGTCGACACAATTCCACTTCCTGGAAAAAAAATGTTAAAATAAAAACACGGAACCTGAACGGACCTTGGTATATGCTTGTAAATATTTGCACTTCTCAAATAAGTGGCTGCATAGTTTGAATTCACCAGGCAGTCGTTCATTCATTCATGCATGCTCTCTATTGATTATACATGTGACGTGATTGCAGGCCTGCAGAATATAATCCCCAACGAAACGGATTCCGCTTAAATAGCGCTTACGTTCACCCGTTCTCACACACCGACGTCGGCAGAGCTGTTGTGCAAAGCGCTAACCAGACCATCGGGAACTTATCGGGGGGTCGGCGTCTTGCTCAAGGACACTTCGGCGTGCTTCCCGTGACACTAAAATCGACCCGCTTGAAACATAATTGCAAAATTCAGAGAGTTTCTGAAGAGAAAAAAAAAAAAAAGGAGCTTGTTTTTTTTTTTTTTTTTTTTTTTTTTTTTTTTTATTGACTCTGGAGCGCGAAAACATTCATCTGAGGTTTCTGGGTCTGAAAGTGTTTGATCATGAAAGATGTTCTTCAGCACGCGAGGCTCGATCAGCGGGGCTTTGAAAAATGCCAGAGGACCGTAAGACTTTTCTTTCAAGCTGTTGCCAAGCTATAGAATGTTAGACTGTAAATAAACTATAATTATGCTAATGCTACCAGATTCCTATTTGCCGCAGAACTAAGTTATTCCTTTTCTACCCTTGAGGATAGATCAACAAACTACTGACTTACAAATCATTGGTAGTCGAATTTCCCACAAGCGTCTTGGAACCCTTCACGCCTACCAACGATTTCGTTAACCGCAGCTAGAACTTGACTGACACAGCCTGTCGTCATCTAACGCCAATATGTGCTTTGGCACTGGCGAAAATATGGCCTCCGACGTGTAGTCCCGGGTTTTTTGCAAGGTCGCAGACAGTTAATATACATAAGCTCCTTTGCTCCCACTTTTGCGCGATCCCCTCGCAACAGAGGCGCCGCCCAAACTACCCCGGCCTGTGCCCAATCTCCAAATGCCGAAACGTACCGAAGGGCGCCGGGGGGGAATCGAGTGTGAAATGGCCTCTCCTCCAAAGGTTTTCATTCGAGCGGAAACGCACAAAGTCTCACCACGACGGCGCGAGCCAGGCGGTCGGTTGGAGGTGCGGAGAGAAATGAGGGTCTCCGCTTGGGTTCAGACGGGTCTGACTCCGACAGAGAGATTCATTTCCTCTGTGACAAGTGTACCTTGGCTGGTTAGACATGTCAGACATGGCATGACTTATCCAGGAATGGGACATGAGAGAGGGAAATCTTGACCATGACGGGATTAAAAGAAGCTGGGAGGAAGGCGCGAGTTGCCACCTGGTGCTTCTGGCTACCACTTTAAGGCTGTTTATGATCTTCCGAGACTCACGCCACATAGGATGTGCCTTCTCCTGTTTGCACGCGGAAGAAAATGGAAACCGGCATTATCGAACCCGCGGAGTTTTATCTCGCCCCAAACAGAAGGCGCGCCATTACCTGCCTATCTCAAAAGCGACAGCGGCTTCTCACCCGGGCTGTTACCGACACATATAATAGGAATTGCGGGGTGGGGGACTCAAACGTCGCAACCGCGTGAAGATACATCGGAATAGTAGCTACGTGCGAACAATCATCGGAACTACAGGAACGCCGCACTCCTCGCGATTGATAAGACGTGTGACATCTAGGGAGAATTTTGAAGTGGATGTCGAGAAAACGTGTCGAACATTACGACTGTGCGCCGCATCGTGTCTGTCCCGAGCCCGAAGCCAAGAGCGTCATGCGATTAATTAAAAGCCAGATTTAGTGCGTGACGCCCGTGACTAATCCGACGAGGGCTGAAACGACTTCGAGTGAAGAAATTCAAGTCCGGTTGGCACCACAAGAAGATTTTAGACGTGCATTCGACCCCTTTTTTTGATTCAGGAGCTTCTATTGCTTTTCAGTAATGACGAGGGACTAAAAGTAAAGGTTCTCACTCATCGGTTGTTAATGTGTGTGTCGTCCGGTGAGCAAAAGCAGGAATCGAGGGACTTGGAGAAACCGAGCCCAGTCGGCGTGATGAGATTCGAGAGGGACGGATTCCGGTAAGCTAATCGTGGTAATGCCTTGATTCAAGGGGGTGACTGGCACGGCCAGCAAAGCTCCCTGGTGGTTGTTATAATCATTATATTTTGCTGGCGATTGAAAAAGCAATCACGGATTCGTTGACCGCTTCAACTTCCAGCAAGAGATGGAAGGTTACTTCATTTCCTCGGTCATTGAAACTAATCAAAGCTATGTTTGCAGATGTGGTGTTACAGCATCAGGGGCTCCTGGGACATTATGATTTTATATGATTTTCAGTCATTTAAGCTGGATTTTTCACAGGATCATTCAAGGCGGTCCTTAGAAGAAAGAGACTGTGAGCCGAATGGATCTTTTTACAAATCAGCCCAGAAGTTTAACATGTAAAACAGAAAAACAGAGCATTTGCTTTGTCTGGTTTAACTGCAATGTCCTGGGTTTGAACTCATTTGGAATGCTGTGAGCTCAGGATTCAACTGATGGATGGATGGATGGATGGATGTATAGTTGGATGGATGGATGGATGGATGGATGGATGTTTTATGTTTTTTGTGGATGTTTTGTGTTAATCTATGTGGAGAAAATGGATGGATGGATGGATGGATGGATGGATGGATGGATGGATGTTTTATATTTTTTTTGTGGATGTTTTGTGTTAATTTATGTGGAGAAAATGGATGGATGGATGGATGGATGTTTTATGTTTTTTGTGGATGTTTTGTGTTAAGGTACATGGGGAAAATGGATGGATGGATGGATGGATGGATGGATGGATGGATGGATGGATGGATGGATGGATGGATGGATGGATGGATGGAGGGATGATGATGATATAATGTTTTGAATATTGATGGTAAATTGGTAAAAAATGTGGAGAATGACGTGAAAAGGGATGGATGGATGATAGATGATGGATGACAATCATCCATCCATCCATCCATCCATCCATCCATCCATCCCTCCCTTTTCTCCCCATAAATTGAAATCAACCACAATCGCCGAAAACATAAAACCATCGATCACCCCTTCATCCCTTTCTCCATCCATCCTTCCCTCTCTTTTCTCCACATGACTTCCAACCAACCGCTGACAGTCAAACTATCCGTCGCAGATCCATCTTGGACCAGGGGCGTGACTGTCCATCTGAGTGAGATCTCCCCCCGAGCCCACGGTTCACAGGGCTGCATTGCTGTGGTGTAACCGGGGGAGAATTCAATAAAAAAAATGGCCGAGGTTCCGCACACGCGGTAACAGGATTTGTTGGTCGTAATGAGGCGTAAGGAGAGACTTTAATTTATGGTATTTGTTCCAATTTGATGCTCGGGGCCTGTGTTATCCAAGTGGGTGCACAGATGTTAATGGGATGTGCAGAAGCAGCTCAAGCCCAGTGGGTGGAAGCTTTTTCGTGGCCAAATCCAAATGAAACAAATAAATAGGAGGAAAGGGGGTTGTTATGGGCAAGTAATCATCATACATCAGACCAGTACCGGGGATCCTACAATGCGCTCGCACCTCAGTGCCTTGGAAATAAGGAAAAGTGGACGGCGGCAAAGACCAGAGACGGTTTATCACTTCCTGTCACAGCTGAGGCCGTTTGTACCCGCAGTGTTTCGAATGCATTACAGTAGAGATATCACCTGTCTCACTGTAACAGAGGTCTCGGCGGAATTGTGCATTATCCCTCACGGCATCTGACTCGCACACCTTAATTGGGTATTTTGTGCTGAAAATAGCCTCCTCTTGTTTTCTTTCCATTCACTTCAGACAGTTGGCGACGACCCGGGGAACACACTCTGTGTTTTCCTACTTTCTTTTACTGCCCCGCAACATATCAGAGGCACGTCACGGTTGCTTCGAGAACAAAAACATTGGCCGAGAGTATCCAGCGTGGCAGATCATCTGTCATTTCTGCTACCCCGGGGATCGGCCTGTAGCAAGTTATTTGATTGATTAGCATCATTAAATATAGAGTATTGGGAAATGCATGTTGATGCACTCTGAAATTATACGTAACTGCATGTGTATAAAATGCATCTTCATACTTACTGCACTCTTCAGTTTCATATGATCGAAAGGAAGCATTAGACTAGATTTATTAGAAGTCATTATGTATTACATATTGCTAGAAAAAGAGTACGAAAGAGTATGAGGAGGTCTGGAGTAGCAGAGAAGTATGACAGACTGGTGCAGGACATGTATGCCAGCTGTGAGACAGGGGTGAGGTCTGACTTGGCGGACATCTCTGAGCCCTTTCCTTTTTGCAGTGGTGATGGACAGTCTAACAGATGAGGTTTGATAGGAATCTTCATGGACCATGATGTTTGCAGATGACATCGTGATCTGAACAGGAAGCAGGTGGAAGAAAATTTAGTGAGGTGGCGGTATGCTCTGGAAAGGAGAAGAATGAAGGTGAGGAACAGCGAGACAGAATTCATGTGTGTTAATGAAAGGGACACAAGCGGGGCGGTGGGGCTACCGGGAGTTGAGGTAAAGAACGTGGAGGATTCTAAGTACTTGGGGTCAGTACTTAGTGTGGAGAACAGATGAAAAAAGGTGTTCAAGCAGGTTGGAGTGCGTGGAGAAAAGGGTCAGGGTGATTAAAGAGTATTAGCCAGAGTGAAAGGAAAGGGTGTACCAGACAGTGGCGAGACCTGCTATGTTGTTTGGTTTAAAGACATTGAAGAGAAGACAGGAAGATGTGGAGGTTCTCTTTGGGAGTGAGGAGGATGGAGAGGATCAGGAATGAGTCCATCAGAGGGACAGCACATGCTAGATGTTTTGAAGATGAGGTCAGAAAGGCCAGACTGAGGACATGTGCAAATGAGGGATAGTGAATATATTAAAATAAGGATGCTGAGGTTGGAACTACCAGGCAGGAGGCCTAGAGACCAAAGAGATTTATGGATGCAATGAAAGAGGGTATGATGTCAGATGGCGTGAGTCATGTTGACAAATCTCTTAAATGGCATGATGAAATTTCAGTCTTTTACCAAGTCAAATAAAAGATACAGCCGCAAACTCAAAATAAACTAAACCCGTTGCCTCCCGGCTCCAGGTGAAGATGGTGTCGGCCCGATTAGACATAATCGCAACGACGAAGGTCGAGATCAAGCTGCGCTTCATTCGGGCGCTTCATTTCGACGACATTCGCGCAAATGAAACTCAACGCGTCACCGATAAGGTATTACCTCGTACTCAAACTCCTCCGTCCGCTCTCCATCGGCCTGCACGGGGGAGAGATAGTCTGTGCCGTCGTAGTAATCCTGGTCCATTGTGTGAAGAGAGTGGCAGCTGCAAGAAGAGACACAGACAGCAAGGGTGGGAGGACGTTAGAAAAAAGGAGTGCAGTTGGAACCACCCTTTCTCTTAATTTCTTTCGATACGATCGGCACCTTGAAGAGACGGGGCTTTTTTTGCTTTTGTGTCAACCGCAACTCCGAATAAAGGATGTGTCAAGGGTTTGAATTGCAGCTGGAGTGCGTGCGGTGAAAAGGTCACAACGATATTGTCGCGTCGATCGCTTCACCGAAAACAACGCCGGCCCCCCCCTCCCTGCAATGCCGCCGTCCTTCCTCGCCGTCAGCGGCCAACAGCGGTATCACAGAAGAGAAGAAGAAGAAGAAGACCGTTCTTTGGAGCTTCGATGGACCGGCGTTGTGAAAGATTGCCGAGAGAACGTCGGGAACGTCCTGTTCGCGTGTGCCGTAAAGATGGCGATCGTACACTTAAAGTCCGAGCGCGACAGACATCCATCATACCTATAAAATCAGCTGTGTGGTGCAGCTGATTTCAGATCAGGGGCGGGAATAGGACATCTGGGCAGAGCCGGCAGCTAGGAGCAGCCCGCTAAGATGCGTTGAACAATTTTATTAGCCCATTTGGTTTAATCACCTTGTAAACCTTCAATGAAAATGGGTCTTTGCTATAATTGTTAGCGAGGCAATGCGGGGATGCGATGTGACGATTCCGGTGATGTATAGGACACAACCGGAATTTATTTCGATCAAGCGTCGCCTTATATATATACACAACGGACAGACAGCTGCAGATTTTGATTTGAGATAAGGGGAAGTGACAAGTAGCTGGAATTAATTATCCACCGCAAACATAGTTTTCAAAGACTTCTCGGTTTAGCTCTGAAGCTTCAACGCTGCTGTTTTTCTAAACACATCCACTTCCCAAGAGGTGGCATCTGAATATTCCTCCCAGAACAGAACTTCCCTTGTTTGCACTTTGATTGCCTTTTTAGGCAAGCAAAAGATGAAGTAAAACGCCAGGAGCGGAAATAATGAACCTAGTTTCTTTTGTAGTTCCCCGGGAAAAACCTCTTGTTAATACTTCAGATTTTTATGCCTCTCTGTCACAAAAACAAACATACCTCTGAGGGATTGGGCCACCCCGAGTTCAAGCTAGCACACTTCTTGTTCACGTTTCTGTGCCTAATTATCAAATAGGATGGGTGACAATGCAGTGCATCGCGGCGGCAACTCGGGATGCGAAGCGTCTTAACGTTTCAAATCAACGAACCCAATTGGTGGCGGATTTGGGGTTGATCGTCAAATTCAGCCCAAAGTTCTACAGGCTGGACAAGCTCTCCGGACACGGTTTCACATTACGGTATGAACGTGAGCTTTGTTCCGCTTAAGCCTGCAAACTTCTTGGGACCAGTCTTAGACAAAGCAAGAATAAGAACATGGCAACAGCAAGCATTCTGCTGCGCTGCATTAAACCAGAATACCGTAGAGAAGAATACCAGAATACCGAAGTCTTCCAGCTGTGGCCACAGCTACGGCTACGCATTTTAGTATTTAAGCACGCCCAATGTTTGACACAAAGAAGGCGCTCGCATTCATTCTGACAGCTTCTTTCTAGCTGTGGAATCCGTATGTGACAGTAAAATATCTGCTTAACTTCCTGAGTTATGTTTACACATTTTGGTGTTTTGGAAGATTGACGCAACAAAAAGCATAAATAAACATCGGCCGGAATAAATTAGGTCAATAAGCACGATCGGTCACTTTTTAAAAGTAACACTTTCATGTCATTGAATATCAGAAGAGGTCCTTTCTTCTCAAACCGTCATGTAAACACAACATGGCCGTTCAGCCACTTGAACAGAAACGGTAGCAACGTCTTCTACTGGCTAATTTCAGATTAAATAGACACAGGAAATGACCGATCTGCTTAAAAAGATTGAGTTTCCATTGAGCGCAGGTCGAGGTTCCCGACCATTCGATTTAATGAAACAAGTCAAAGCGTGGAGGGGTTTAAAAATGATGGGAGTTCAATGCACCTGTCAGAGAGCAGGAAGGGACAGACGTCAGGCACGGGAGGGGTTGACGGCCGGAGTTTTGCCAGCGCCATGATGTGTTCAAAGGTGATGTCCGTCTGAGTGCACACGTCCACCACACGGATTTCCTGAGGGGGGCCGTGGGGCCGGCCGCTTGGGGTCCGCCTGATGACTTGGACCACGAGTGGGTCCTTGGCAGAGTGGAAGATCTCCCCGGGGTCTTCATGGCTAGACTTGGACAGCTCCTTCCCGTTCACCTGCAGAGGATAAGTGAAAAGCAAACAAACGGCTTTTTATTCCTCTCAACAACACGGAACCAATTTTACCTTGATTTATGGAAGGTAGATTTCTGACCCTTTTTTCTCTACAAGCATTTTATAGGAGCAGAACTGCTGTCAGGTTTTGGGCTTCACCAGATGCAGCGAACGATGTACCATAAATAGCTCCAACTGTGTAGCCGCGGTCCGAGAGGATCTCTGAAATACCCACTGGACCTCACTACTACATTCCTCGCAGTACACAAAGACAGTAGTTTGTGCTATTTTTCTACACACTGCTATGACAGTTCCAGAGCAATGTCTGCGCATGTATGTGCAGATGATGACATCTTTTAGCCGACTTCGGGTATCAACAAAAGGTGATGATGATGAGATGAGATGAGAACAACTTTATTAATCCCGAAGGAAATTGTTGTGCCAGGGTTTCAAGTAAAAAACATAACAGTAATAGATAATAGTAGAATGGAGGAGGAATAAGAAATACAATGAAATATGTATTGTCTTAACCGTTGGCAGTAACTACAAAGATATCGGTATTAAGGTATCGGTAGAGGAGCATGTGAGTTTTAATACAGAGTCCAACATGTTTCTTGCCCCTCCCGCCCAAAATAAACTTGCCCAAGATTTCTTGCATATTGTGCATTGCAGCTGGCACATATGAAGAAAATCATTGGTTCATTGAGTACCAGTAATTCATTGCGGGGAGACTGTGGCAGCAGGAACACCTCGGGGAATGTGCTTGGGCATAAAAGCTGAAACCGGAGATTATAATTTAGATTACCATGGAAAAAAAAATAAAAAGATAAAGAAAGTAGACGAGGTCAATCACACTCCGAGTTCTTTTTAAATCTCATATTGGACAAAGCGAACCGGAATGAACCGAAACAGAGGCGGAGATGTTTCGCGCCCCGGAGAGCCGCTTGACAGTCCGACGGCACGCGACCAACTTCACATCAGAATCCAGCTAATTGTGAAAAAAATCTGTCTGCCAAGTGTTAAATGAACATCTAAAACACAAAAATCTCGGGGGAATCACGCGGCAGATATTCCAATCACCCCTGGTTGCCGACATGCTTTTCAGAGATGTTATCATAGAGGAGTAAAGATTCACTCCATGTGTTTACTTGCATGTTATTATTCATATTTTGTTGTATTATTCTTGTATAAACCTTAGATGTACAATTTACCGGTCGTGATGTTGAGGACCAGCACCAAGTTGGATCTGTAGTATCTGCACAAAAGTCACAAATGAACCGATGAAGTCAGTGTGTTCGTCAGAACAGCTGCACAAACAGTTTGCGCGCATCTCCTGAGACGCGGCAACGGCCGGCCAAACAATAGACTTCTTTTAGCGGAGGAAACCTGTGGTTGCGCCGTGACCTTTGTTTGTGGCGATGATGCATTAATCACCTGAACAGGCAATAAATTGGGTCAAACCCGCTCCAGTGCACCTGCAGGGCCGCGCCGCCGAAAAAAACTACTTTCTTCGTATTCTGTTTTTCGCCACTCAGCATTTGATTAATCCTTGGTACTCCATTCTAAAAAGGTACCATGATAATTAGCTTAGACAATGTATTTCTTTTAACCTCCTCTTCCTCTGTCTTACGTCTCTCTCTCGAGCCCCTGATCGGGGGCGCTCGGCGAAAACAAAGGAGTCGGAGCAGACGAATGAGGCAGCCGATGGTGTATGACAGTTCTGCGGGGGGAAAAAAAAAAAAAAAAAAGATCACATTTCCCCAGCGCTCCCTCTGGAGAGACTGTCTGGGGCAGACTCCTTCTCCCGCTCGCTCGCCATGAACGTAATGAAATCTTAGAAATAAGGTTTTTTGTTTCTAAATCTCTCTTAAAGTCATGTAAATTGGGTGACCGATTCAAACAACCCAGAATCAACAGAGGCGGATAAAGTAGCCGTAACTCCGGCCTGGTCATCCCTTTGGACGATACTTGGCTTTATGAGGACGCCTATTCTCTTAGCCCTGCGTGGATGCGTCCACTCAAATCAGACGCGACAGATGGCAGGTATATCTACGGGTTCGGGCCGCCGTGCCAACGCCGCGGGGTTCTTTGCGCGCCGGAAACCCGGCTTTCGGACTTGATCTTATCGGGAGAATTGTTGGAAGAAGCTGAAGCTGACGGCTCAGTGCGACATTTGGCCCCCGGGTTTGTTTACAAAGCGGTTTTCCGTCTCAACTAGCTAAATTAATTGTGCATTCACTGTCTTGTACTTCAGCGGAGTGCACCCGTTTGACATTTACGCAGATTTGAATGCAACCATTCACGCATTATCCGTCATCTCCGAGTACGCATGCAACCATGCAAATATACGTTCATTCCTTAACACATGCCAGTACACAGAGTCTGCCGGGACAAATGATTTAGCGGCGGTGTTAATCAAGTTCAATTGCTTCGTTTTTCTAAAACCGTTCCATATGTAAAGAGCCGCGGGCGCGAGTTATCCCACCGGTGTGGAGCAAAACAAAGGTGATTATTCATGGGAAATCATTTGCCCGACAATTGGGCCAGTAATGGGAAGCTGGAAAGGAAATGGACGCTGGAATGGAGTAGCCGGACCCAGAAACATCTGCTGGCTGTTTGAACATGGATACGCAGCAGCTGCGGCCAAAAGGAGAAATGTGTTTTCGTTCGAAGGCCCCTGAAGACCTCTAGATTTCTCAACAGCGAATACGGCCGGCCAACTTGGCGGACTGTGACGAAAAGATGGAACCTGTTTCTTTCTTTCATTTTCTCTGTGTCAGAGTGGACGCGAGGAGGGTTGTACTCGTCACATGGCTTCATGTATCGATGCAGACGGATGGCTTTTTGTTTTTAAAAGACGAATAGCTTTTTGCACTTGCGTCTCACTTCGACATCTTCTCACCCCTCAGGCGGAGGCTTGTTGTTCCCGTCAATCACGCAACCCCACGGTCGCCTTTCCCGGGTCCGAACCTGGAATCCGAGGAACGGATTGGAGTGATTTTGCTCCACCGAGGAGATATGAACCTGCGGTTTTATCGGCTGAAGAAAGTGAAACTGTGCACGTGGCTCTTTGCGAATCATGCAATTCATTGGTATCTTCATCCGTGACTGCTTGCAAGTCTTGTCCTAATTGAATAACCTTAATCGGACGTTCTGATCATGTTCGTTGAAGAACATCGTGACGCCTCGTAATTTGCTTTTAAGCAACAATGTGTGACACAACAATAAGACTTTCAAAAGGATGTCGGTGAAGTCTGTAATGCTAAGCTAGTGGTTGCGCTCTACAGTGCCGGTGAACAAGACACACAAGCCCTGACTGCTCTGCAGGTGCTGCTCAGTGGCAGCCTGCTGCTCAGGGATCACCCAGGACGGATCCATGCAGTGGATGACTTTGGCAGATGGAGTGGACCGTCAAACTGAATGTGACAAAACAAAGGGCTTCTTCTTCTTCTCCTCTTCTTGCAAATGGACTCGGGAGCCATTGAGGATCTTTTTTTCCAGGAGCATACAAGCACAGAAACCCAGTTTATCTTGTCGTGGCATACGTGTATACGGTAGAACGAAGGAAGCCGGATATCCAGGTGCCCGGCAAGATATGACCCGGATGGCCGACAACCTCCACGGACTCATGTATGTCCAGTATCGCCGCAGCTGCGACAGCCTCCCCATGGCGGGAGTCAGCTGATCGAATCTGTCACTGGCAAACAAACAAAAACACTGTCAGTCTTTCCAACTCCACAAGCTCCTCACTGCCGGAGGGCACAGCGGAGTTCCACACATGTACCCCTTGCGTTAAGGGCCGACCTGAGGCGCCTCTCCCGCCACTGGTTTTGTCTCATCCACTGCTGCCTCCCATCAATATCGGCAAGGATCGAGGACAGAACGCAGTGACAGCAGCAGTAAAGTGGAGCCAGTTTATCTGCTTGGATGTCAGCTCCAGCCACATCTGATTCTTCTTCTGCCGGGGGGAACTGTCTCTGTGGCACCAGGCACCAGCGTTTCTGGCAGCTTGCGAGGGATTACTGATAGAATTGATTGATGTACTTATTTTGCTAGGGGAAAGGCAGCCCCAGGCGGTAGACTGTGATAGTCCATTAGCTTTTTATGCTTTCGAATTAACCGCATATATTGCTTTATGGCCTGCATGTAGCACTTTGAATCTTAATGAAATGTTTTTGTTTTCAATTTTTATAGTCCCATGCCGTAACGTGAGGACAACGTACTCCTCTCGTGTTGCGGCTGAACTGAAATGAATGACACAAGGTCGTCCTCGCTGCTTCGGCTACGCCGAACCCATAAACAAGGCTTTCAGCAACAGAAAGAGCATCATATTTAACCGACACGTGTAACCTTGGGTGCAGTGTTTAACTTCTCCACATGCAATAAATCTGCACGGAGCCTGCATCTCCTGCGTGACAACCCCTGCAGGTTCCCAGCGGCAGCTTTTCGTCCTCGCCGTACATGCAGATGGAGCACAGGTAAGTCCTGCGGCCCGGCCCTCCCACTTTTGCAATAGAGCTGTTAGAGCGCAATCCCCACGGACAGGAGTATGGTCACGTTGATCGGCCCAACTGGGACAAAGCCTTGTAGAAAACCAAACCAAGCAAAAAAAAAAAAAACCTCTGTCATTTATAATCTATACCGCTTATGCTTCAGGCGCAGGCGGCAGGGGGGGGGGGATCCCCGCTGTCAGTGGACGGGAGGCAGGGTTCACCCTGGACCCGTCGACCGCAGGGCTACGCAGAAGCACAGCCATTCTCCATCTCATCAGCATGTCCGAACAACGTGGGGTCTCCCCAAATGAAGCTCCTGCGGGAGAAAACCCAAGGAATCCAACCTTCTTGCTGTGAGGAAGAAGGGTTAACCACCGTGCCACCCACAATGATCAGTGTCAGGCTAGAAAATGAACCAAAGTCAGCTACGATAAGGATGTAAGCGCTCCATCTGAGTGACTCAAGAAATGTCCTCGTGTTGTGGAACTTGGAGAGAGAGAGGGAGTTACGGTGAGTACACGCCACAGGGGAAATCTTATAATCCCCTCAACATCGCTACATCAGCCAATCTACGGGCCTCCTTCAGCCCCTCCAACCACATAAAACACACTCCACAAGCCCCCTGGGTTATCTTCACATTAAAGGCCCGGCCCAATGCTGCCGGGGTTTTTTATGTCTGCAGAACATTTGATTAATTCTGCCAATTTTCTTCTCCCAGCACCAATCTCGTGCGGAGCACTCCCTTTATTGCACGGCCCATTCCAAATGTATCAACTCTTATACGACGCGCTCTAAAATTCATCGTCCACCTTTTTACATAGGTTTCGACGCTCCACTGCAATTTCTCACCGGGAGGACGCCCGTTATAGGAAGCAAATTGAGATTTACGGCATAAGTCGTGGTTTCACCGGGTTTCCAACCCACGTCGACCAGAGTAAATAAGAGACCACCAAAGGAGAGCGGGCGTCAACGTCGCACCGTGACGACCGCCATTTGTTTACATTTGAAATGGCAATTAACGCCATCAACTATTTCAAATTCATCGATACTTGGACACCAAGCTCCCCCCGTGCTGTTCCAAAGTGTCGACCGAACAGCGTAGGTGGATTTAGGTGAATTTGTGAATTCGCGCCGCCATCCCTTGATTGGCGTTGGCCATCGCCATTGTGCGCGGGAACGGTTGGTGAACCGACAGCCCATCAGCACACACACACACACACACACACACCGACACACCCGGGGGCTGTCTACGCAATACTGCAGATGAAACCTTCCATTATATTATAAATTCATCAAGGGGATAATCACCGACTGCGAGGCGCGGGCCGCTGCCAGTACTTTGACCGGATTAGGGAATTCTACGGCAGATTCTAAACACGACGCTGTGAATGGTAAGTTAATAAGCTTGTTCAGGGTTAATGGTATATGCAGGGCATATTTGTTGAAGAGATTTAGAGATGCTCAGTTAATCTCTTGCTTAACTCCGTGATCCTGTCCTCTCGGAGTGAGTTTTAATGTAAAATAGGGGGAAATCAAATTAGGGTAAAAACTGCACTAGGGAAAATGGCTAACTAATGGATGAACAGCCTCCGCCTTGGTGATCGCTTGTAATTGGTATGGGGTTGGAGGGCCGGGAGGGGGGGCTGAATGATGTTTTGAGATGTGCAGATCAGCAAAATGCTCTTGCTGGCATGAACAGACATTGCAAGGAGTAATGGTGCCTTCCATATGCTGACTGGAGAAAAATCAAGTAGGTGATGTCACGGACCGCCTCTTCGTGCGCTGAACGTGAGCCAGACAAAAACACCAATGACAAATTAAACTCAGGCACATGTTCTGACTCGAAGGCAAAGAGTTGAGCGGATCAAAGAAGATCCGTGGCACCATGAGGATGTCAATGCGAACGTATTTAACTTTCCATCGCACGACGGCCGTGTTCGTCGAACGACAGCGGTCAAACTTGTCGGCGCAGTGAAGGACTGGTATCTGATTGTTTCCTTGCCAACTCTCTCTTTTGCATCATCGCAAATTAAATTTCCACCGCGCCTTTCATTCACTGCCCTTTATTCACCGTGGTACTCTCACTAATTTCCCCACATCTCTTCTTTGCACGAACACCTTGCCTAACAAAGAGGCTATCCATGTTTTCTTACCGTACAGGAGACAATAAACACTTTGAATCCTCGAATTAAAGCGAACGTAAGATGAAACCGGTGGTGGATTCCGGCAGAAGCCGTGAGCGGTCTTGTTTGCGGCAGAATTAAAAATGCCGTCCTTCTCGTTTAATACGCTCACCCTGGCAGCGGAGGCAATTAATACTGGACAAGCTCTATTTACATAATTCCATGCAGCCTTATGGCCACAACAAAGAGCTATTTCGTCCACCCCCCCCCCTCTCGGGGCGACTCTTTGTCTTTCGGGGGTCGGTTGCTGGATGTGATGCGAGAGTGGAGGTCAGGCAGAGACACGTGGGGCTCTGACAGCACAAGTAATAAAGAGGAGAGGGTTTGAAAGGTCAGTCTGGACCCCTGCAGTGAGCCATCGATCTGCCTACTAGCCATTAACCAGGAGGCATACCTGGTGGGCTGCCGTAATTAAGGAAAGAAAAAAAAAAAAACAAGGGACAAAAAGGACACGAGTAAAATAAACCCCCTCGTCACCGTGTTAGCTTTTTCTCGTCTCCTGACGGCAGAGTGAAACGTCTGAACCGCTACGAAAAAAAAACATCAGAAGGACCTGGCTGGCCAGCGCGGTGATCGTGTCCTTGGCAGCTGCCGTGGGATTCCCGCCATCCCAAAGAAAACCAGCTCCGCGAGAAAACGAACTGAATCTCTTTTATTTTTTTTTGTCTTTAAGCACATCTGTGTTTATATTTCCAGAAATTAGGAGGAGGGGAAGTAAGACACATGAACGGCAGCGTAGAAGCAGCGGACCACACAGGGGGAGGCGACCGAACTCCACCGAAGCCTATCGAGTAAATGTGAAATCATTGACTTCAGAGCGCAACGACTAGCTTAGCATTCACCGGCATCCTTTTGAAAGTCTTATTGTTGTGTCACAGCCGCGTGGTAATAAAATACACATCGTTGCTTAAAAGCAAATTACGAGGCTTCACGATGTTCTTCAACTAACACGATCAGAACGTCCGATTAAGGTTGTTCAATTAGGGTAAGACTTGCAAGCAGTCACTGATGGAGGTACCAATGAATTGCATGCTTCGCAAAGAGCCCCGTGCACAGTGCACGGTTGAACGGGAAGGACATTAACTCAGGAGAGTGATCACAAGACTAATCGATCGACTTCCAGGAGGCCCCGGGTTTTGTTGATCAAGGCCGGTGAAAGGTTGGGAAGGTGGAAGTCACGCCTTTCTGTAAACCCAATCAAGTCACTTTGAAGCTCCAAAGTCAACTGACACAGCTAAAATGCCAATGAGGGGAAAATGTTGAAAGATTGCACGTGTCAATTATCTTGTCTTTTTAGCTCTTCATCCATGAACTTTTAGCAAACGCAAGTTTATGATTATTTCAAGTCATCTATTTTTTTATATGACCGTAATGCTTGATATTGATGGCTTTCCATCTCTGTATATGTAACCTGCACCTTTGGGGCAGCACATACCAGACCTTCTCCACCTTTCTCAGATCCGCCTTATAGGTCACCGGACGTCTTCAATATCACATAGGCTTGGGAGTCATTCATTCAGGAGTTTTTGGAACACTGGGAACTTAGCGGCCTAAAACATGTCACAGTTCCTCTACTCCTTTGGGATGCCCCTGTCATGGGTCTCCACTGCAGATCATCTACCTCCATCTAACTTTTCCCTCTGCATCCTCTACTCACACATCGACCGACTTCCTGTCCTCTTCCCCTCCATCCATAAACCTCCTCCCCTGGTCTTCTTGCTTGGCATCGTTCTACCCAGATCTTCCCCATCCCTCCTCCGCACATATCCAAACCGTCACATTCTGACTTCATCTCCATGGGCTGTGCTTCTGCCGGACTCACTGGAGGAACTACATTCTGTCATGTCCAGAAGACATATCAGAACACAGAATAATCAATCTGATTCATCTGACTTTTTTTTTCTTTTTTTTTTTTGCAAAAGCATGTAAATATTAAACACTGTCAACAGGTGTTGAGCTAAATGCTATGCAGCGATTGTATCCTTCAGATTAAAAATAGCAGCGAGGCTTTAAAGCTTCATTTCTGAACAAACCTCCCGATACAAGACCTTGGCTGAGACGTGGACAGAAATACATTCTGCTTGTTCAAACACAAACAAAGGTGCACAAGTTCCATCAAATATTTACCTCAGTTTTTCTGTCGCGCTCATTTATACGGGCGGTAGCTTATCACCTAACGGCCGAAGGACAGAAAAAGAAAACCAAAATGCAATGCTTGGAGGGTAAACTCGCCGCATTCCCTGCACTTCCTTTGCATCATCTCTTCATAACAACCTAAAGTTGGAGAGGACAAAAGCTTTCAGCTTCCAGCTGCAACGGATGCTCCTTTTTAACTTCAGTTTTAGCTTCACACATGCTTTGAAAAATAACATTTTTCTCATTATAAATTCGTATTGGTTGAAAAACTCAAACTGCCAAACCCGATAAATGATCACAACCTGCTTTAGTCGTGTGCAAGTTGACTGGAAACTCCAAGAACTGTGTATAGTACCTGCGCGGCTGGTCAGAGTGGTTGTCTTGGAACCTGATGTGAACCATTCTGCATGTTAAAATATCATATATGTATTTATTTTTTGGTGGTATTAGAGGTGGATGAGCTGCGACATCAACGGATCTATGCTGTTGTCAGTAGTCAACTGAAAAGCACTTAATCAGTTAAATTTCATTCTAATTCCCGTCCCCGCGGGAAACGAGTAACCTCAGCAGACAATGTCAACCCGCCTATTCAGAACTCCCTGAAACACCTGTCGAGACGCGTTTGTAGCACCTGACGCCCGGCACCATAAATTAGATGCAGCTTTACATTGCATTCGTCGGACGCCAAAGAAATTCCGCCTGGATGATTTGAATCTATGCAAACGGTTGATTAAAACACCTGGTGCTGTTTTTCGTTCAAACGCCGCATTCCAGAACGAGCGATCTGAAGGCGACTTGGAGCAAAGTGAATTAATTATTGAGCCGTCTTTTGAAGTTCCTCCAAACCAATGACAAAGAAAAAGAAAAAAACGAACATATTGTGAGAATCCAGGCGTGTTCGGGTCTACTTTTGCTTCTAGAGGAGCATCAAGGCACCACCGATCGGGCGAATGTCATGGTGGCGGGTAACGCGAAAAACGCTATTGCGCCCGTGGTGGTGCCGTGCGAGTTTCATGCTGTCACGGGAAACATAAGTAGGACACGTTCGCGATGATAAGGCCGCATGTCTGGTGCCTCCTGTTCCGAGAGGCCCGTGCTCCTCCAGCTAATGGCCATAATAAAGGATTGTTCATGCCAGGGTCCACTCATTTATTCTCATTCCTGGGAGTACGAGAGGAGCCGCAACAGCAATCAACCTCTGCTCATCGGTTCATTCCGAGGTAGATTTATGGTCTCGCCCATGTAATGGATGTTCGCCGCGCACGCATTCGATTGTTCCCGCGCAAAGTCCGTTTTGTTTTACATGGTGTTATCCCCGCAACTGAGAGGCCAAGATTAAAATTTAATCGGCTATTACACTAAATCGCAGACTCGGAGTGGATCCCGGGGAAGCGGTACAAATACAGCCAGAGCCCACACCTGCGCCGCAGACACGGCGGTGGGGCTGCTATCGCTTCTGGCTCCCGGACAGGAACGGGTCACTTGTGGCTGAAAGCTGGACACTCTTGCCAGAGAGAGGTAACAGCTGTTCTGCCTCCCCAGTAGAGGGCCTTGTATGAGGGGTAATGAAGCCAGCAACAGGATGTGAACACTGGAGGGGGACGATGGGAACGAATGCCCCGATGGCGCACTTGAAGATGATCCTTCTTCCGTAAAGCCAACGTTTTTTTTTTTTTTGGGTTCTTCGGCAGAAAACTCCTGAAAAAACGTTTTCATTTTTGGACACGCTTTAGGGACGATAACGGCACAGAACCGGCGATCGAATGGTTATCGGGAAATCAGGGATAAAAGAAATCCGTGAAACGCGAGGATTCGACGGTGCAAAAAATTGCCAATGTTTCCTAATAAACCAGTTGCCCTCGGTGTGCTCAAGGTGAAGCGACTGATTTAGTCAGACGTAGCCTTGTTGACAAGCACGACTGCTTGCGGTTGGGGTGAATTGTGCACCACCGCTAACACCACCAACAGATGCTTAATGACGGTACAGCCCGGTCACATGAAGGTCTTGACAACACTGAATCACCGGGGGGGGGGTCCTCTTTTGTTATGGTCTGCCCGACAGTGCAGAATTGGCACTGAACTGGGTTAGGCTTACGCTTTGGCAGGGATAGAAGCCCCATGTGGAGCCGCTATAACACAAGAATGAGACCAAATGGTTCGCTCATTCGGGGGGGCGGAGGGTGGGGTGGATGACAAGGGACATCTGCTCGACATTTACCTCCTGTTTTATTATTAAATGAGCGCAAATGCTGGAGCGCAAAGTGTCCGCTCACCGGGATCTTCTGACAAACAAACGCAAGACTCGGAAACGGGAGCGGCGGCGGCGGCGGCAATGGATGGAGGCAATTACCGGGCGTAACAAATTATGAGCCGCATTGTGAGTAGAAATTAATTTCTGCTCAAAACATACAGACTGGTGGTGCAGTGAGAGTCTGTCATGACAAACACTAATTGGTTCCCACAGCAGTGGGGAATCCTGTGGAAGCTGAAACACATCTGGTGTCTCCAGTCTTGCCTCTCACTGCTGAGTGCATTTATTTCTCTGCCAAGCAGTAACATTTAGCACATCGGGATATCGGTGGGTAGAGAGGCACAGTCCAGATGGACAGGGTGCGATGAGAACAGCCCCTACTGGTTCGCTCTGGCAGAAAAAGCCTTGTTGCCGGGGGTACAGCGAGTGTAAACACAAACGGTTTCGAGCAATCTAGTATTTGTATGGACAGATGATGAGGCGGGGCAACCGCTTGGAGTAACCCTGAACTACAAGGAGGGTACCTTTCAAGAAAATGGCTACTTTGTAGTGAAAATGGCTACTACTTTGGCTACTACAGAAAGGGGGCACAGTAGGGTGCACCGTAACACGGACAACGTGGAGGTGGAAGCTGCCAAGACATTCATAGATTGATAACCATGCACTATCAGAAGTGTTTTTATCTTCTCCCTGCACTGCTTCGCCAGGTTAAGAACCCTGCTAGCCATGAGTTAACTCCACTCCACTCCACTTATTCTGCACGAAATTTAAATGTTCCTTTGCGAGCCCTGGAAAACCCTCTGAGGGGCAGCAGGTCAGAAGAGCTTGGACCTCTCCGACACGCCTCTTGGAGAAAATGGATCGAAGCGGTGAGAAATGACATATCTAGTAATGAGCATTGCTTTGTAAGTCCACCAAGCACCTACATCATGTGAATTCCTATGGAACTGTTACAAGACATAGGAGCTAAGATGATTCTAGGTTCCGGAAAAAGTTCTGGGAACTATTTTTTTTTTGGAACAGTTTTTTTTCTCCTTTGTTTGGTTTCTGAAGAGAAAATTATCAAGGTAATGAGGCAAAGTGTGAGCAAAAGTGACCGCATGCTGGGAGGAGTTAGCCTGCCGGTGGGGCAGAAGCACCTTGAGGATGTCAGATGGCCTGGTTTTAAATAGGAGCAGAGTCTCCTGCTGGCCTACAGCCTGCTGCTAAGACAGGGATCACACATCAATCGTGTTGAACTCCTCCATCAAACTAACTGACCTCTTTGTTTTCATTCAAATATAGTGACTCACTATAGAAATTTAAAATAAAAATGTAGTTCAGTTTCCGCCACTGAATTCAGGTGCTGCAGCTCCACATTTGGATTGGAAAAAAAAAAAAAAATCACCATTCGCTTTAAAAAAATTATTCACTATATTACGTTCCACATTAAAAAGTGCGATTTTCTAATGTCTTTACGGGAGATTTTCTCCTGTAGATGAAGTTCTTTTTATATATATACATATATACTTATATACTTATATACATATCATACATGTCTGATGAACGGGTATATTGATCGATCTGTCACTCTTGAATGACTGACCGCTTCGTCTAACGCGCGCACACACACACACACACACACACACACACACACACACACACACACACACACACACACACACACACACACACACAAAGATTATTTACTTTTATTTACCTTTGTTAAATTTACGCTGACCATCAGCCCAAATGATCTCTATGAGTCACTCATTTTACATTCAAGCATCTAAATATTGTACACTTTGGGAACCTATGGCTCGCAAGCCATATATGGCTCTTTTGGTAAAGATATTGGATCCAGGACAATTTTGAGTTGAAAAAAATAAGATTTTAGAATACTTATGATATTTCCTCATTATATATTTCTTCATTTTAAAGTACTGCACTATAAGGCGCACTGGATTATAAGGCGCACCTTCAATGAATGGCCTGTTTAAAACAAAAAAATTCATTCATAAGGCGCACCGTATTATAAGGCGCTTAGAATAGCTACAGTAGTGGCTGGGGTTGTGTTACACATCCACTAAATGGGGCTGCGCTAAAGGGAATGTCAACTAGACAGTCAGATATGTCACTAAAAACTTTAGTAATAGAATACAAACAAACGTTCTGACAACTCTGTTCACTCCCAAAACAAGTTAGTGCATTCACAATACGGTACCCTACGTACTGGTAGCTCTTACCGGTATTTGCGCCGCCATTTTCGCCATTTGTCACAGTTCAAAGCGTTTCATAAAACAAAAGCACAAAGAAGGACCGCTTCCATATTCATCGATGTTCATGTCGCTAGCTCGCGCTGTAGACTTCATTCGAATTGTGACTCTAGAGATGCTTCTACTTGCTGCTCTGTTGAACAACCCATTGTTAAAGTTTGTCCTTTAACAGCAGCTATCTTGGTTTGTTTCCTCAGAAACTTAGTTTAGTCTTCTTTACTTGGCGCAGGTCATCTTTTTGCTTCCTTCACTTCCGCACCATTGATTCGTTCATGTTGAATTCTTTCACTGCTGCTCTATATCCATGTTCTACTGCGTGACCGATCATCTTGAGTTTAAACTCTGCGTCGTAAGCGCGTCTCTTGAAAGGTGCCTTTTTGGGGTCTTTACACACACAAGTGGTGTGGGACTGGAATTCCCCTCAGCGACACACACACAACCACACACACAAATGGAAATGAAAATGCACGGTTCGCGCAGTCATATATCCCAGCATACACTGCGCGCTTCTTCTTCTACGGGAGAAAATGGAGTCGACAGCTGCTTCCCATCATTGTAAGACCTCTTGCGGCTCAATATTGATCCATATGTAAGGCGCACTGCATCATAAGGCGCATTGTCGTTTTTGAGAAGGTTAAAGGCTTTAAGGTGCGGCTTATAGTGCGGAAAATACGGTAAACAGAAATTATTTTTGAAGATAAATTTCACGGGTCAGCCGTCGGTCGGGTCAGGAACCGATTGCTTCCGAACATGTCCGGGTCATTGTAAAGGTGAGGAAATCAATTTTGTCAGATAACCAACTAGTTTATCCGCTTCCGCCCTTGTAACGGAAAAGATGGCGAAAATGAAAAAAGATAAGGATGACCGAGCATTCCAGGCCGCGGTATGTCTAATATGCAATAATAAAATTGCATCGATGAACCAGTCAGATATAAAGCGGCACTTTGAACAAATCCGTGCAGCACCAGAGGTCGCGTTAAAAGTAAGACATATTTGAATTATCATACGTTCAAAATACTATATGCCTCTCGATCAAATATATTTAGAAATATTTGGCTTTTAATGGCTCTCCCAGTCAAAAAGCTTCCTTATCTAACCTGTAACCCGATCTTCCTTTAGTGACTTTCAAACCCATTCTTCTACAAGGAATAACAAGTATGAAACATTTTCCCAATGTTCTCTCCATAGCTGAGGAATCCACTTGAGAAATGGACTAGGATGAGATTATGTTTTGGTGTCTTGGCGTCTTAATAGGCAAAACACAAACACTCAGACAACCCGTCTGAAGCGCAAACACACAGAAACACATGGGCAGCATCATGAGGGACTTGTCATTTTCTGCATGTCTTCCGTCAGCGCCCAGGTGAACATCAGCCCTCAGGAGAAGAAGGAACCCCATCGTCTTCCCTCCCGCTATACATCTCGTACTATATTCCGCTATTGATCGTCTCGAAAGGTCTTAAATGCGAGTCGGCGTCTAAAAACAGACATTTCTGTATTGATTAATTCATCGCTATTTCCTTGGACTTCCTGAGGGGAACCTCTGTGGAAAACACTGCTCCTCGATAACCTTCGCTTCCGTTTAGCCGCTTTTGCCATGAAATGAGTCTCTTTGCAGAGTCAATACCAGACCTTCTGCACAAACACGGCATAAAGCGGCCTCGTGGAGAGATCGCGAGCATTTCCCTCAGGGGCTCTCAGCCTTTTTATCATGATGAAGGCAGAAACTCCCGCTTCATATTTGACAAGGGACAGGGAGAAGCTGTCACGGACCAATGACAGTCAGAGTTGGTGGCTCGCCAGTGACATTCATTGAATACATCTCTTAACACACCATCTGTAGTTTAACCAACATAGATCATCTGTATCTTAACCAATATGGACCATTTCCATTTAACCAACATGGACTATATCGAAACCAACATGGACCAACTCTGTTGCTGAAGGCAGATTTTTGAGGTGATTAACATGAAAAAAAAATGTGGAACTGTGATTTAAGGTTCTGTATTCAATTTGAAAATCCCAGATGCTTCTCGTGATTGGATTCATCAGTATTCCATCTTAGCAGCCTGCTGTCACCTTCCTGATTGGTGTTATTTAAAAGAGAAGAGATCAAGGGGGTTCTGGCTCGTCGAAAGGAGACAAAGGTTTGAGAATGATGCCGAATCAGTCCCGGCAATAGCGCGCTCGTCTCTAAACAGGATTGAATTATGACGAATTACCACGAGGCAAGAGCCGCACATTTTTCAGGGTTTTACCAAACAGAACAATAGTGTTGCCTCTTGAATGCACCTTTAATAATCTATATCAAGCGCTTTCAAATGGAGATTATATTTTTCATCGGAAAATTAGCATTTTAACTATCTGTTTCCTTCTAAACGCTTCTTTTTGCGCCTGCGGGTCAACTTTCAAACAGCCGGCGTGACGCTATCATTGTGAACGCAGCTCATTTTTCAGCCAGGCCTGTGCTTGAATGCTAATGTTTGTTTCCTGCACGTTGTTTGGAGAAACGCATCGCATTAGCAAGTCACGCAGCCGAACCCCAGACTCGGAGCCCGAGATGTCGTGCGCGGGATTATTAGCATGTGTCACCCCGTCACTTTCGGGGCTGTCAAGCCGGGTTTATCACGGGAGCATCAGGGTTTGACCTCTGCTTCCACCTCGACCTCCGTCCTTAAAAAAATAAAAATAGTGACTCCTTGACCCCTGGAGTGTGGCGATCTCCTCCTACAGGTGCCTGCTTTGAACATGTGGACAACCTGTCATGGATGGTTCACGCCTCCGGAGGCTCAGAGGTTAGAGCGACAAACAAAAAAAAAAAAGAAACGAAGAGAGGGAGAAGAAAAGACAAATCGTGGAAAGGGAGCATCACCGGGAGCATCTACGGCATGAACTTTTTATCGACCGTGGATCACGCAGGCCAACACACACACACACACACACACAAACACTCCGACACCATCCTATTTCTCCAAATGTCAGCGCCGATGTTGCGGCTGATATCTTACGCTTCGCGAAGGGGGGACTGGACACTGAACACATTGCGTAATAGAGATAAGAGGGAGTCGGCGTCTTCTGTCAGGTCCTTTTTCATCTCCACGGCGGCGAGAAGAACAACCCCCCCCCCCCCCCCCCCCGCACCCCTCGGCCACGGACGACACAATCAGACCTTCAGCTCAGTCGTACATCAGAAATTACATTGCAGAGGTGAGAAGATCGGCCAACGCATTTGATGACGGCTCTGCATTCACGTGAATGTGACGCGGCGGAACCTCGATTTTATGAGTATCCCGAGATAAGAACTGTCGATTCTTTGATGCCAGGCCAAAAAATAAGCGTGCGTGATGTGGACTCGAGAGCCGTGAGAAGGCGGGAGACATTCATGGGGATTTGGACGACGAGAACGTCAACAAGCGCGGCGTCGGAAGAGTCATTCAAAGCTTATCAGGGATGGTTTGATCTTTTTTAGAAGAGGAGCGGCGTTCGCTGCGTCGCTAAAGAAAGTGTATCAAAGTCACATTTAGCTACGCATTGTAGCATTAAGTGTGTGTCCAGTAAGTTAAGTGATGGAGCACCAAATAAAAAAATACTCCCCCGACCTCCTTTGCCCATCGCCTCTTCCACTGCTGCCATATTCAAGGGAAATGCACTTAATAAAACCAGTTTATTTCTTTACATTTTATTCTATAATGTATTATTTATATACATATTTATATTTTTTTCTTATTTTATATATTTTTGTATTTTTCTATATTTGTAATATATATCTTTTTGTATATATAATATATATTTTCTTATTTTTATATATTTTTTCATTTTTTCAATACATAACAAAACCGGTGATATGGAACAGATTAATAGCTTAAACTAATTCTGTGCAGAAATTTACGATGATTTATGAGTAAATGGAGTTACGAACTCTGTGAAGGAACCAGTTCAGCTTGTAGGTAAAGGTGTTACTGGATTTGCGACCAAATTTCCCTCAAACTTATCTTTGGCCAAACCAGAAGTAATATTTTTAATTAGAAGCTCAGCCGAGGTCAGATTCCAACGATGGTTTGGATGATTCATGCTGAAGACCGAAGTCTGGCGGATATTTGGCCTCATTATTTCAGGACTGCCATTTCTTTTCCGGCTCTAGAACCATGTGTCATGATGTGTGTGTGTGTGTGTGTGTGTGTGTGTGTTCAGGGTATTTACATTACTTGCAAGTCAAAAGCAAAATCATTACTGCCCAGGCGGTGGGGTTAAACCAGCACACGGCTTCGCCGCAGCCAGTGTACATTCAAAATAACACCATCCTTCAAAAAGAGCCTTAATTAGAGCAGACAAATTATAAACAAAATTCTTTTTTCATTTTAATATAAAATTCCAAGTGAAGCTCGAGCTCCAGCCGAATGTATCTGCTGTCCAGTCATTTGCTAATTGGATGGAAAAAGGGGTTGAGGTGGTCTTATGGATGGCAAAATAAACTAATGAGGGGCCCGTCCGTCTGCCTAAACACAGACATCAGGATGCAGGATACACCCCCCTACACACACACACAAACACACACACACACGCACACACACATACATCCCAAAGCTCTTTGTTTGGGCCACTGTTTGTAGTGAAAAGCTCAAGCTGCCGCGTTTCCGCTCACTCTGCACCCACATATGTTGGCGGAGCAAAAGCGATTCGGAGAGGAAACACAGCACCCCCATCCCCGTCTGTCTCACACACACACCCACACACACACAACTTAACTTTTCTGACTGCATAGCTTATCGGCATAATGATACCACTGGATGCGTGTGTGTGTGTGTGCGTGTGCATTCAGTCATTATCTATACTGCTTATCCTGCACCGGGGGGGTCACGGGGATGCAGGAGCCTATCCCGCCCGTGATTGGCCAAGAGGCAGGGTTCACCCTGGATATCCATCACAGGGCCACTTATAGAAACACACAACCGTTCACTCTCGACGCATTGGGAGAGAATAGCTTTGTGGAGTTTTCATGTTCTCCCTGTGTCTGTCCAGGGTTCCTCAAGGTTCTTCCCAAAAACATGCAGGAGGTGCATTGGAGACCCTACATTGTCCAGACTTGGGAATGAGTTGTTGATTTTATGTCTCTGCTATTGAACGCCTCTTTCCCGACCCCAGAGCGCCGTGTCTACATCGAGGTCTTATCAAATCCTAAACCAGGGATGGGCAAAGTACGGCCCGCGGGCCACATCCGGCCCGTTGGTCTTTTAAATCCGGCCCGCCAAAGATTGGTACAGAATTCATACTTGATGTGAATGATTGGATCAATGAATGTTGGAGCTCAAACAGGAGATTATTTCATTTTTGGAGCTACTTGAGAATTTTCCTGAGCTGATTGACTGATTGGCTTTATGATTTAGCGTTTACTGTGGACGTACTGACACACATGAATGAGCTGGACGTGACGCTACGAGGGAAAAAAAAACGGTTTGTGCATGAAATGCAAACAAACGTTAGAGTCTTCAAAACCAAGCTGGTTTTATTTTCAAAGCAAATGTCAGATGAGTCTGTACTGTTCACAAATGCGTTTTTTTTTTTTTTTTTTATATATACATGTATCGTATCTTGCGGTGACCCGGCCCGTCCATCAAATTTTAAAAGTCAATGCCGCCCCTGAGTCATAAAGTTTGCCCACCCCTGACCTGAACCTCATGTAAAAATTTGCAGACTTCGTATTTTCCACATAATTCTGGTGCAAATGTGAAACGGTGTTCCTCCACCGAGGAAAATAGATCTGCCGTTTGCCTGCCGGTCAACGCATTGGGAGCGAGAACGTGTTGACTCCACACAGGAAGGCCTCCTGTGGGAAACCAAACGGGGAATCCTCGCATGAGGCGGGAGCTTTAACCGCTGCACCGCCGCCTGTGTGTGGGATACAGGGAGGATAATATTGCTTTCCGTTTCAACGATGCATCACGTCAAAGGGCGATTGGGTTTGTTATCGGTAAATATATTGTTGATAACCCAAGAGGAGTGAGATGTCCCACAGCCGGTTCAATTAACTAGATGGGTGGAGGAACTCCGGCGGGCCATACATTTTCTCATGACAGTCTAATTCATTGGTGTCAACTCTTGCCTGCGGGCCATATTTGGCTCGTGGTGTAATTATATTTGGCCGGCGAAGCCATACAAAATGACTATTAAAGCTGGGGCCGCCGATATTGTAATGTGCAACGCATGTACCACGAATACTGCAAATCCCAGGATGCTCCACTGGTGTTTTGACACGAAAATCACGAAACGACCCCTAAACGTCCTCTCCCCTGTTGATAGTTGTCATAGCGACTATCACTGTCCTACTCCTCCGAAAATTGGTGGAAACAGGAGCTTTCTGGACGAGGTGGGAGGCAGAATATCTGTTTACATGTGTAAAAGACGGAGCTGTTTGTCTTGCGCGTGGAGCAAATGTGGTTATAACCAAGTAGCGCAACATTAGATGACACTCTGAAATGAAGTAGAAGGACCTGGATATGATTCAAAGGTGGCTGAAAATAGGAGATGAAAAGAGGTTTGGTTTGATGGTTATATACTGCTCAAAAAAATAAAGGGAACACTTGAACAACACAATGTAACTCCAAGTCAATCACACTTCTGTGAAATCATAGTGTCCACTCAGGAAGCGACACAGATTCATTTTGACTTGTTTTAAGGACATTCCATCAAAGTTGGATCAGCCTGGAGTGTGTTTTTACACTTTAATTTTGAGTGTGATTCCTAATCCAGACCTCCATGGGTTGATACAATTGATTTCCATTGATCATTTTTGTGTGATTTTGTCGTCAGCACATTCAACTGTGTAAAGAGCAAAGTATTTCATAAGAATATTTCATTCATTTAGATCTAGGATGTGTTTTTTAAGTGTTCCCTTTATTTTTTTGAGCAGTGTATATTGTGTAATATTATTCAGTATATACTCAGTTTTTAAGCAAAACCTGTTTGGGTCCATCAGAATGGGTTCATTGCTATATCTGGAGGAAGATTTTTTTTCACGACTTGGTCCCAGTTTTGAAATTTGGCCCACTGTGTATTTGAGTTTGACACCCCTGGTCTAATTGATGACTTTTGAAATCCAGGAATGAGTTAGTAAAACAAAACAATCCCCCTCGTCCTCCTGGATGTAAGCGGAGATCCCCCCCGGTGGACAGGTAAGGGAACGGTTTCTCCTCACGGGACTCGGCGTATCAATGAAATGGAAACGTACAAATTCGAGACGTGTGTTCCCGATAAACGGCTTTATCGGCGGCGCCGTTCGGAGACTCCTGTGAAGGCGGTGAAATATATTGGCGCAGATGGGAGAACATACGGGGAGATAAAAAGTCATTTGGAAAAATGCAGAGGAGCGGAACGCGAACGGAGATTTGATATGTGGCTGGAAAAAGGTCAGCCGGTTCTTATTGAGATAAGAAATAGATGAAAAGGAAAAGGTCAATTCATCAGGTGCCACTTAAATCCACCTGCTGATAAAACCCATCATCTTCACGTCTGAGAACAAACGCGGCATCATCTGCGAAACGTACCGGAGAAGGATCCCGAGCCACGTCGATGACCGTGCTTTGCCGCAAACACTACAACTTCTTTCATTGAAATTGTGAAAATACACTTTTAAAAATTGAAGTGTTCAAAGTTAGTTGTGGCGCAGCGGTTAACCCTTCCCTCTCGCAACCAGAAGGTCTTGGATTTCCATAGAGGTTTTTCTGTTTGGAGTCTCCATGTTCTCCCTGTAACTGCGTGCGTCTCCACCTACCTCCTGAAGGTCCTTGATATTCCATTATTTTGAGATAGGATTTTTGAGTTTTCTTAAGATGTAAGCCATAATAAGCAATATGAAAATAATAAAAGGCTTGAAATATTTCAGTTGGTTTGAGATGAATCTAGAATGTATGACATTTTTGTTTTTGTATTTGCATTACAAAAGATAAAGAACTTTATCACAATATTCTAATTTTCTGAGACAGTCCTGTATAAACATATACATGTATAGACATTTGAGATACTATTTTTACAATTTTCATACTTTCAGACTTTATTTAATTTAATTTTATTTTATTTTATTTTATTTTATTTCTTTGTTCTTTGTATGCTATGCTGGTGCAGCCCAATAATTTCCCAGTCCCGGGACTGGGAAGGTGTCCATAAGGTACATCTTATCTTATCTTATCTTATCTTATCTTATCTTATCTTATCTTATCTTATAAGCAGTAAATAGAAAGAATGAATGGAAAATACAAAATTTGAGGGGGAAAACCTGCTGGTGCACACAGAGCCTCTGCAGGACCTTCCATCATGTTAATGGTGGAGGAGCACTGGATGCAGTAGTTGGAAAAAGGTCAGATCTGGCCTTCTGCAAGGACCACAAGGAGCTCATGGAGCGCCACAACAACAATATCCATGTTTTCGTTCGCCTTTAGCGCTCGTCTGCCTTTGGAGGCTCCAAGCAAGATGGATGTGACTATCATTTGAGCACAGACAGAAAGCCTGGCGGGATCACATTAAGGGCTAATTTCTTTCCTGGGTGGACTCTGGATCCATCTCCTCCTCCTCTGTCTCTACTTCCATCTCTTCTAATGGTCCAGAGACATCCTTCAAGAGACATAACGGGAGGGCGAGATGGATGGCGGGATGGTTCAGCTGACAGATCCGGAGAAGGTGCCGAGGAGGTGGTCGGGCTCTGGAGCGAGGTTCGACCTCCTTAATGTGCTGACACACACATACACGCATGTGTGTGTGTGTGTGTGTGTGTGTATTTTACCTGCAGCACATGTGTAACCCTCATTGGGCCTGGATATTGTTAAGAGGTAATGTAACTATATCTCATCTAAGGGGGTTCTGGACCGCTGAGACGTATAAACATTGATATTAAAAGCTTCAATTAATCTTAAATTAGCAAAAGCGTGTAATTGGTTTAACTTTTTTTTTTTTTTTTTTTACGAGTCTCAAGTCAGGCTCAGGAAACAAAAGCTGTCAATTAAGTGTGTGCATAACATATACAAGACTATCTCAGAAAATTAGAATATTGTGATAAAGTTCTTTATCTTCCGTAATGCAATTACAAAAACAAAAATGTCATACATTCTGGATTCATTACAAATCAACTGAAATATTGCAAGCCTTTTATTATCTTAATATTGCTGATTATGGCTTACACCTAAGAAAACTCAAAAATTCCATCTAAAAATATTAGAATATCATGAAATGGTGATTTTTGTTTTTTTAATTGCATTACAGAAGATAAAGAATTTTATCACAATATTCTAATTTTCTTAGACAGTCCTGCATATGAGGATATTGAGTATTAAAGCACTTTCCAACTGCTGACAAGGAAAACACATTTTCAATATGACGTGGTGAAAAAAATGTCCCCCCACAATCATTTTAAACTCTGTCTTAACTTTAATTGTAAATGAACAAAGGGCTAAGTAGACAGCGTGCTAACCCGCTAGCTTTCCAATAGCTGGTGGGAAAGACCGGCGTGTCTAAAGGAGATCAGATGTTCCAACGGCTGCCCTGGATGTTACTGAAGATGCAGTGGCAGTTCCCTCGATCCGGGCGATGCATCACCAAAGCGCGGAAAAGGAGGGGATGTTTTAAATCCAATCCTACTGCCGGCGCAGCAGTTCTGACCGTCGGAGTTGCCTCTTGAGTGTAGCGTCCAATCAGAATTCTCTTCTCGACTCTCAAGTGGCCAGCTTGCACAGACGTGCTTCCGGCATTCAATAGCCCGCCCAGGCTCGCACAAACAGGAGAACCTCAGCTTACAAATTTAATTTTTCTCACTGAAATGATTGCAAACCCCACTGATCCATTCTTTGGACCCAGGAAACATGTTGCTCTCTCTGTTGGAACCTTTTTATGGGTTTATTTGTGGCAAAAATACAGAAAGGATTTGAAGAAAGCTTAAATTATTGCTGTTCTTTCTCTTCTTGCCAGCGCTCGGTGTTTCCTTGACTAAATCAGCAAAAGTAAAGCCTTCTCACATATGAGACCCGTGCTAACGCTAACGCTAACGCTATCTCCAGCAAGCTCTTTCATCAATCCAAACTAACAACTTTTCTGCTTCTTCTAAGACTTGAGACCTTCTGTTGGTTAATGTAGCCACCCCTTTAGCCTGTAGTGCATCTTATTTGTTCAGGATTGTTTAGAGAGTTGACCTAGCTCTGTCGTAGCGCTTTACTAGACATCAACACTGCTCTCTCTTAACGCGCTAATGAAGTGTAGCTTACTGAAAGAAACGTTATAATAGGAGAACACAAAAAAATTGACGATATAAACAGTGTAGAGTAGCACGCACAACTGCCGCTATGCTACTTCACTATAACGGCACAACGTACACTGTGGCTTGTTCACAGGTCAATTCAAAATTTGAGCAAAAACTCGATTTGTTCGTGATTACGGGCATTTGGAAGCCCAGGTTCTGCTGATCGTGCTTTCGTCATATGGGCAAACAGGCTTCTTACCTCATATTCAAAGCCATCTGAAGGTAAATTGACAACTCTTCTATGAATGAATGGTCAATGTAGATAATTTAGCTAGGGAACAACCTTAGATGTACCTTCCTTGTAGCCAGAGGGAACATTTTTGTGTTTATGTCCCCATCTATTGGTTACAAGCTATATATTTTGACGAGACACAGTAAATCCTGACAACACCTGTGAATGCATCTATTTAACAGGTCACCTTAGTCATCATTGCAAAAGTAAATTTTGTTGTGAGCCGCCACTGTGCGTATGGATGATCTACCAACCAGATCCCGCGCGACGTAACGGGCACCTCCGAGCTAACGTATCTGACGGCGCTCAGCGAAGGAAACGCCAAGGATCGGTGTGTCGCGAGCATCCGCGGATATCATCGTCACGACGATACAGCACATCTCACATCGTCAGGTGCAGCCGAACGAGACGCCGGTAATCCGACCGGGGGAGCGAGATGTTCTCGCACCGAGTTCGGACGGATTACTCAAACAAAGTCCGTCGACACCTGGATGATCTCCAGGTGTGCTCGGCATGTTAGCGCTGGGTTTCATTACGGATGACCTCCTGAGCACGTATTTGTTTGTGTCATACGCCCTCCCCATTTATTTCTCCAACACAATCCACCCCCCTTTTGACAAAAACTTTCAAACCTGGCTGGACTCTTCGCAGAATTTCAAGTTGTGGGGGAGAAAAAAAAAGCGGGGCGGCCTCGTTTGGGGATGATTAAAAACGGAGGGTTGTAAGTGGGCGCCGTGAAGAGGGGAAATTCATTGCCTCACGGAGCTTCGGTGGCGGTCGTATCATCATTAACCGTTCCGCTATGACACTTTGGAAGTGAGATTCCGCCTTTTTATTTGAAATTTTAAAAAAAAGAGTGCGGTTAAAAAAAAAAAATTACCATGAATGATACACGCGCGGGAATCTTCCCCTCGCCACATAACTGAGCGCCGTGGCGTCGCCGCCTGTCATCAACATCTGCCGCGGCGCTAATTAGCCCCCCGAAAAGCCACACATCACCGGGTTTCGGCGGTGCGAAGACAATGCGTGACACCCGGGGGAGGAAAGGGAGGCCTCGCCGGATTTACAAATCGGCAACTGCACCGACGTGACGTTAGCGTTAGCATTAGGAAAACCGACTCGGGTAAGACATCCAGGTGCAACCGAGGGCCCGGGGACCGAAAGGAAGGAAAAAAAAAACGATAGGAAGGCGCTGATTTCAGCCCCCAAAATACGGAACCATAACTAAATTGGGGGAGGATCGGTGAGCGAAGGGTCAACTTCGGAGAGCGGCTCCTCCGATACGACGAATGAGAAATGTCAACGGTGCGAGAATCGCAAGAGGTGAGCACATTTCCATGCAGAACACCCACAGCCGTGAGAACAGAAAGGGGGGGGGGCGTTCATAAATCCCCCACCGCTCTTGGGGTCAGGCAGCCGGAGAGAGTGTCAAAATTGTTTTCTGGGCGTGAAGGGAAGGGGAGGGGGTTCGACTCCTGCGCCTGGAATCGGCCCATGTCGCGGCCCGCTCCGTCATGCCGGGACGCCGGCAAACCTCCTCTGGCTCATATGCGTATTCACACACTCCGCATAATCCAACAAGTAGGAGCATGTGTGTATATGTGTGTGTGTGTGTTTGTGTGTGTGTGGGATGGGATACAGAGAGGAGTGAGAGTCTGCGGTCCTTACCCCCCCTCACCAGCAGGAAAGGGATTCCACATTATTTTTTAGCAACTAAAGCAGCAAGAGGGGCATAAGCCAAGATGAGTGCTATTTTTAACACCAGGAGACGCATACAGTGGGACGGCTAAGGGACCACTGATAAGGCCATTATTATTATTGTTGTTATTATTATTATAATCATCATCATCATCATCATCATTATCATTATTATTATTATTATTATTACTACTATGATTATTATTAATATTATTATCATTATCATTATCGTTATTATCATTATTACGACAGTATCACAACAATAGCACTTTCAACATACAAAACACATATTTTATTGCCTGTTTATATATTGTATAGTTATTTTATTGCCTATCTGTATATTTTATATATATTGTCTATTTTGTACAGTTTTATATCTGTATTGTCTTCCCAGGACTACAGATGGAAATTAGCTATGAGCTACAATCTGGTACAAACATCTCTGCCTCTGTGCTTAGTGTAATTGTACACTGTCCTAATAAACTTCTAAACAAACAAACAAACATTAGTAGTAGTAGTAGTAGTAGTAGCGGTAGTAGTATAAATAATAAAATTAATAATAATAATATATTATTTAATTTATGAAAGAAATACTACTAATATTACTATTAATAATAATAACAATAACAACGAAAACGACAACAACAATAATAATAATAATAATAATAATAATGATGTGTTATTTAGAGAACAGGACACTGCTCATTAAATTTATGAAACAAAATTCTAAAATCCATTCATTCATTCATCAGCTATACAGCTTATCCTGCTCTCAGAGTCGGGGGGGGGCTTGCAACTGTTCAGCATCTCATTCACACATCTGGACATTTTTGGGTCTCCAGTGAACGTCCTGCATGTTTTGGAAGAAGCCGATGAACCCTGCATAGACACAGGGAGAACGTGGACACTCGACAGAGAAAGGCCTCCTGTGGGAATCTTCTCGCTGTGAGGAGGAAGTGTCACACACTTTGCTACCGTGGCACCCAAATAAAAACATTTTAAATATCTTGCCAAATGCATATGAAATAATAATAAGAAAAAGGTTTTCCGAGCCATTCCCCCAACTGAACAACGTACCACTTTCCACACAGGCGTCTGAGCGACTTTGCCATTGCAAAGAACTTCAACATGCAAGAACTTTAACATTATTCAACTCCCTCCAAGTGACACGACTAAAGCTAAAAGCTAAATATCCCGCGCGCACAGGATGATTGTGCGATGGCACACTTTTGCTTTTCCGGGGACGACTTGCCCGTAAAATTCCCAAGAGTCTCGGTCCCGGGCTGCGGAGATGAAGATCCCGACGAGCTGCGTGCTCGTGGAGGAGGCGGCGTCTCCGGGAGGAGGTGTGAAAAAGTTCCCGTGAGAATTTCCCAGGTTTGGATGCCATCGTCACGCCTCCAGCTTCAAACCCCTAACCAAGGCGGCGGCGGCGGCGGCGGCGGCGGCGGCGGCGGCTCACCTGGGCAATCTCGTACAGCAGCTTGTAGTGCTCCTCTCGTTTCCGTAAAGTGCACAGATTGCAGCCCATCGTAGTTGCCGTGGAAACGCGCCGCGCATCCAATCCTCCCCCCGGGCAGCGGTGTGGACACAGGGGGTCGCCGTCCACGCCGGAGCGCCGGCTCTCATCAGACGGTCATGAGGGTTAGAATCTGAGCAACGTGGAGGAACCTTCAGCACCGGCGCCTCTCCTCTCTCTCTTCTCCAGCTCCTTCTGTCTGCGACTCGTGCCGGCTCAGACACTCCCCCCTCTCTCCTCCCGACCACACGGGCGCCGGCTCATGAATAATGAGGCCAAGCGGCGTGATATTCATGAGGGAGGCGGCGTCGGGGGAGGCGGGAGCAGCTGAGAGAGCGACAGCGCGGTTGCACAATAAGCTCCTTTGTGCGAGCGGCTCCGAGGAGGAGGAGGAGGAGACGGCCGTGAGGTTAAAACTCGTCGGCCGTTCGCAGATTTTTCATTTCGGATTCGATAATCCCGGAAAAAAAAAAAAAAAATCTCGATTTACGTCTCGGCGAGGCGATATCGGACCCCTGGACGGGGGGGTCAGAAAATCAGGTCAAACCCAGCGAGCGCCGCAGGTGTCCGGAGGTCGCCGACCGAAGAATCTACCGTGATGGCGTGGAAAAACCCCCTTCCTCTAGCAGAAGGCTCCCCTCGCGAATGATGATTATTAACAAATTGGCCTCCTCCTCGTCCTCCCCTCCCCCGACGGCGGGGCCGGCCAAGCACGATACAAATAAAGGGCAGATGAGCGCTCATCAGCAGCCTGTCCTTCGGGGGGGGAACGTAATCCGATTTTCCCCGGCTTCCATTTTTCCCGGCTGCCCCGCAGGCGAACCGCGGAGAGTAAAACACTCGCAGGAAGAGGAACACCTCCGTTGGAGATGCAGAATGTGAAACGTCCAGCCGGTGACCCCTGCGGATGGGAAGGTCTCTCAAAAGGCCTTCAAACGGTCGCGGAGCAAGAGCAACGCGGAGGAAACCTGCAGCGGCGGAGCACAGCAAGACAACGCTACTGTTTTCCAATCCGAAGGGGAAGCATGATACAAAATAAAAAAACTATAAATGATACGTAAAATAGATAGTCACTTTTATCCACCGATTTGTGTTATGAACATATTTTCGTTACGATTTGATCGTTTTTATGGACTTCTCCAGTAAACATCGACGTAAATCTCGATTAAACCCGAGGTTTGGTCATTTCTGTTTCTCGGTGTGCCGTTAATATCATGTTTATTATACACTCATGCACACCGTGCCCTTTCACAGCCTGTGTGACATCTTTCATAGAAGTGTGGGACAGAATTATTCTTATCGGACAATAAACCTGAGAGAAAATTCACGAGGTGAGGCAGGCAGCACTGTGCCTCACCTGAGGGGGGCGAGCTGGCAAGCGCTTGTTGCTGCCACACTTCTATAAGTAATAAAGGATTAAATAAATCATATAGAAAAAAAATAAAAAACAAGTAATTAATTGTAGAGAAGGTATTTAGATAGAAATAAAGGTGAGACCACAAATAGTTTTCAGATTTCTTAAAAATTAAACGGCACTAAGTAAAAAAAAAAAAATTAAAAAGATCAAATATTTCGGAAAAAATATAACCTTTATTTTTCATTCTTCTGATGTGCAGTCCAGTCTGAGGTAAACAGCAACAGAATTTAAATCTTTAAAAACAGCTAAAAGTTTAAGTGTTCAGTGTTCTCAACTTTTATTCGTTTCCAATGAGTATAAATTGTTTAGAACTCACGCAGGTGCCGAGCACATCTGGAACGTTCATTCTACAAAATATTGGACGGAGGTCGGTGGCGGTTTGTCGTCGCCATGACGGCGGTATTTTTAAGCCTCTTGAATTGCATTTCTGACAAAATCATATTGAGACGCCCCCTGAAGCTCCAGAGACATCACCTTCAACCGTGTGTGAAATGTAAGTGAACCCTGATGCCCTTAAAATCAGTGTGTGTGTGTGTGTGTGTGTGTGTGTGTGGGCGTGGGGGGGGGTGATGTCATCAGATGGTGACCATTGATTTCCAGTGTTATTTACACTTTATATCACAATTTGCCATCACATAAAATGAGTGTTTTTACCGGCCCCCACCATTAAGTCATCCAATTAACCGAGGCAGGTGAGGTGATTGGATGAGACACACACTCACACACACACACACACACACACACACACACACACACCAAATGACTGTGTGTGTGGCTTTACCGAAGGATCATTTGGGGATCATTGAACGGTGAAGATATTCCATGTTTACCAGAGCAAATAATACACAGGATTGTGTCTTAAAAATGTTTACTTTTGTTTTTTTTTTTTCCACGAATGATGAATTATTAAGGAGCCTGCCATCTCTAATTCATGTGGGAACGCGACCGCGGATATAAATAGCGCATCGATGGCTGCCCCGCATGATAGCGCGTACTGGTGGACTCCTTGCCTGAAAATCCACCCGTGTTTTGGTTTGTATATCAATGCAAATTAGAATAATTAATCAAGAATTACCATGTTATTTTATCCCAGTGAATTCATCATTAGTCATTCTCTGATAATACAACGCCTTTTTGGCGTCCCGCTCTGCTAATCAATTGGGAATAATGACTTGGTTCAACACCGTTGATTAGAAAGAGACAGAACATTCTGAGCGGGGGGATGATAAAAACACTTCTCTAATGCGCTTCCATCCTGACGCCATTTGTAGATGATTAGTTTTATTTTTATAAAGAAAGAGATAAAGAAATACTTACATTCAACATCACACAACCGTTCCCCCTCTCACACAAACATCCGCACAATGTAGAGTCTCGAATGGACGCAACCATGGACTTGTTGTATCGGGGATGTAGCTCAGTGGTAGAGCGCATGCTTCGCATGTATGAGGTCCTGGGTTCAATCCCCGGCATCTCCAAACTGAAATCATCATTTGGTGCGTAATCCGGAGGATAACTGACTAAAATTTCCTCGCGTGTTGATATGTTGTTGATGCAAGACACTGCATTAACCCTGCATGGGTTAATCGCAGAGAACCAACTTCCCCACAGGGATTAATAAAGATTCGATTATTATTATTCTTGCTGTGGGGAGGAAGCGCGAACCGCTGCTAACCGTGAACCTCCTTGGGATGAACGTAAAATGTGGCGGGGCGTTAAAACTTTCTAAGTCCTCAGATCAATAAAATCACAGAAAACGTGATTTATATACATCGAATCAGATAAAGGATAGCGAAAGAGGATAATCAATGAATGCATGAATAATAAAAGGCAATGAGATTCCTGACAAGTCGAGTTCTTTTATAAGCCTTGACGCCGTTTTTGACCTTTTATCCAACCGCTGTTCAACGGCGCCTTTCCTTTGCTCGTCTCGGACGTCCGTCAAACGCAAACAGGCGCGTTTTTGCCACAAATGAGCGCCGAAAACATTGCGCCGACCCAAACACATGTTAAAAGCCGCGACCTTTTTCAGCGTTTTCGGGAGAAACAGGAACAAAAGAGGCGGTGAATGAAATGTACAGCCGCCGGCTCTGCGAGGCACCGCCGTCTGTTTGCGCAGCCAGTCATCCACAGGCTGCAGGCGCCGGGACCTCCGTTAACGGACGCACAACCGGGAGACACGTGACCTTAACAACGCCCTCAGGACAGCAGACACACGCAACCATTCACTCTCTCATTCACACGTCTGAAATTCACCCCCTCGTTCACATGTCATATAAAGACAAAACAACAATCGCATTACGTTACAGTCATTTAGCAGACACTTTTATCCAAAGCAACCGAGAAGAAGTGCAATTCCGTCGGAGAAGATCCGAAGTATCAGTAATTGGAAGTCAGAAGTGACCGTCCAACCAAGTAGCCATCTCATAAATTTATTTCATTATTTTAATTTTTTTTTTTTGTGGGGGGGGGCAAGGTATGTTTTCAGCTCACGACGAAAGATGGGAAGCGACTGTTGGTTTCAACCATCAAGTAGAGACAAAAGACCCTTCACCCTCTCATTCACTCCACATAGGGACGTACAACCACTCGCACCGTTTTTCACGTTATGTAGAGTCCTGCAACCAATTCACCCTTTCATTCACGCGTCATACGTAGACATACAACCATTCACTCTTTCATTCACACGTCTGAAATTCACCCCCTCGTTCACATGTCATATAAAGACAAAACAACAATCGCATTACGTTACAGTCATTTAGCAGACACTTTTATCCAAAGCAACCAAGAAGAAGTGCAATTCCGTCGGAGAAGATCCGAAGTACCAGTAGTTGGAAGTCAGAAGTGACCACTCAACCAAGTAGCCATCTCATAAATTTATTTCATTATTTTTAATTATTTTTTTTTGGGGGGGGGGCAAGGTATGTTTTCAGCTCACGACGAAAGATGGGAAGCGACTCCGTTGTTCTGACCTTTTTTCGGGAGTTGGTTTCAACCATCGCGTAGAGACAAAACACCCTTCACCCTTTCATTCACTCCACATAGGGACATACAACCACTCGCACCGTTTTTCACGTTATGTAGAGTCCTACAACCAATTCACCCTTTCATTCACACGTCATACGTAGACATACAACCATTCACTCTTTCATTCACATCATATAGAGTAGAGACATACAGCCGTTCATCTGCTCATTCACACACGTGGTACAGATACATGGACCCATTTGGTCTCATTCAGACGTCATATAGAGACATACAACCCTGGTCCCACCCCGAGGACCTCCTGCACCACGCTTGTCAGGTGGCTGCCTTCCCGTAGGTCCTGAGAAATGACGGTGACATTGTGGTTCCTTGCAATTTAGCCTTGATGTTGTTGAAATCCCCCCCGCTGCCACGGCGTGATGAATAGTGATGATTCCAGATGCACGAGGAACTGGACCGAGACGCATATCTGTAAATCTGCGTCAGACGTCTGAGGTTTCCGTGTGTGCTCCTGTCGCTGGAGGTGTTTAATCATATTTGTGTCCACAAACAAGCCCTCTGTGCACCCAACCCTGCCTTTCACATCATCTGACGTGTGGAAAAAAAAAAGGCTCTCCAGCAGAATTAAACTCCACCGACAGCCGGCTGAAGAGATTTCCCAGATAAATGTTTGTTGGAAAACAGCCGCAGACCCCCGAGGATGAGTTTTATGTCTTTGTCAGAAATTAAAATTGATGGTTGATGTTCCCTCACCACCAAAGCTGCAGCTTCCACAGACATTTATCCAAATCCAAAACACCACGTGCAGTGAGGATCTTTCATTTTTTGTAACAAGAACACACAAGATCAGAGGGTTAAGATCCTCTGGGTCCCTGCAGTTCGGGCGTTTTTCCCTTTTATTCGCGGTATAAAGAGACTAACGATGCCACCCTGCATGCAGAACCTCATCAAAATTTGCACATAACCTCATGTGAGGCTGTGGAGCTCCTGGCCTTGTTTCTCCTCCTCCCAGGGGATGTGCATGGTATTGCTGCTACCACCCGTCCCTGGTCCCGGTAACCTCCAACTCCATGCCTCCCTGAGCTCGGGGCCAGGTGGTGGTCAGCGTTCCATACATTAAGATCTCGGCAGCCTCCATCCGTCCCCTTGCCCGACTTCCCGCGGCACACCTTTGGTCCACCCTTTCCCAGTTATCTCCGGTGTCCTGCAGCTAAACCTCGGCAGCGTCAACCTCATTTTCGGAGAAGTTCAGAAAACAAATCTTTGGTAAATCGGATGAGAGAGAACGAAATCGTGGAATTGTAGAATTTGAAGTTCTCCCTAACGGGGAGCATACATGTCCGGCCCATTCTGCCCATTGCTGGGCAAGCACCGATCAATGCCTTTTGGGTTATGGATTAAGGTATTTTGCACATGGCGAGGAAGAGGAGGGGATCTATAGAAACAATCAACTCGAGGGACACTCCGGTCAAGTCCTCAAATGATTCTGCAAAAAAATCTGCTCTTCCAGGCCATGTCTTTCACAAGGTCATTTGGGAAACCAGGAAGGTCACCTCGTTTGAAAAGTCGCAATGCAATCAAATGTGGCCACGATGTCGCGTGAAACCGCTTCCAAGGCTGCCGATTTTGCACCGAAGCTGTGTTCGAGCAGGGCCAAACGTAAAAAAACTTCAATTTATAAATGTAAACCTCCAGGATAATTACATGTCCGCTGCACCCTGAGCTTTTTAGCTTTCTTTTCCCCGACATGTTGCTTTTCCAGCCCACACACCCTGAGCTATAGTGTCGAAAACACAAAAAATGCACAGCACCGCATATTATTAAATCCACTGGCTAAGTGGCTCAGCAAATAGCTGATGACATCCGGCGGCCTGAGGAGGAGAGGAGGTGCTTCTTAGGAGAAGGAGAAAGCAAAGATGAACACTAGAACAAGTGGGCAACAGAATCCAACCATTAGTGGGCATTTTACACCGGAGAAATATCTTCAAGTCATACAGCGTATATACATAAATGGAGAACATATATATAGTGTAGCTTTTTAGTCAGGGAAACACCCAGGTGACGGTAAAACGTCTGTTTAATGAGCAATAGCTGTTGTTGGCCACAGCAACACCACACAATACAACTGTTCCTGCTCAATTCTAGATAAAAAAAACAAAACAGAATCCATTACACCTGAAGCAACACCCACAAAATTCCCAGCAACCCCAAAATCACACAGAAAACAAGCATCAACATAAACCCAAACATTTGTGACTCGCTACACTACACACACACACATATAAATATATATATATGGAGACATATTATGAAGTTATATCAGGTATTCAACCTGGCTACACAACAGATCTATATATCCTTTTTAAAGTGTGTGTCAAAATCTGAACCAGCATGACACTCGCCGCGTTATTGCGGTTGAAGGGGAAAAGAAAACAATCAGTTGAAGGGTGTTTGTTGGCTGCTGGCAGCTTCAACCAAATCATAAAAGTAACATATTGATTTAATAAAGCAAACTGACATTTTCCGCTGTTGTTTTTTATTCCCCGCATCATTTTAGTGTGTTCGCTCACAGCCAGCGCACCATCTGCGACGCACCGGTGAAACGACTGCAGCGCCGAGGTTCACTGTAATCAGTGTTCGACTCGTTCCTAATTATCCGGCGGCGGCGAAAAATAAGTCTATAAAGTTGAAAGAAAAACAAAAAAAAAATAGATCTCAATCACATCGGCCCAACTGTTTAGATTTGCTCTACATCAGCTGTCGCTTCTCGTACTATAATTTGCGCTATGATGCTTCATCAAGTGCTCCAGGTCGCGCGCTATACGGGCTTCACCGGCGCCTGGGATCGGCTTAGAACGGCCACGGATCCGATCGTAATTACAGACCCGCCGATGGATAACACGCATATTAGTCTGGAATTATGATGACACCCAGGGGGGGGCGGGAACGCTATTGTCTATTGTCCTGATAAGAAAACAAGTGCAAATGACGACCGCCAGAGAGGGAGAGGGGGGACGTGTGCGATTTAGCATGCCGCGTTGCCTGTCAGGTTTCCAATTCAGGAGGTGGGATCAGCGTGCGATTGGTGATGTTTAAGCCACCAAGTGAAATCAGAGGCTGTCAGCACACAGGAATCCTAAAAAGCATTTTCATATCGTCATTTGCGGAAATGTTCCTTCTCATCTGAAGGAACAAGGAAGTACCCAATCATGCGGGTCGCGTGAACGGACATGGCGTCTCATCGTCAAACGTTGTTAACGCAATGACCTTTGACATTGGGGAGAAAAATGAAATGAGGGATGCACCGGGTTTCCCTGAACCAATGTCTGAAAAGGAAATTTAGAGAATTTTTATTTTTTTTGGAGTCTTTTTATCACCGATGTTGGTCAACAACACAGCATATTTTTGCGTTAGTGTCTCTTTCATCTCAGTTATGTGAGCGTTTTCAGAATAATCAGCGCGTGTGATTGATTATTTTTGACGATGAAATCGTAATTCTCTTCACCGACTTCATATCCACAGCTTTGAAAAAGACAAATGAGTCCTTGGAGGGAAGCAAATAATTGGTTTATTTCTTGAGGAAACCTAGGAAAGCAAAACTCCCTGGAAATGCCTGCCTGCCTGCCTGCCAACCTGGGAAAAACAACTTCCGCCTGTCACCATATCGCTCTCTGGCAACCGCCAATGTACACAACATGATCGTTCTCAGGCAGCTTCCTCCGAAGGAACTGCCTTGACAATCAGTTTTGCTCCGGCAGTCAGCGCCTGAAGGTGGGTGCGTTCATCCTAACGGTCGGTTGGTGCATCCGATGCGTATTACTGTCAAGTAATGGAAGACACGCAAACAATATTGTTGACGCGTCATGAAGCGTATTTTGATATAACGGGGCTCAATCCTTCAGGAGCAGGGTTGGATGTTTGCTCCCCGACTCCTCACGCTCGCATGCAGAAGTATCTTTGAGCAAAACTGAAGCCACAATTGCTTCTGTTAGGCTGGTTAGCGCCCTGCGTGGTAGCTCTGCCACCATTTAAGGGGACTATTTATCAACATAGTCATCACCAAATGCGTATATTTGAATGGCATGTCCTTGCTCTTACTTTTTGGCACAGAAAATGCTTGTTTAAAATGAATTCATCACAGTGTACTCCTCAAAGGAGCTTTTTACCACTGTCATCGGGATGTGCCGTGGCATTTGGTTCATCTTTAGCTGAAAGACATCTGATCCTTGACAAGAAGTAGATCATTTTTCATGGTTTAATTTTCATTATTTACATTACATTATTCTCAATATGATCAGTCCTCTCGGTTACTTGGAATTGTTTTCAGTATCTACCTGAAACATATCTGCTTGAGAAAAACTAAGCAAAGAAAAATGAAATCAAAACAAATATTATCCCACAAGATAACATGTCGGAATTACACACAAAAATACCCGCGAGGAAGCAAACCTTTGTGTGTTAGGACAGGGATTTATTTATTAGAGGGAATTTATTATTAGCCTTACAATACTCTATTCAAATACTACCTCAGGAGAGATGCCTGCATTAACATAACCACGCACACATTAGCATAAAACAACCCATTCAACTCAGTGCAGACCAACGACGCATACATTAGCATAGTAGCATAGCAAACCCCATTCAACCTTGACCCGTGCCGACCCCACGGCACACATACACCAGACACTCCCGGTCGTCTGTGCTTCAGGAAACTGAAAAAAAAAAGTCCAGCAGCCACAATAGGATGGGAAGAGTTTCTGACCCATGATTTCCCTCGGAGTCTAAACTCATGATCCCTACCTGTTGGTCCTAAACACCTCCAAAGGACTGCCATTGATTTTCAGAATTAGAATCAACACAAAATGATGGCATGTGGGGTGACTAACGGCCCGGCTGATCCGGAAGCCTTGTGGAAATGATTTTCCGTTCGCAGCGCACGGCAGATTGAACCAAAGGGAGATAATTTTCACAAATCAGCCAAAGGTTATGAGGGAAAGGGAAACACTGTGTGTCAGAGTGCTGCACCCTCTCCATCTTTTAGAAAAGATGAAAAAAAAGAAAAGGCTTCAGAGGTTGAAACCAGGAAGTAGAAAAGAGCAACAAAACTTTGAAAAGAATTGCTGGACGAAACATATCGATGCATCACATGCATGCAAACCTTTCCGTAGACCATGGGTTTGGACTTGCGTGCTACTCCTAAAATGCCCAAGTCAAAATTATCTACCAGCAATAAAAATGATTCATACCAAAAAATGTATACACACAGGTAGCCCAGCCTCAAACACACTTCCAAATGTTGGTTAGTCACAGTGGAACATAATCGAACGGAGATCTCGGATTGTTGTACTGTATGTCAATCAATGCTGCAGTGGGGATGGATGATGGGCTACTTTTAATGTTATGCGATCTACCCACACTACCCGTATTGTAGTTTATCCTGTGGCTTGAGGTTGAGCCATTTTTTATGTTGTGCGGTTGAGTTTAATTTGAAAGGCAGGGCTCCGCAATTGACCCGCGTTGCGATCGACCGGTAGATCGGGATCGGCGTATTGAGCGTAAACAATATGGTTATTGCAAGGTAAATATGGTCAGTATTGCTTTCTTGATAAACATGATGGAGTGTATTACTTTCCATGGTACCAGACCACCTTAGACCACACATCAGTGATGGATTTTATGGTTGTATAATTAGATGTGTAGCTGTATGCACTGGTAATTTGGGTAAAGCCACCTCCATGTAAAAGGCAGAGCTGAGACACTGATGAACCTTCATCCAAGGGTTACTGACATATTCAAGAAGCTCCTTGTGTGGAGGAGATTCATCCAGAAATACTGAAGGAACTACCGTCATTTCCGGACTATCGAGCACACTTCAATATAAGCCGCTTGCTGATCGCTATCTCGGGCTTCCTCCTGCGCACGAAAAAAACGTCAAAACCGTCTGCTTCAGTGTCGGAGTTGAACGACCTCAGAATTTCCCGGTCATTTCATCGGTCCGATGTGACGAGGATAAATCTTTTAGCCGCGTGAAGCTTGTTAGCCCCCCCTCCTAAAAAATATGGAAATTAGCCGCATTGTTATTTAAGCCGCAGTGTTCAAAGCATGTGAAAAAAGTCACGGCTTATCGCCCAGAATTTACGGTAGTCACAGTGGAACTGGCTAGTCTGACACCTTCTCATCAAGCTTGTGGTTGAGAACAGTGCCGAAATGGGATTTTGGTCCGGATATTCCAACAAGGGGGACCAACTAAAGAGGGTTCAAGATGCTCTGCCGAATGGGAAAAGTTTACACGAGGGGCTCTAGAAAGGAGACCATTATCGAACCTTTAAATCCCGAAGAACAATGTGGATTTAGTCCAAATAGAAACACTGGGTGGGCCATGGCAGCATCCTCATCCCTCTGCCTGTGCATCGTAGATGTGGAGAAGGCATATGACCGTGGCCCATGGGGTATCCTGAAGGAGGTGCTTTGGAGCTTGGGGAGGTCACAGGGCTGTTATGTTGAGCCATCTTGTCTTTGGACAAATGTCTGGAGGATTCTTTATAAATTCTGTTTTGGATAGCCGTGGACAGGACTTATTGGTCGAGTGATAAAGAAGAGTGTGACCGAAATGGAAACCCAGAGATTGCTTCTCTGGACAAGGCAGGGCATCCAAATCAGAAGCCACTTTGCGGTCCCGAAAACTGGTGACTTGTACCCTTCTCTGTTGGGAGAGAAGCACAACCCCGAGAAAAGGAGTTTGAAGTACCTTGGAGTCTTTTCTAAATATGTCGATAGAATTGAGCAACGGCTCGACAGGCAGACCAGTGCAGTGTCTACAGTCATAGAAGTGCTCAGTCCGTCACAAAGAAGAAGGAACAGAGCCAGAAAGCTCTAATTTCGCAATTCCCTCCGTCCCAACCCTAATCTTTGGGAAAGATCAACATCGCTGATAAAAATAACTTAAATGATTTTCCTCCGTCAGGTGGCTGGACCTAGGAGATAGGGTGAGGAGCACAGACACCGCCTAAAGCGGAGACACTGCACCTTCATGTTCAAAGTAGTCAAATGAGGTTGTTCGGACATCTGATAAGGATGTCCACTTCCTGTTAGCGGAGGTCTGTGCATGACCACCTGGTAAGACACACCACACTGTTGTACATCAATTCTAATCTGGGAGGCACCGGGATACCGCAGGAATGGTGTCAATAACAAACAACATGCTGAAGTGCTCTGGATAAACCAGACAGAAAAATTAAGCTGGTTGACTGGGATGCCCATCTACATGATCTTCAATTTACATCAACAGAAGAAAATGTCTTGTGTTCTAGAGAAGGTCTGGGACATGGAACCTGACTGTACCATACTCAGGCTTATGCTCCCTGGAAGCTGCTCTCCAGACTTGTTGTGGCAGCACCCTGAGAATGGATTAGTGGGTGCCAGCGAGGAAGGTGTCAAAAACAGAAGAAGAAAACCTTCAAGGCACAGAGGCTCACTCGGGTCTCTGCAAACTTCTAAATGAGCGGCGACGGCTTTAGCAGTCACAGAGGCAAAAACCCAGATGCGGAAGGAATTTGGAAACAAATGAAGAATGACTTTCTGGTGGCCTCAGTTGAAAGATGACTGGGCAGAGTTGAGCACACGTAGTACTCTTCACTGCGGAGGTCGGGAAGAGTGCTTAGCAGACTGGGAAGGTGGTCTCCATTTCAGAACGGGGCCAGAGGGTGTGCTAACTCAAACAGCAGGGAGATCGCTCGGCTTAGCGTCCCAGGAAAAGCTTTCTCTAGGGTGCATGAAAGAACATGTGAGCCATCTGCAGAATCTTTGATCCAGAAGGAAAAAAAACGCAACTTCTGTTCTCGTTGAGGAACGTTGGATTAGCTCTGGCCTTTCGCAGGGATCCACTCATCCTGTCTAAATGTGCTCTGTAGACCTCCAGGAAACTGCAACCCGTGAGGCCTTCTGAAGAACAAGAAACCCCTGTAAGTGATATGACATTTCTAGACACACCGATCAGTTTCTTCCCATTATTGTTGCTATCTTTGTTTTTTTAATCAGAAATACTGAATGGATTTGGAATTTGCGGTGACAAGGACAAAAACGCTAGTGCTACAACTATGGTGTTACTCACTCCATGAAGAATCAATACATATAAACTTGATATCTGACTGACTGATATAGATATAGATAGATAGCTAACTTGATCCTAACCAAACGTTGTCCTGCAATCTGCCAGAAAATAGGTCGGTTTAAGCTTCATGGTTCGGCCATACCATCCACACATGAGCACTTGGTATAGCGGACTTTATTTATAGAAAAAAAAAGACCCTGACCTCAGTCCCCTTGATAATTCTGTTCAGGTGCATCCTTGCCCTCTTCCTCAACCTGTTCCGCCCCTGACATCGTAAACCCACAGTAAGCTAATGCGCTGCGTTTAATCCCTTGTCGTGCTGCTAACCCTGGACGCCCCACCGCCGCCAGACCCTTCACACGGGCGCATTCATCGTCAGCGATTCTGTGGACTAATTGCCCCGTGCTAGCGTAGCGAGGTCAGTTGTAAGCATCATAGGTTGTTGGTTCGCACACCTGCTAAGTCGGACGGAGGACGCTGGCTTTAAACAGCAACACACACACACACACACACACACACACCAATTTTCTTTCATGGGAGTTTCCTTGAATTGAAATTGCTCATAATGCCATCCGCTGTTGAGAGATATTTAAGTGCCAAATCATTTCTTTGACAGACTGCATGTTGCTGGGACATAAATCACAGTCAGATGAGGGGAGGAGCGTGATAGTAGAGATATATTTTCCCGTACTCTCCTCCTGATACGGATCTAATCTATTCACTTTGGATCACATTCATGATTCATCTCCCACCCGCCTCCACCCATATCATCAGCCTCTTGTCTCTCCGCATAACGTCCCGCCAATTTCCTCCCCGTCGGGCGAAGCGGATGAATGCGCCAACAATGAAAACATGAACAAACAAGTCCGCTTGGGTTTCAGAGGACATCACTCACGCTAACACCTCAAACAGATCGCACAAGTATCGGAGTTATCCACCTCATTTAGCTCTTTCATCAGGCGCGGGAGGGGATGAAGCGGCTCGCTCCTCGAGCTGAGGACCGCTCGTCGGGGATGTGCCTTTGTCTGCTCGATTTTAATAGCTCTTAATGGCTGTCTGTTTAACACTCCTTGAGATTCCAAGGTGTTTTGAGCACCCCGCCTTTGTGAGCGTCGCTCAGCGGCTCCCTTGACTTCATCGCTGCCGGCGACCCTTCCATCTGTCCAATTAAATCCAATTTACCAACGGCGTTGGCCGATTTCCCAGGGACGCTCGCTGTCCTCGACAGGCAGGGTTAAAGGCTCATGAAAAGGCCTCCCCGCCATTCCCCTTGGTGGGCAGGTAGGAAACCGGGCAACCGCCCAACAATTTGGGGTCGAGAAGAACTCCTATTTACGCGGGAGATGAGTAAATAAGAAGAAAGAAAAACAAAGGCGCGGTAAAAATAAAAGTATCGCCTTCCCGAGGCGCCAAAGAGGAGGCACTGCGTAAACGGCACGCTGCAAAGTTTGTCAAGTGGTACAACCTGCAAGATGGAGAAGAGAGAGAGGAACGTGGGGGAAACAATTTCAGGTTTCATTTTTACAGGTCGAGGTGTTGAAAAATCGATGGCCTGAAAACTAGTTTATTGCCGACTCGCAGAGGGAAAAATGAGAGGATGCCCAAAGGCAGCAGGTTGTTTCTCACTCTCACAGTCCAGGATATTACATCACAAACAGCAATACCGGGGTGCAGCCGAGCCCAAACAAACACACACAAATATACGTGTACGCACACTTTCGCAGCTGGAAGGATGAGACCGAGAGACTCACATGGGTAAAAGAGAACAAATATCATATTATTTATTGAATTTTTAAACTGTCTGTTATGCCGGCTGTGTCTGATGGAGAGTTCTGATAAATAACAGACTAAAATGCTATTATAAAGCAGGGGTCGGGAACCTTTTTGACTGGGAGAGCCATAAAAGCCAAATATTTCTAAATATATTTCATCGAGAGCCATATAGTATTTTTAGCATCTAATAAATTAAATATGTCTTACTTTTAATGCGACCTCCGGTACTGCATGGATTTGTTCATTTTTTATCATAGCATATTAGACATATGCAAATCCAAATGCAAATTTCTCCGTCCACGTAGCCTGGAATGCACGGTAATAATCGTCTTTTTTTCTTTTCGCCATTTTTTCCATTACGAGGGTTGACGCAGATAAACGATTTGGCTATCTGATAAAAGTAATTTCTTCACCTTTACAATGACCCGGACATGCTCGGGAGTCAATGGTTCCCGACCCGGCCGACGGGTGAACCGTGAAATTTATCCTCAAGACTAATGTCTGTTTACTTTAAAATGACAGTATTATGAAGAAATATCACAAGTATTTCAAAATCAGTTACAAACTGATTTTTACTTTTTCAATCCAAAATTGTCTGGGAGCCATATGCCGTCACCGGAAGAGGCATATATGGCTCACGAGCCATAGGTTCCCTACCGCTGTTATGAGACAATAAGGCTAACGTCTTTTAATTAATTCTGACAAAATGTGGTGCGGCACCTCCAAATCCCAGACAATGGTTCTCAGTCGGATTCGGGTGTAGTGCCCCCTCCGGGTTAAGGAGAGGGTCCCTCCTCAAGTGGAGAAGTTCAGGTACCTCGGGGTCTTATTCAAGAGCAAGGGAAGGGTGGACAGGCAGATCGGTGCGGCGTCAGCATTGATGCCGACTCTGCACATATTTGTCCTGCTGAAGAAGGAGGCGAGCCTTAAAGGTGAGGCTCTCACCATACATTACATTGAATTACAGTCAATAAGCAGACGCTTTTATCCAAAGCGACTTACTAAAAGTGCAGTTCATTCACCGAAGATCCGAAGTACCAATAGTCGTAAGTCAGAAGTGACCACTCTACCAAATAGCCATCTCAAAACCATATACATACATACATTCATTTCTCGTTTTTTTTTGGGGGGGGGTGGGAGTGGGGGTTGGGGGCTAAGTGCGACTCATAGGGTAGTGTTTGGTGAAGAGGTATGTTTTCAGCTTGCGGAGAAAGATGGGCAGCGACCCCGCTGTTCTGACCTTTTTTGGGAGTTCGTTCCACCACTGAGGAGCCAAGACTGAGAGGAGCCGAGACCGGTTGGATCGGCAGCCGGGGGCTCTGGGTGATGGGGTGGACGGTCGCCCAGAGGTGGCAGATCGGAGGGGATGGGTAGGGACATGTGGCTTGACCATATCCTGAAGATATGACGGGGCTGTCCCATTCACTGCCCGGTAGGCGAGCACCGGGGACTTAAACTTGATGCGGGCGGCTACCGGGAACCAGCGTAGGGGCATAAGAAAGGGAGTTTTGAGGGAGAATTTGGGACGGTTGAACACCAGGCGGGCTGTCGCTTTCTGAATAAGCTACAGAGGCCTGATGGTCACCGCTGGGGCACCGACAAGGAGGGAGTTGCAGTACTCCAGACGAGAGATGACTAGAGCCTGGATGAGTATCTGCGCTGAATCCTCTGTGAGGAATCTGCGGATCTTCCCAATGTTGTAGAGGAGGAATCCGAAGGAACGTGCAACTGCTGCGATGTTTGCCGAGAATGACAGTTGGCTGTCTAAGACCACACCCAGGTTTCTCGCAGTTGTGGTCGGTCTTACTACTGTGTTGTCGATGGTGATGGCCAGGTCTCTATGGTCTCTAAATTACCGGTAGATCTACGTTCCCGCCCTCGCCCATGGTCCCAAGCTAGGGGTATTGACCGTAAGAACAAGGACACGGATCCAAACAGCCAAATGAGCTTTCTCTGTAGGCTCTCCCTTAGAGACACTTTGAGGAGCTTGGTCACCAGCTGCTCTTCCATGTGGAGAGCAGTCAGTGTAGTGGTGGCTCAGGCATCTGGTCAAGATGCCTCCTGGACGCCTCCCTGGTGAGGTGTCCCAAGTATGTCCAACCGGGAGGAGGTCCTGTCTCGTGCTGTCTCGTGGCCAGATTGGAAACGCCTCGAAAGCTCGACCAGGTGGCCGGGGTGAGGGAAGTCTTGGCCTCATTCCTTCGGCTGCTGCTCCCGTGACCCCATCCCCGTTAAGCGGTAGACAATGGATGGATGGAAAACCATATTTATGCTAAGTTGGTATTTCATTAATAGCCACTGTGTCTACACTATATGGAGAAAAAAAAAAAGCACAATTTTACTTATTATCCACTACTATAAGCATGCTATCTCACAACTGCGTTGTTGTTTTTTTTTTGGATGTGGTTTTATTTGACATTTTAATGTCATGGTAATGAACAGATTTCTCGACTGCACACAAATTCCCCGTCGTGTGTTTCCATAGTTTAAGGGGTCCGACGTTGGCCAGAAGCCCCCGTGCAGCTGCTCATGTCAGTGACAGGCATCAATAACCGGTGTCAGAACGCTGGTTGGTAATTGTGTTGAAGGGGTCAGTGTGGGGTCAGCAGGGCTTCCCTGCTCTGGCTAATGAAGGGAACGCAACTCTGCCTCGCTCGACACCCCGCACAGCCACCTCCAATCCCAGGCCTCATTGCTTGCGTCAATCACGGCATCGATAATAGAAAACCGCGCAGCCCAAACGCCGACAGAAGGCCGACGAACCGCTGAAATTCTCTCTTGACCAATACTGTCCGTGTGTCGGCGGGGATGGCTGACGCTAAGATGAGACGAAAAATGACAGCAAAGATTAATCCATGCATTATATGTTTGAAAGCATAGCCACTTTCAGAAGCCAACAATTTGAACCCTGGCTTTTGTTGTTTCAACTATAAACCAAAGAAGTTCAGCTTACGCTTGCGGCTGAGTGAAGCTTGGCAGATGTCCGCTTGCCGACATGGGCTAATGACAATCATAACATGCGGTCTGATGCAACAGGAGCTCCGTCCAATCAGCCCCAGACACTGGGGTCATTAATTTATACTTTATTAATCCCTTGCGAGAAATTCCTTCTCTGCATTTAACCCATCGTAGATGAACCACGAGCAGTCGGCCGCCATCTAGCGGCGCCAGGGGAGCAGTTAGGAGTTCAGTGTCTTGCTCAACAACACTTTGACACTCTAGGAAGAGCCAGGAATCGAACCGGGAACGTTCGGTTCCAAGGACGACCGCTCTACTCCGTGCGTTGGACCATGCTGCGCCTCATAGTCCCATCATATTCAAGTCAACGATTTTATTTCTAGGACGCCAACTCACAATTGAGTTGTCTGATGGGACTTTCCATGTGGAGCTGGTCTGGCCCACAAACAAAAACAACTTTCCCCCAGGAGCAAGCGCTTGGAGACGCCGGCGAGGACACCCTGCCTTTTACCCGACAGAAAACCTCTTACGGACGCCAGCTCAATGCGAACGGGCATCTGCCTCGACCGATTTGGGTAGAGGGAGAGAGATGAGGCCTTAGAGGACGGCGTATTTTCAGACCCTGATGTATTCAAGTCTTATATTTACAATAAGGTGGTTCAGTTGCATCAACAGTCTTTACATACCAGAATGATAGATTTTGGTCGTGACAGGCATTTTTACAAACTCTACGTCCTTACGTTTTATCCGTTCATCCAACGGATCGGTGAGCGTGGATTGGCTCGGTTCGACCACTCGACTTTTACGGAATCGCATTAATTCCTCCCTTTGCAAATCGCGCATTAAGCAGATCCACTTACGGTTAGTGTATTTCTCCGAAGTTCCCTTTTTCGTCAATTAGATGCAGGCATTAGAATCGGCAACTAGCAATCCATCCCCATCGGCCGCAAGCGTGGTGCCTGTCGGAGATCCACGTCGGATGAGCGACGACGACGACGGAGGAGAACCCCAAAGTGGAGTTTGTGATGTCGTTATTAGGTTACACTTGAAATACAGTTCGGAACCTTGTTTTACCGCAAGAAGAAATGAGGATAAAAGTGAACGAATGCCAGGACGTGACCGGGGAAACGAGAAACGGTAGGACGGCCGGAATGCGTGGTGAGATGAAGGTGGCCTGGAGAGACGGCGGAAGGGGACTAGACGGAATCCCTGTCTCCTCCTGATACTTATCGTTTTATCCTCATTCACACGTTTCTTGTAAATATTTAGATGCGCCTGAAGTGCCTCTGGTGATGCAATTCAAAAAAAAAAAAAAAATAGATCGGAATTGTTCCCTGTCTGTTATCAGGATGGATTGTTCTGTCAATATCCAGTGGCCGGCTAGCATGAGCTCGCCACGCAGCATATGACTTTCCATTTCCCTGCAAAGAGCAAAAAAAATGTGTGTAATGCTTCCCTGAGAATGTATGAGCGCCGCTGTTTCCATTATCCATTTAACAGCCCATAAAGGTGAATTTATTTCTGCAAATTAGCTTCTGTGTTACACGAGTGTACCATGGATCATAAACTTTAAGTCAATACGGAATGGGGATACTGTAGTCCGAGGGAGGAGATACCTAACTGACCCTTCTTCCCCCTCCGGCTTGAACCGCATCCAGCCGGGGCGATGGCGGCGGCTCCGCCCGATAGGACCATTTCACCCCCCTCGCGGTTCACCGGTGTCCCACAGAACCCATTTGCTCATCGGCCCATCGTTCTCAATAGGCGCCGGAGTAATTGGCTATTTCACACGTGTAAGGGTTGAGCTGGCAGAGGGTAAAGGCCAGGCAACCAGCCTGTCAGTGTCCTGCACCGGAGTCATCCATCAATTATTATCAGGCACAAACAAAGCCGCTGTGGCCCGGAGCCGGCGCTTTGTCAACCAGAGAGGGAGATCTTTGGCAGGAGCGGTGGGAGGATTCAATCCAAATATTTATAAAGAAAAAAAAAAATCGAATCCTATCACATATGAAGTGACTCGGACGTACTCTCACCGATGACGCTCTTCTCCGGACTTCTCTTTGTCGACCTAATCGTATTTGCGGAAGTAAGGCCGTTCCTTATCAGTACCGCAATCGATTGGGTTTGAGGTGATTATTCCCAGGTGGACGCTTCCATCTCACAGCAAGAAGAAGGTCCTTTCAAGTTCTCCCCGTCTTCCGATTGTAGTCCACCAGCGAAAAGATGGCTGGTGGGTTTGCAAATTGCGCTACAATTGTGCTCATTCCTGCACACCAATGAAAGACCTCCTCGGTTGTCTGGAGGCCTCTTCCATCTGGCCACCATGTTCTCTTTTCTTGCTTGTCCCTCCATTCGTACCTTGGGTAGCTTCTGAAGTAGCTGTCTGCATATTTATTCATTAAAAAAAGGTTCACTCCGCGCTCCGGCGGTCATCCCTTCTCTCTGAAGATGCCGGTTGCCGCTTGGCTGGCTGGATCCCCGCTGACAGGCCATGATAGGTGTCATCTATCACCTACGAGGAGGCCGCGGGGCTCGCCGCTCCAATCACAACGGTGCCAGATGTTAGAGAAGCAGAGCGAAATAGCACTCGGAAAAAAAAAAAAAAAAAAAAAAAAACGCGCACGGAATAGCAATCGTCCGAGTCGTATGCGCTCGGACGAATCACGCCGTCCGACCAGAACGGACAACAGAATTGACCGTGGAAGAATCACATTACAAAGTCGGGAACAAACACCTCACGTGTAGTCCACAGGACGAAGCCAGGCTTCTCCATGACAGACAAAGGAGAAGATAAAGAGAAGCCGCCTCACTGAAATCACGTGAGCAATTACACCAAAAGTATCTTGTGACTCCATCTCCCCCTCGAGGGATCGGACATGATGAGCCTACCTGTCAAACACACACACTGTCTTGCGTCTGTGCTTTGCAAGAGGCAAGACAGAAAACGTTACATCCCTGTTGGAGTATATAAGACATATTCCAGGTAGCCGGCTTGTAATTTAACACTTGAAGAAATAATAACACGGGAGCGCGTCGGGTACTAAATCGTTCTTTCCATGAGCGCGCTGTTGCTTTTCAGAAGTACGAGAGGCCAAAAACTGCAACAACTCCTCGGAGGAGTATTCTTTTGGTTTGCGGTGTCTTTGACTGGCAGCGATTTTGGCTTTTAGCGAGGCTGAGCGAGCCGTGTCATTTCTGCCGTTGAGGTTCTGGACTGTAAAAATTTGCGGGGCGGGGTTGGGGTTCGAAGTAATGAACCTCTCCGCGCTGTGTGTTCCTGGCAGGGCCGAGGGCTATGAAGGGCGATCCAATCGCTGCTTCTACATCACACCTCTCCTCGGAGAGCGGGGCAGCTGTGGAAACAACGCTAACTTTGATTTATCAAGACGGAGCGTGACGCTCGAGTCACATTCGGACTTGAGCCGTGGCTTCGCGGGGGCCGTGAGGCGTGGAAGCCGTAAAACAAGATGTAGAAAATCAAAGGGATCGTCCGCTTTGAAGGCGACGTCTAAAAAAAAAAAAAAACAGACGCTTGGGCCGATCTGAAAGTAGCAAATCCGAATAATTAAGCTCAAATTTCAAGGGAAAACACCAGAATATTCCTTTTATTAGCAGAACTATGACTGATCACCTCCCACGCAGGAAAGGAGGACCTGGAAAATGACGCTGACTTGCCTTTGTGGTGACAAAATAAATTTCAATTACCGCCACGTGAAATTGGATTTCCCGGCAAGCGTTAGGGGATTGAGTCTCATCCAAAGGTCTCGTACTCCCGCTCGGGTCCTTTCCTTCGAGCTCCTCTTGGTAAGAGGGTCCGAGGCGCGGTACTGCTGAGCTTCACCACAGGCTTATGAAATCAATAAGTCACTTTGGACAGAAGTGTCTTTTTTTTCTGGTAACAGCTCATACAGAATTAATAAAGCTCACAGACTGCAGCTAAGTCGGACGGCTTCTTTCACCGAGGAAGCTTCTGCTTGTCCCCCCGGTGACCATTTTGCGCTCATTCTGCAACATTCCCTCACCGACGGCATGCAATATTACATGTTAGTGCCTTATAAAGCAATAAAGTACCGGAGATCTGGGTCTATAACATGATGTTATAGTGCCGACAAAACATTATAAGGCTACTGCTTGACCCCTGAACGCAGAAAAAGTGGACTGCCTTCAGGGAGGTCACTGACGTGTAAAAACGATTTACAGATACATGAAGGAAAGTGAAATTTGGGTCGGGTGCTTCCATCTGGACCAGTGCACCCAAGGGTTAACTTCGACTGGACGTAACCCTTTTATCTGGTGAGGCATGGCCCTGGCCCCGGGGTCTGCGGAGCACCGAGCCACGCCAGCCTTAACCCCTTGGTCTACAAACTCCAGTCTGCAGCGCGTTTTCCTTCCTAAACAGGTCTTTTCAAAGAAATAAATGTGATCAACGATAGTTGTTGGCTTTTTTTATTTACCTGTAATTTTCATGATTTCTTTTGGCCGCTTCTTCAACGATAAACATGATGCAAACCTGCCTATAAGTTGTTGATTCAGTTAATTTAGTCAAGAAGCAATTTGCAAAGTTTATACAGATGCATATTCATGTTGCTCATTATTGTCTGGTATCGATCCCCATCCAGGATGAAGAGGTGGCGATAATGGACTCCTACAAGTACCTTGGGGGTCCACATCAACAACAAAGTGGACTGGTCACACAATACCGATGCACTCTACAGGAAGGGTCAGAGCAGGATGTTCTTCCTGAGGACACTGAGGTCATTTGGCGTCAATAGTGGGCTCCTCATGACCTTCTACAAGTCTACGGCGGCCAGCGCACTCTTCTTTGGTATAGTGTACCGGTGCCAGAACCGGTGAGGTCAACAGGGTCAGTAAGATAATGGTGGGACTGAACCCGGATCATCTTCAATCGGTGGTTGCGGGGAGGGTGAAGGTATCCTGGATTATCCTTGCCACCCCCTGCACGACGAGCTGTGGCCGATGTGCAGCTCCTTCAGCCAACGGTTCATCCCACCCCGGTGCAGTACTGAAAGCTTAAGACGCTCCTTTGTGCCCGCGGCCATCAGGCTGTACAACGGCCAGAAGTCTGGACGCCTCACAACTCTGACCGTCCTCAGGTCCACAATTCCACCACCTCACTATCCTTCCCCCTTCACTGTCTCACCCATTCATGTCATGCCCCGACACTGCTGTCTCTCATATCTTTATTTGTCCCAGCCCGCACACATCCCGCCTATTTTTAATTATTTTGTTCATTGCTATTAATTTTTGTCACTCGATTAATATTGTTGTTTAGTTCTGGTTGTGTATTTTTCCCCCTCACTGTTCCGTGATGTTGCCCATTGTTATCCCTGATGTTGTTGTTGTTGTTTTTGTCTGCTGTCTATTTATCTGTGGCTGCCTCAAATATATGACATATTATATCACATCAATATATTCATATTTATTTTACTTTTTTGATATAACTGTTACGCTCCTGTGACAAAGGTAGTTCCGCTATGGGGAACAATAGAATGTATCTTATTTTATTATTTATGAATTTTCATGTTAAAATGTTTACAACAGGTAAGGAAGCAGCTGAAATATTTAGCTGCCTCAGTTTGAGCTTCTGCTCCTGATTGCTCGATTCACAGACATTTGGACATTACAGTAAGGTGTCGCGAAGGATCTCCGTTTCCCGACCACTGCACGTCGAACCCGAATTCGGGCTTTCACCTAATGATACAATTCTGCGATGCTTTATCCAACATATATGCTTTCTTTGGCAATTCCTACTGTCTGTCAGGTGTTTTCCTCAAGCCCTGGTAACTCTGTCTTGTCGAAATGGTCCTCTGCGTCTTATAATGTAGCTATTAATAGCTAGAACTGTTTGGTTCTGTCAGACTTGTATTTGCACTGTCGCGTGAGAGCGTCTTCAAAAGCTGTACCACCTATTTCCACAACAGCCTTCTTTCTTGTCACTTTTGAGTATAAACAACCCCGACAAATAAAATCGATCCATTTAATAAGCTGTTATTTTTTCATTTGACTTAAAGCCAACAGCTGGAGGTTGCCTTTGAAAGAAGCTCCAATTTTTCGTTGTATTTAATCAAAACAGCCTTCTGAGGTCACAGCAGCTTGTGACCTTTGGCTTTGGCACTAACTCATGTACATAAGTGCACTTTTATTGACCACGGCCGGGAAAATGATCATAAACATTTCCAAAGACTGATTGACAGGTTTAAGTGTAAGATAGAGGGTTGAATGGTCTTGACTCAAATATATTTGTCATCATCTCATAGTTTCACAGCAGTTTACTTCGGAATTGGAATTGTACCGCAAACCTTTCCACTGGAAAGGGTGCCAGCTTGAGCAACTGAGCCCCGACTGCCCCAAAAATGGGCATTGTACATCATTTGATTGTACATCAAAGTGCGCCCAAGAAGAACTCTGAGCTCACACAGTCCTGGCCTGCTCATGGTTTCTGCATTTCTGTTATTTCTTCATCCCTTTCCAGGAACCCTGTGTAAGTATTTCTGCCACCAAAGATGCAGGATTCCGATCTGTCATCGCAGCCACACTCTGCTGCAGCATCAAACAGTGTTATGGCTACAATCTGGGCCGCCTTATGGTTTATGACGTCTCCAAAAGTAAAGAAGTAGGCAGACCGTTCAGATACCAGGCTCCGAATAGCGTGATCATCTTACTATGCACGGCCCCTCTTCGTGATTGAAAAGGTTAAAGTATCTTGTTCCCACATGTAAGACTCCCTGAACTAGCATGGGATACAACTTGCGATCTCAAAATATCGTCAACCTGTGCTCATTTGTTGGAAGTTCAAATTTTGATGGACGCCCACAATTGCCTTGATTCTGCACTCCATGAGGGGTAAAAATGGACCATCCGTTGCACACATGAAGCTCATCTGCGATGAGTCCACAAAGTCTGGTAGCTGAAGGACTTCATTTTAATCAATAATTTCATATTTCAGCACAACTGCCATGTTTGAATATTTTGTCATATCTGACATGGTTTAAATATTACGATAACCACAAAATCACGTTTCAAAATATGAATTATAAAATATCTCATGCCTACTACAGATGCAATATTTGCTTTGGAAATGTTGATAGAGAAGTCCAGCCAAGGACAGAAGGATCATCCATATGCCCTAGATCAAGAGAAGCTTACGACAGGGTGCAGAAAGAGAACTGGAGTGGCAGAAAAGTATGTCAGACTGGTGCAGGACATGTATGCAGAGGAGTTCAAGCTGGGGCCGGGACTACATCAGGGATTGGCTCCGAGCCCCTTCTCGTTTGGACTGGTTGACAGATGAAGTTGGACAGGAATGTCCATGGACCATGATGTTTGTAAATGACATTGTGGCCTGTCATGAAAGCAGGGGGCAAGTGGAGGGTCATCAAGAGAGGTAGGGGTATGCCCTGGAAAAGAGACGAGAAGACGGCGGAGGGGAGAGCAGCCACATTGTCTGGTCTGGAGACGTTGAGAAGAGAGGAGGGCACAGCGGGAGGCAGACGATGCGGAGGTTTTCTTTGGGAGTGAGGAGGATTGTCAGGAATGAGTCCATCAGAGGGACGGCCCATATTAGATATTCTGGAGATAAACATGACAAAACATGAACAGAATAGGGATAGTGAAGATCTGGGTATGAAGATACTGAGGTTGGAACTGCCAGGCAGGAGGTCCAGAGGAAGACCAGGGAGGAGGATTATGAATGGAGGGGCTGAGGACATGTTGATTCGAGTCCCAAGCAGAAGATGCAAAGGAGAAGGTTATATAGAGGACTGTGATTGGCTGTGGTAACCCCTGAAGGGAGCAGCAGAAGGGTAAAGTAAAGGATTTGTGGAATCTCTGGAGCCCTCTCTCTGACGATCTGTTAGGTCTCTTCTGTGATCTACTCATGGTTGGTATATGAGATGGAGCCGGAGGGCAAGGTAACTGTATGATCTGCTTTCAGTAACAAGCATAGGGAAACACGTGAAAGGGTGACATGTACTGCCGTTGCCCACAGATTTAACAGCGTGCAGTCAGTATTTACAAAGGCCTCAAAGACAAGAAAATTATGTTCCAACAACAGAAAGAACATTAGATGAAGGAGGCAACATGCACAACCCTGAAGGACCATGCAAACTATCAAGGCAACCAGAGACAAAAAAAAGAGTTCAAAGAGCCAAAACTCAGATCGACGGTTCCAACGTAAATACGGTGAATATTTAACATTTGCCGCAGGCGAGCACGTCTGCGTGAAACCAAATAGAAGGCACACGGGTTTTCCAGACCAAAATCTATCTATGATAAAGCTGTCTTGAACACATCTGAGTAGCTTCATATTTTGAAACTCGTTTTCCATCGCTTGTGGACACGCTTAGGCTATTAGACGGCAGTGTGCTCGTGAGCAAAAGAAAACAGAGAAAAAGTCCCCACAGACGCACATGGAAGAGAAGAGAAACAGATGAGAAAATGAAACGCCACACACACGGTTTAACACTACAAGTCCCACCGGAGTCGAATCCAGCTGTCATTGGGCAGGAGGCAGGGTTCACCCCAGACCGGTCGCCAGTCGGTCACACGGCCACGTATAGAGACATACAACTATTGACCCCCTCATTCACGTGTCATATACAGATATATCACCGGTCACCGTGTCATCCACGTGTCTGGACAATGTAGTCTCCAAGAACTCCTTTTTGGACTGTGGGAGGAAACTGGAGAACCTGGAGGAACCCCATGCAGACACAAGGAGAGCATGAAGGTGCACCTTCCTCCGAGAGCAGCCAATGGAAGCGCTCCCGCAAGTTGAACCGAGAAGTAGCGCACGTCCTCTTTGTTGTTTTCATGCGAGAATTCATCACATGCTTTCCCTCAATCGTCTCATTAGTGCCTTAAATGCCATCAGTGCTTTCCTAAATAAGCCCCGCAGGGTTGATCCAGCACAGAAGGACCAAGTGAGCCAGAGGGTACCAAGGCATTCTACAGGAAACGTTAAGTCCAAATATGCCCGAACAACATAAGGAACAAATAAATGGAACGCACGATTGGACAATCATCTATTGATGTTACTTGTGGAGGACCTCATGCCATTTTGCCATTTGATGTGGAGAATTGCTGATCAGGCCAAGAAGGGAGTGACGGAAGAGACAATGGTGGGAAGACACGGGGTGGATCGCGAGACGAGGCTAATGTGCTGACCACAGATGTTGGTTAACTCATGAGGGGTGGTGCTGACCACCAGAGGGAGACCATCAGAAATGGACAAATAAACCACTGTAGGATACAGGACAAAGAAAGGACCAATCGGGAGGCGACTGCAAGGAGGTGACCAAGGAGGTCAATCTTATGAACTGACCCAGGCTGCTTCAAGATAGCTTCTCAATTGCAAACCGCTAAGCTACAGTTGTGTTTTGCGCGATGCTTGGCAAGGAATGAACTAAGAAATGCAACTGTTTGTAGTCTCCATTCATTCCTCATTAAAGAATGCACAGGAGGACTGGATGACGGACAGTGGAGTCCGACTACAATCCGTCACTACCAGCCTCAGACCCCGTCCCCTCCAGTCCCTTAAGGCAACTGCAAACACTTTCTCCAGAGTGGGAGTTATTAAAGTTGTCCTGTATGTCAAATGACGAAGTGTACTGCATCCCTCAAGCTATGATGACAGAGCTTGCAATATGTAATATTGTAAATATAACCAATGAAGCCTGGCCTTATGCCGCCGCGGCTGTTGTAATGAGACCCATCGTGCCTGTATATTACCGTCCCAGATCAGCAATACCAGGCGGAGTGGCTTCTGGATGCTTTACAAGCTGACTGATCATTTCTAATACCAAACCCTTCGGATATTATCATTACTGTTGTCGGCCTTGTTTGCGAGGTTCCTGAGGTTGTAGAGCACATGACACTTATTAAAAAAGAGCTAAATTTTGAATAAAGCTGTGCTGTTGCTCACGTGGGGGAGATAGACAGCTCCGAATGGGAGCTCTGCTGTTTCTGCATATGGAGTCAAGTGTGTTGTAGCAAAATTCATGCAGATTTTACATGAAGGGGAAAAACTTCACTGCACACCAGAGGTACCCCTGCAGGCGTTAACTGAAAAAAAATCTTTCCGTGCTGTTCTTCGCACAGAGATGAGAAGTTTTAAGAGGACGTTTTTACAGAACAATAAACAGACGAAAGCCAGGGTGACACATGCAGGGACAGCTTCGGCACGGTTAGCGGTTCACCTCACGCCCTTGGAACGCTGCAGCGCCCGGCGTTCCTGCAAAACCATTGTCGCAATATCGATCCGGACATTTATGTCAGCAGCTCGACAATATCTGACATCAATATCTTATCAGCGACAGCATGGAATGGCGACTCTACCTTTACCTGAACCATTTCCCTCTCTGAGAGGAGCGGTGTTTCCAAGAATACAGGGTAAGACAAGGACATTATTTTACTGCAATTTCTGGACTATAAGCCGCTGCAACAATGATGCAGCTAATTTAAGGGTTTTTTTGGGGGGCTAACACGCTTCATGCCCCCAAAACATTTAGCCTCGTCACATCGGACCAATGAAATTACCCTGAAATTCTGAGGCCGTTCAATTCGGAAACTGAAGAAGAAGACTTTAATGGTTTTAGTGCGCAGGAGGGAGACGCAGATAGCGATCACCTGGAGTAGAACAAAACGGGGATAGATGGACTTTTCCTTGTTATTTATTATTAATCTTTTGATCAGCCATGTTACAGGCACTGTTTGGGAAAAAAGCTTTTCCGGTGCGTAATTGCGGATGTTACCGGTATGTATTTAATGAAGAGTTTAAAAAAAATGTTACAGCGGCTTATACTCAGGTGCGCCCAACTGGCAGGGAATTACAGTCATTCTCTTTGGCGGTTGTTTTTTCTTTTTTTTCGTGTGTGTGTGGTGCAGTGGTGGTGTTTCCTGCCCACAGCAAGAAGGTCCATGGTTGGATCTAAGACTCCAAAAACATGCAGGAGGTTTGTTGGAGACCCTACATTGTCCAGACACGTGAATCTTTCTATGTCTCTGGTTGTTCGTCTTTGTATCGTCACCTTTTTAAAATATACATGTATATATTTTTGCCAAAATCAAGTCTTTATTGACCATACTGCTTAGTTTGAAGGCAGCGATATGTGGCCCTGTGATCGACTTAGGTGAACCCAAGCTTTCGACCAAAGGCAGCTGGGATGAGCTCCTGGATGCCCCCCGGGAGTGACAATAAATGGTAAAGATGATGTATTTTCTTTGTTTCTATTGTTTCTCCTCTCTTATTGTGAGGGAAACTGTCCCGGTTTGAGTCGGATGATTTTGGAGGACATCAAAAAAGACCGAACCGAACAGAATGAAACGGCGGGAGTTTCTTTTCAATGCGTCTGTTCAGACCCTGCGGAGCCACCCACGAAAATAAGCACCAGAACAAACCAGGTATGTTTGCCTTCCTGATTTTCATCCCGGGAGTCAATTAAAGCAGCACTTGCCCAGACGGAAAATCACAAAGATAGAAAACATCTCAAAGTAAAGTCATCCGCAGACCTCGTGACCACCATCTTCTCCCAAAACGCTTCACATTAATATACCGACGGAACGCCGGAGCTGCTTTATTCACTTCGATGTCTCCACTTCTTTTGATGCAGTTGGATTCCAAACCAATCACCACAGGCTGTCTGAACTGATACATCCACATTTTACACTTCAATTCTGATGTCTCTAGATGAATCGGAGAACCTTCAAAGCCCTGACTCAACATCACTTCTACTTTTCCAGCTGATATATAATTTGGGTCAGAACGCAAAAAAAAAAAAGAAAAAGCTTCATTTTCAACACTAGACAGAGTCATGTTAACACATTAGGCCTCTTACCAGCATACAATCTGCATAACCTCTGCATTCGGCTGAGTTTTTCAGAAGCTCAATGTGTCACCGCCATGTCTGCTCGAGTAAAAGCAGTGACACAAATCAACGCAGGGACGCTGAGCGACGCCCTCTATCCGTCCCCACCCTTCTCGGGATGCACTGATAAAGGCCATGGGCGGCATAAATTTAGTGCTAAATGGCTTACTGTCATGCAGAAGGTGAAGGATCACGTCATGTCGTAGGCATGAGCAGGCGCCTGTGAAGGTCTAATGACACGTTACCCTGTCTGTCAGCTGTGAGTGTGTGTGTGTGTGTGTGTGTCTGTATGCACATGCCGAACGTGGGCACGCACCGTAAAGTCGTCTCAGACGGACGACCCACGCAGACACCCACGCCAACTCCACGCCAGACTCTGAAAGGACGCCCACGAACCTTTTGCATACACATGAGACAGCAAAATTACAAATCCTCAGACAGAAGATGGCTCGAAAAGCTAGAATGCTCACTTTTCATTAAGTCACCCTGGGTACTGGAGTTGTACCTCAAGCCAGAGAGAAGTAGGTCTGGTAGCGCTATTTGTTGCACTCTCTCGAATATGGAGCATTGAAGAACAGATGTTTGGCGATGTCAAATCACCCAGTATTCTCCGCGTCAAATTAAAACGCCAACCACCATCAATTTGTGTCACAAAAAAAACCAAAAACTTATGGAGTCACAGCCTCACGATAAACAATATTCCAGCTAATAAGAGCTGCTTTAGCTTCCAGGACCTTATGATACTTCCTATAATTGGTACACAACCTCAATATGACCATTTAAAGCTGTTAACAAAAGGAAAATACCAGTAACCAGGATTCCAGGATCACACCACAGGACGAAGCTTTACCGTTAGATCTACGTTACCACCCTCACATCTGGTCACGAGCAGTGATGGTTCCCCCAAGAGGAGCTCGGAGTCGAGCCGCTGCACCTCCAAATCCAGAGGAGCAAGATGAGGTAGCTCCACCTGGTTAGGATACGCACTGAACAACTCCCTCCCCTGTGAGGTGTTTTGGACACACCACTGGACTGAGCAGTGATCCTGGCGCAGATAAGAGGCAGAAGATGGATGGATAGATGGATATTCAAATGTCGTGCATTGGAATTAACTCTTGCAAGTACCTTCAATTTCAGCTAATTATATTTCAGTCTACACCAAAACACCTCACTTTACAGGAGCTCACCGACAAATGAAAGGTCCTTAAATCTACATTGGATGGTACTGGAGCACTCAGCTCATGTTAAATAACGTGATGCCACGACTCAAACATTAAGTCGCAGTGTTAGCATGACAAAAAAAAACTGGGAAAACAGCTGGACTGCAAGCGTGGGCGGTGAATGTGCCGGAGAGGCAGCCGTTAGTTTCCTTTATTTGCGTAATGGACAGTGACAATAGAAAGGGACGGGGTGCATTAATACTCCATCCATCAGCTGTTGACGGGATCGGGCCTCAGGCGGACCGGACCCGCCTCCTAATTTGAACCAGACCTTTTCCAGTCGGCGCATGCCGTCGGCTGTCTCAAATCAACACCAAAAATAGCTGTAATATTAGCAATTTACTCCTGAAGGCTTTGAGTAATGGGAAAATGCGCGTGGACTTCGTCCCGCCTGGACGTATCTAGGGAACGCCTCGCCGGGGAGGCATCATGACCAGATGGAGCCACCTCATCCCGCCTCTTTGGATGCGGTGGAGCATGCCGGCTACTCTGAGCCCCTCCTGTATGGTCCAGCTTATCACCCTTATCTCGAAGGGACAGCTCAGAACATCATTTTAGTCACCTGGATTCATGATCCAATTGAACTGTCAAGTAACAGATCTGCCAAAACAAAAAACGAGACTGCCCAAGAGACTGTGGTACACCTTTGGCGCTCTTTGAGCAAGCGGTAGCTTCTGAACTACATGCACATCTGGGTAAAGCTGTGCTTGGAGGAACTTAGTGGGGAGGTTGAGTCTCAGTCGGCAGATCGGCAGAGCGGGTGTATCCAACTGGAAGGTCAACGGTTTCATTTGCAGCTCCTCCTTCGGCCAAGACACTGAACCCTCTCCTGATGGCCTGTTAGCACCTGTTAGCACCTGTTAGCACCTGTTAGCACCTGTTAGCAGCTTTTCTGCGATGCCCAGGTGAGAATGGGCGAACGTGATCCCACTTAAACGCCGCAAGATGATGAAAGAGCTTTACGGGCGGAGAGCATTCTGAGCGACATTCTGAAAATCATCATCGCATAAATATGACCTTATTTTAAATGGATCTAAGGTTGCCAAGATGTTATTAGTGTTATTTATACCAGCGACGTAAAAATTATAAATCTCTCAACATATATTAGTTTGCATAAAATTTAAAAAATAAAAATCACTCGTAGATCGCTGTTTGTTTCACCATACAGCGCAAAAACATGCAGTCTGTGCATCTGTCCATTTGGACGCGAGAGATACGTGAGCAGGGAAGAGAAAAGCAACGACAAAAGTCAAAATGAAGACAAAGAAAGACACAAAGAGGAAAGAGTCGGCCAAAGTCGCTAGTGTGTGTGCGTGGCAACAAATTGCGCTAGTAAAACATTTGCGGCACCTCTGGGTTAAAACACAGTACGTTATAAAAAATTGCAATTTTTAAAGCAATAACTTTTCGTGTTTTTTTTAACACGTTCTAGTTTGAGATGAACAGCAAAGCTTATTTATGCTTATTAGTCCTCCCAGACGGGGCTCCCTTTACTCAAACAAACCACACACAACTTGAGCCTTCTGAACTGACTTCAGAAAAGCGGTCGCCATGCCATCTTCTGATCGTTCATGCTGAGAGGGAATCGTTTTCTGAATTCGTCGGTGGCACGAGGGGGCCGGGGATCCGGAAAATGATGGCTCAAGGAGAGCATGCGATATAATCCAATACCACTTTGTTCACATGAAGAGCCCAACAAAATGTTTAACCTTGCCTTGAATAGATTTGCATCCATTACCGTCAAACACGTTTTTGTTGAGAGGGACAAAGAGCACTTTCTGTATTTTTTTTATTTTTTTTTCTAGGCTGAGCCAAGTCACATCAGTATCTTAGAGGATAAGCAAATTCATTAACGGCGCCTGGCGGCGGGGGACAGAGGATTAACAATCCTTTTTACGCTGAAATGTAATTGAAAATATGGCACTGTCTCATTTTTCACACAAACGTGCTCCTGTTGTGTTGCGGTTAGCTGCGGTTTGGCCCTAATTCGATTATGAAACTACACAGAATGTCACAGTCGCAACGGACGTAATGCAGAGTGATATCATTGTGTGACTAATTCCACTATAACGCTAACCATATGTATTTTTTCCTAACACAATGGTGAGCGGCTGCCTTTTGAAAAAAAAAGCATGCATTCGAATCAATCCCGCCTTGTGTAAATTGCAGTCGACAGCGGCTACAATAAACCAAAGAGAGGAACAGATAAATCAAAGTGGCTTTGAATAAACTCATTTAACCGACAATAATAAGGTGAATTCGGGTTGCGAGGGTTATTAAATAATCAGTGCTCCCTTTTCGGTGAAAACAATGCAACTTTGATCGAAAGCGGCTTATGAAAAAATTCATTTATTAATTCATTAGATCATTCATTCATCATCTATAGCACCAATCCTACGGATTTACAGCTCTCTATGTGCAGAAGTTGGGGTTCACCCAAGAGGTGTTGATCGCAGGGTCACATATAGAGACATACAAACATTCGCACTTTCTTTCAGACGTCCTGCAGAGACACAAAGCCATTCTCTCACTCATTCACACATCTGTACAATTTACGGTCCCCAATGAAAGAAATACCTTTTTTGTTACATTTACTTCTACATAGAGCACAACATCAGCGAAATTTGACCCATCCTGGATGCACCATGAGCAAAAGGCAGCTAAGGGTTCAGTGTCTTGCTCAGCAACCCTTTAGCTGGAAGGAATACGGGAATCAAACCAGGAAAGTTAGGTTACAAGGACAACTGCTTTAACCCACTGAGCCACGAAGCCCTACCAGAGAAATGTTATCATTGGTAATGTTTGTCTTATTGTTAATATCATTCATACTAGTTGAAACAACCACATATTTTGTTTGGGTTGGTTTAGATTAATAGGGGCAATTATTGTGGAAGAATTCTAACTAACAGTAGACGGGACACTGTTCATCCCGACTTTGTCTATTGAAACGCATTTCCTCTTAGTTTCCCTTTGCATATAGAATGCATACAGAAAGGGCTCATTGAGAAGAATTCGAAGTTGATTAATCCCTGGAGCAACTGCAGTTGCTTTGAATGTGAGCTGGCAAATGAGAGGGTGGTAACCGGCACCACGTCATGCACAGATAGCTGCTGATGCAGGGAAGCTGTCTTTCTCTGGATGGGCACAGAAATAGCAGCCCGGTTTGGGGACACCCCCCCATTTTCATTTCATTTATGTATGTATTTATTTATTGGATTTCTTTTGCCAGCTCAGCGAGATCTTTATGCATCTCTTCAACGGACTCTTGTTGGAATTTAAGTTCTGCCTTTGCGATCTCTCTCCGAGTGTAGAAACCCAGATGCCTCTTCTCTGCTTGCTGCCTTCTCTACATCTGGACTTCACCGAGTTGGGAAATGGTAAATAGTCTCTGCAATTCTAACTATTCTATATTTTACTGGATGGGATGTATGTCGAGAAGTCTAGGGGGGATTTGGTGACGTCACTATGGAGGTCAAATTTGCTCTTGCTTACTATTAGACCACTTGTGTAAGTTGGTGTTCTTTATTTGTCGACTATATATACACAACTGTTGATTTTAACAAACCCCGCTAAAGTCTCCAGCGGTACGGGGTGAGGCACTAAATCCGTACAGTACAATGAAATCCACCCTTGGGTGTGCCAGTGTTGTTTTTGCATGTCATCAACCTGACATGTCATTGAGAGGGTCAAAAGTTGTATGCCTCCAGTTGTATGTGACCTTGTGCTCTAAAGGTCGGGATTGAATTCTGAATTGCTACTAATTCTGAAAAAAATTCCCCTGCAGGCAGCAGGGCTGCCTCAAAGCAGGAAGGTCTCTGTTTGGATTCTAACAGGGGGCCTTCTCATGTGGAGTCTTCATGTTCTCCCCTTGTCTGTGTGGGGTTCCTCCGGGTTCCCAGAGTTCTTCCCACAGTCCAAACACAAGCAGGAGGCTCACTGGAGACCCAAAACTGTACGGATGTGTGAATGATTGTATGTCTTTGTATGCAGCCCGGTGATCGACTAGTGGTCCAGAGTGAACCCCTCCCGATGGGAGTTGGGATAGGCACCTACCTGTCCATGGAACCCCGACTGCAGGATAAGTATTGTAGATGATGAATGAATGAATAAATGAATGCATTTCCCCAGTCAGAAACAGATACAGACATTGCAGGCAACTGCACCCAAATGGGAGAAATGGCACAATCAGGCAACTCTTTGCTACAGGAGGTCGTCGCAGGTCAGACAAGTCACTTGAAGACAAGTGAAATCAAACGTGAGTTTGATTTTACTAAATGAAAGAAATAATCAGCAGTGCTTCTGGAACAATAGTTTACAGATTTAATACTCACCATCCCCAAATGGCATTTCAGAGGAAAGAAGTGTCCTTTTCATGAAAGGCAGATCCAATTACCAAATTCATTGGCACGCACAGTTTTCAGGAGTTCTCTCTGATTGTAAGGTTGCCACAGGAAAAATATTGCCTTTGACACTGAAAATCATGATTCATGATATTTTAAATAGTCTACATTTGTAGCCCGGCTTCTGGCAGACTATATTTGCTCCTTTTTCAGCAGTGTCTGTGCACAGTAGATGGTATTTTCTTGCATGGTTAACTCAGAGTATTGGGATTGCTGGGAGTGGAACGTGCACATATGTCGTCTAATGGAACTGAATTAGGAATGGATGATGTGTCCCCAAAATAAATCGCACAGTCACGAAAAAGTATTGCGCTCATTTTTCTTGTCATTATTTTAGTTTGGGTATTGGTCGCACCGTAGAATACTGGACAGCAAACAACACAGCCTTTCAGCAAAACTATGCAACTGCATGTATGAACCGGGAAGGACGATGAAAATGGTTTACACGCCAGAAGTTGTAGCCCCTCACTGCCAAAAGTTCAGAATCAGATCGGCAGGACCCTGATGGAATGAAGGTAATGATTGGACAATGTTCTCTACATCCTGCGTTTAGTGACCACAAGTTCAGAAAACTTTTGCCAGCATACATTTGTAGACTACTGGTATTTTGCCGCAATTGCCGTTAATTCTTCTTGTATGAGTAACATTTAGGGCCGGCAAGTTTGGGTTCCACAGGGTATGGGTTCCACGGCAGCCAGTAAAACATTTGACTTTGTATTTTGGACATGGCCTTCTCCAAACTCTCTGGAGGGCACTCGGAGCCCTCCCATCGATCATGGTCAGTGTCTGGGAATGAACCCGAGTAGTTGTGAACAAGGTCGATACCGATACCCTGGTGTGGGGGGGTCATGTGAATCTGTTTTTTTGGAGGATCTATGAAAAGAACAACGTGTTGACATGCTTTGGTTTAATGCAACAATAACTTGTCCTTTCCAACTTGAACACTTTGACTTTGTGGAGAGTCGTGAAACAAAAAGGGCTTATCGGAACGATGCGAACCAAACAGTGGCGCTTAAAATCGACATGACTTTATCAAAAGGAAGACAGCTTTCGATGTGGCTCCAACGGTTATTAGAAACTTGCTGGCATCGGCCGCTGACCGCACAAAACAGGGAGGCGGAAACCTCAGCAATGGCACGCGGAGAAAACGACGACTCAATTCGATAATGCCACGATCGATTTGGAATCTACTGACCGCGGGAGCCTTGGGGACGGGAGGCAACTGGCTGGTTATCTCAGATAGGAGAGGCCATTTTTTCTCTCCCACAGGTGGTCTGAGAGTCGCCTGACTGGCAGCCACTGATGGAGCCAGCAGAGATAAGACCTCGGCTCACAGCTCGGTGGAGGATGCGCCGCCTCCCATTGTTTCTGTTTTCAAGCCTGGCACAGCGCTGATATACAGATAAGAGCAGGGCTCTCGCGGGCGTCTTCCGCGACGAATGCACAAAAAGAATAAGGGGAGGCGCCGGAATAGAAGGGTGGGCCTGTGCTGTGGCAAAACTGCTTGTGTCTGTATTTATTGGCTCATGAATCAATATGGCTTTTCTTATACAAAAAAAAAAGCCGGGCTGTCACGGGGGGCGAGTATCTATCACTTCCACCTGGAGCCGGAGTGCATTGGCAAGGTCGCCGCTGATAGCCTCACATTGGTTTGCGAGGGGGGTTCTGAATGGAGGGGTTGACAGCCGAGCGATATGAGGAATATAACTCGTATAAATCATCTCATACACGACCAATGGCAACAACTCTGATTGTGAAGGGTGATTTACTGTAACCTCATCTCAGAGCTCATAAACATCCAGCCGCAAGTAACTGCATATGGTCCCTGTTTTATGTTGATTTTTTGCACCATTACGTCTATTTGCTGACCTGCATATCTAATACGAGGTGATAAAACATAGCTACGTGGTTTATTAAGCATGCAGCTCAGTATTTTAAAACACTAAATATACTGTAATGCACTGTGGGATTAGCAAAGGATTCCAGAGTCTCACTACGAAAACACTTTCAGCTCAGAAACTCTATGTTTCATATCTTTTCCTTTGAGAGAAAAAAAAAAAAAAAAAAAAAAAAAAAGCACTTTACATTATTTTGGCTGATTGGGGCTCAAACCGGCATCTCTGTTGCAGGGTTTGTGATAAAACAGAAATCAAACCTCTTGTGCAGTTAATGGTCTGTGGCCTCACGGGTTTTTCTCCATCCCAGATGTACTGCAAGCATTTTACATTTTTACTTAATTCAACAAAAGTCACAAGAAACAGCCATTCGTTATCTAGGTTGCTTATCCTGTACTTGGGGTTGCGGGACGAGAGGCGACGTTTGCCCCGGACCGGTGGGCAAACTCTAGCCTGCAGGCCACATCCGGCCCGCCAAACATGCAATTTTAGCATAATTAAATCAAATGTATTTTACCTTTTCCCTGAATTTCCTTTTTTTTTTTTTTTACAATTTTTTTTATACAATTTTCTACTATTATTTATTATTGTTATATTTTTCTTGTAACTCTGCCACAACATTTTCCTTCGAGATAAATGAAGTTGTTCTTATTCCTATTCTTAAATACCTGCGCTCACCCGATGGATGGTACAATCTTCATACGCGTGTCGGCATGTGGTGTTTTACTCTCTGCGCCACTTCTTCGCTTTGCCCTTTGAACCTTTCTGTCAAAATGAGCGGGTCAAGGAAGAGGAAAGTGAACAACGAGGGTTCAATAAGGCATTTTTCACAGAAATGCAATTGATTTGCATGTCTGATATACCAAGATGTCGCGGTTTTCAAAGAATGCGATATCGCCCATCGTTTTGCCACAAAGCATGCTAACTATGCTAGCGAGCAGCCAATGCAAGAATGACCAACTTCAGAGTTTGACGGCTGATTTACAGATTCGGTCAAAAAATATCATTGTTCCAGACCTAAGATGCCGACGTTGTTCGGCTCGACCCGCATATGTTAGCAGACGTTCGTCGTCAAGAATATCAACAAAGCCCATCACAGATCCTAGTTAACCGACCAACACCTTTGGATCCCTTCCGAGAACCGACCCAACAAAACTAACTCCAGCCTTTGATGCACTGGAGAAAAGGGAGATCAACAACACTGTTCCCACTGAAACCCAACGCGAGTTTCTCTACTGAAATCAATGCACCGGGAAAAAATTTTTTTTACAATGAGCCTTGCAACTTCATGCTTTGCTTAAAGGTGCCGGTGCGCCAATATATGACATTTATTTAAATTTTAACCTGAACTGTCATATTGTTTTCTCAGGGAAATATTGTGACAAACATTTTACAAAAATTTATAAAAATAATTGGGACAACTCTTCTAGCGTTACCAGCTTATTCTCTAAACTGAATCCATATTGGAATATTGATGTGAATGTGAAACATAAATGCTTTGATTTAATTTTGATAAATTACTTACCAGGCACATTTAGGAGATTACAAGCAAAGAAATAAGTCAAAGGTTTCTTCATGCATGACCATCTAATGAAGGTGACCTCCAGCAGACACCTCATGCGGAGAACGTCACCGCCACATAAGAAATGAGTAATCCCTTTTTCCGTATCTCTAAATAGAAACGGACCAGAACGAAAAACAACAATGTGGGATTGAAAACACGTCATCACCTGACATCATCTTTTGGACAATTTCCAAGACGTCCGTCTCCCGCGGAGAACGAACATCTCGGATGTTCCAGCGGAGTCTCTCCGACGTTTGCCTTCCCCGTTTTTTTGTAATTAACTGTCAAGGCCCGTTTGCTGGAAGGAGTTCCATGTCGGCGTGTCAGGTCGGTTAATTAAGAACCTTGAAAGGTGTCTTAGGCGAACAAAGACCGATTCACCCCGTCAACAATCGGGACACGCGGGAAAACAGCGCCGCTGATTAACTTCAATTAACTAATCTCTGGAAGATAACTCAGTGTTTTCCCACGCTAATGGCCTCCCCGAGCTGACGGATAATAAAGAACTTGATAACTCTTTCGTCCTCTCCGTAGCAGGGCCGCGATCAGATGGCCGGTGTTTGCTCCTCTTCTTCTGCGCATCGGGGAAATGGAGCGTTTACCTTTGACGGCATCAGCAACGTTATTACATACGTGTCAGTCAGTGATGCTGCTTAATTACATATCTGCAGGGACCAGATCCCATCATTTGCATTTTGCAATTTAAATTAAAATGCAACTGAAAAAAAAAAAAAAAAAAAAAAAAGAAATCTTTGTCCGGTCACATTCTGGTGGACGACTCATGGCAGAAAATGATCTCATCTTCATTCAGAGCTCCTCATAACCCCTGACGTTCTCGTCGTCTCCGGCAGCCGAGGGGGGGGGATACTGCTGGCGCGTTAGCTGACTTCGCCATGGCAACGGCGAGGCAATCAACTCCATATCGTCGAGATTCCCCTCTCCGGCTCTCAGCCTGTGCCATCACCCCGAAGATAAGACACCGCCATGGCAACCCATCCAAAGTCACTTGAAGCAGTCTCATCTAGTGACATCCCCTCCTCGGGGAAGGGCGGGAGCGGGCGAAACCCCACCACCACCTCCGCTGGAAATACCATTTTAAATGACGAAGATAATTGACAGGTGGATTAGGGACGCGGAGTGTGAGATCTTTGCCGCGAAGGTCGGTGAGAATCTTCTCTGCTCACGTCAGAGAGGAGGGAGGGGAATCAATTGATGGGCAGGTTTGCAATTATTATTTCTCATTTCCGCAAAACCCCAAAGGCCGTTCCGCATTAACGGCAAACATTTCTAAGATTAAATCTACTTTGAAACCATCGACTAGCATAAATGAGTGCTTCTGTGCTTTCATAGTCCCTCCCATTTAACGCGAGCGTAAAAAGGCTAAAGCAGAAGCAGCCGCAAACATCGATGTCCACGTGTCAGTTGTGAAAATAGCTGTTCCAGTTGTGAATTATATTTAGCCATGTACACAATGTCAGATCTCCATGAACCTCCTGCATGGTTTTAGAACGTGGAAGGAACCAGAAGAACCCTGAGGAACCTCACACGGGGCTAACTGCTGTGCTGCCGTTGATAAGATAAGATAATACTTTATTGATCCCTATAGGGGGAAATTCCTTTGGCACAGCAGCGCAACAATAACAATGAATATGAATATACCGTAATTTCCGGACTATTGAGCGCACCTCAATGTAAGCCGCACCGGCTAGCCGATCGCTATCTCGGGCTTCCTCCTGCGCACTAAAACCGTCAAAGTCGTCTTCTTCGGTGTCGGAGTTGAACGGACTCAGAATTTCCCGGTCATTTTATCGGTCCGATGTGACAAGGATAAATGTGTTAGCGGCGTGTTGCTCGTTAGCGTCCCCCGCCCAAAAAAGTCCATATATTAGCCGCATCTTTGTGTACGTGAAAAACGTTGCGGCCTATCGTAAGGAAATTACGGTAAATGGATCCAAAAGTCAAACTAAGAGACAACAAAAAGTAAGTGCATTACAATAAATAAAAGACAACAAAAAGGATAAAAATAGATAACAGAATGAGCCCTGTCAGAGTTATCCGCTGTCCAGACTGCCGTTATACAGTCCGATGTCCACGGACACAAAGGAGCGTCTGAAGCTTTTGGGTTCTGCACCAGGGTAGGATGAGCCTTTGGCTGATCGAGCTGCCCGTCGGCCGCAGCTCATCGTGCAGGGGGGCGGGAAAGGATCGCCAAGGATAGCTCCCGGTTAGTCCTTCACCCTACCCGCCGTCACCGGTTCAAGACTGTCCAAGTTCAGTCCCGCCACCGAGCCGGCTTTGCTCACCAGCTTGTTGAGCCTGTTGACCTCACCGGTCCTGGCAACGCCACGCCTAACCCTAACCCTAACCCTAACCCAAAGGTCAGTTGTAGGCCTTAAGGAGCCAACTAGAGTCACCTCAGGAAAATACATCCTGCTCTGCATTTTTGTATTTTACATTACATTACATTACATTTGGCAGACGCTTTTATCCAAAGCGACTTACAATAGAGGACATAAGCACTGCAAATAACACTTGCAAATACAAGATGCACAGGAAATATACAGAGCAGTTAGATGGGGTTAATTTTTTTTTTTTTTTTGGACAAAGACGTACACATACGTACACACACACACACACACACACACACACAAACACACACACACACTGCAAGTGTATTTCAGATCAGGTTTACAGTATACAAAAACCATTGCCTTGATTCTATGAGGCTGGAACACTAATCTCTATCATTTAGCAGTTTTCCTTTCTCCATTTCCACTCATTAATTGTCTTAAAATGTACTTCAGATGTATGCAGAGTTTAGTATTATTGTACAAATGCATTCCTGAGTCTCTTTCAAGCACTTCATTGCTGCTAACAAAGCTAATAGAAGGGTGGTTTGTGAAAATAGACTGGAATTTCCGACGGCATCCAAGGAAAATCAGATTTTCTCTTCTTCTTTTTTTTTTTTTTTTCTGAAAAGCAAGGTGAAGAGAAGTCACCTTCCTTCTTCCCCCAACCCCTCTCCTCGAGAAAGGTTGACAGAAACATTCTTCACATTGATTTCGGAGGACATGGAAAAGGAATGGCTTCCATCAGTGGTACTGAGGGCGAACAAAGACTTTTCAACAGCCGTGCCTACGAGCGGAGATAAATGCTTGACTGAAGGCTATTCTGCCGGGCGCAGGATCCTAATGATCTGCGGCCGTCACACTCCCATATCTCTTCTGGTACATGAGGCCCCGTGACACAGCTGACACCGTGGTCCATCGGTCAGATCACGGCCGTATATATCGGGTCTACCATTTTTCCGCTCGCCGATGGTCACAATTATGGCCACCTCACACACACACACACACACACACACACACACACACACACACACAAAAATATGGTGTTACTGATTCTATTAAAATCCAGCTCTTTCATAGCGGCGTCCCGCTCGGGCATCAGGCGGCGTCGAGGCGGCCTCCACACCGGAAAAACCAAAAGAGGATTAATTATGCTTATCTTTTAATCCTCAGAAATGGAGCAATATGCGAGCTCTTAATTTGCCCGAGCTGTCCTCCCGGGGCATCGGGGTCCGCCCGGTAGCAAGGGGCGGTTATCCCTTTGTCAAACGTTGTGCGGTAAAACGAGCTCCAAATGTCACGGCTTCCTAACAATGAACACCCCCGACCCCCCGTTAGCGGGGTAAATGAGCAGCGAGATCCCGAGCTAGCTAACAGGGCAGCAAACTACATTACACCCAATTACTGTCACCCCCATTAAAAAAAAGGAGGAAAAGTGCCCCCTGACTTTGGCAGAGAAATCAAATGAAATACAAACACGAGCTCGAACAGTCACCTTTGACCACGGCGTCCTTATTAGCGCCTCCGAGCGCGGTTTCATCTCATCCGGCAGCCGAACGATAGCGGCCGTTAAAAACATATCCGTCTCAATTAGGCGGCGAGCGCGTACACGATACCGCTTGATGAATTTTCGCACCGCTACGTCTCGATTCAGACTCGTGACGGAACCGGCGGGGTAATGATCCACGCGCGACCCAGATGGCGAGAAGGCAAACGCTTCCTCTGATTACCTAATTAAAAACAACTCCTGGTAACATCCAAATTATTTTGTTTCCGTGAAGCGATGCCCGTATAGCCGCCTCAGACAATCCCAACATTCCATCGCGGTATGAGATGTTCTTTGCAATTTATCCAAACATTGACGGCTATTAACGTACCGTATTTTTCGGACTATAAGTCACAGCTTTTTTCATACTTTGGCCGGGGGTGCGACTTATACTCTGGAGCGACTTATGTGTGAAATAATTGAGCTCTCTTGCTCTGATGTGTGTGTGTCTGTGTCTGTGTCTGCGTGTGTGTCTTTAATATAACAGCGATCGTCACACACACACACACGCCAACCAATCAAAATCTAGCGGGGACGGGTCATGGCAGAAGTGCGTTGTGAAAAAAGATGCTACCAGCGACTTCTGTATGTATGAAAATTGATCATTTCAACATTCGCGCTAACTTATAAAAACAACTGAGAATGGCTGAACAAAAATGGCACCGAATAGAAAATCATATTCTGCGGGTTACAAACCGAAAGTAGTGAAATATGCAGCCGAAAATGGCGATCGAGCAGCAGAGAGAAAGTTTGAAGTTTGTGAGAAACTTTTAAGGGACTGGCGAAAAGCGGAAGTTACTCTTACTGAAATGAAGAAAACTAAAAAAGCTAATCGCGGGCTAAAAGCTAGCTGGCCACGGCTAGCAGAGCGAGTTCACACCTGGGTGCTTGAACAACGTGCTTGTCAACAACGAGAGGCTTGTCAACAATACAGTTGCGTCTGCCAAGGAGATGAATAGAAATGACTTTGCGGGAGGACCTTCCCGGTGTTACCGCTTCATGCAAGGCAATCGCCGCTCTATCGGAGCAAGGACGCCGTCCCGTCGGGATCCAAAAAGGCTGGAATAATTGGAACTGCAATTGACGATGACTCTGGAAGCGACGTACCGGTAGAAGAGGAAACGGCGCACTGTCTACCTTCGGAGTTGGCAGAGTTGTTCATAAGTGACACCGAAGAAGAAGATTTCGTCGGATTTAGTGATAAAGAGTGACAGAGATTGTTTGGTTGTAGCATGTGCTATATGCTATCGTTATTTGAATGACTCTTACCGTAATGTTACGTTAGCATAGCCTACCAGGCACGCTCTCAGTTCGTTGTTTGTGCGTCATATAGGCTATACTTGTTCAGCCTATTGTTCTCTATTCTATTTTCATTTTAAATTGCCTTTCAAGATGAAATGTCTATTCTCGGTGTTGGATTTTATCAAATAAATTCCCCCCCCAAAAAATTCGACTTATACTCCGGCGCGACTTATATATGTTTTTTTCGTTCTTTATTATGCATTTTTGGCCCGGTGCGACTTATAATCCGGAGCGACGCATAGTCCGAAAAATACGATATTTGATGTCCTCGCACTTCACTTCCAGACTTCTTCTACCCAGCTCCTTCCATTTAGCCCAAGTCCAGCAGTTTGCCTCGCGGGGGCCTCGGTGATGAAAGGTCCTCCGATGTCTCCATGTCGGTGGTCGGGCCATCAGTCAGCGGCTGCGCTGCTGTGTGAAAGTGTGCCACCTCTGAGTCTGATGGATGTGGCCTGTCTCTGCGCTTCCTCAGCCTGCGGGAAGGCCTTTCCCTCTGGAAACTACCCGCAGTCGGCTAGACCGCTCCCGGCGCTTCGTGAGAACTCGAATCAAACATTTAGTTCTGATTAATGAGAGAAAATAATTGCTGTAATTAAAGATTTAATTCAATCAGCGGCGGCGCGGTACGGCGCAGGGGGTTTCGAGCGGTCGTCCTTTGAACCGAACATCCCTGTCGATTCCTGATTCTTCCTCATGTGTCGAACCCCTAACCGTTCCCCCGGCGCTGCTCCTCAGCCGCCTTCCGCTCATGGCTCATCCATGGTGGGTTCGAAAATTCACCGATGTTGTTCTCTAAACGCATTTCTTCTCATGTATTTGTAATCAGGCAGCACCCCGCAGCACCGCGGTACACTTGTCAGCACTTTTGCGCTCCTGGTTGGATTCCCCCTGGGGGCCTTTTCAGGCTCAACGTTCCCCCTTTGTCTGCGTGGGAATCCTCTGGGTTCTCCGGGTTCCTCCCACGGTCCAAAAACATGCAGGAGCTTCAGGGGAGATCCTTAAATTGTCCATTTAAATAAGAGTCCCACTGGTTGTATGTCTCTGTATGTGGCCCTGTGATGGACCAGTCCAGGGCCAACCCCGTCTCTCGCATTTATGAAAAATACATCCCCCGGTGGGTTGATTGCATTTTTTTTTTTTCCTCTTTGATCACTTCTATTGCTCATTTACCCCTGACAGAGATGGGGCTGGAAGGCTGCGTGAGAAGTAATTTAGAATCGACTTGCTCCTCGTGGTTACCGGTGTGGCGCGAGGAGGAGATACAGTGAACGCATGACGGATGAAACGGTGACCGGCTCGGATCATTTTGAGGCGCATTGATCAAAACAAAGCTAACATTATTCATCATGAAGATGCACTTAGCGTCTCATGCTAATAACCCTGGGAGGTAAACCTTCCCGTGCACGTTTTTTTATCTTTGCTTTGATTTTCAACGATAGTTCGGAGACGAGGAAGTGCGAAAGTGAACTCCTTCTCCATCTTCTTGCTCCTGGCTGATCTCTGAAGAACAGCGGACTGGTTTTCCCGCCTCCAGCCTCGATGAAAACAAACGCACGTCTTTGTTTTTTGTGAGACTTCTGCGTCGGTCGAAGAACGTGGGGATCAAGATTTGGTGGATTTTCATCGAGTCATGGAGGCACAAACCTTTTAACATGAACACAAGTGTGTTTGCATTTGTCAGAGCACCGCTGCTCCTACAGTCACAACGTTTTTTCTCCATTACACTGAAATAATAAAGGCCGTTCCAGAATAAAGTGTAATTACACGTCCACTGCAGTAGTTGGCAGTGGCGCTCTCATTGTCAGAGTGTGCGCGGGGAGTATTAGCTCTATGGTATAAGGTTTTTTTTTTGCACCGAACAGGCGATATGAAGTTCAGTAAATAAACCCTCAAGTGACAACATGAAAATTTTTTTTACAGGGATGAAAAGAGAGGCGGAGGGAGACGAAGATAATGAAACAAAAGAAAGTCACCCGAAAGCTAAGACGAGGAAATATGACAAAGCTTATGTAGCGCTTGGCTTCACTGTGACTAGAATTGGAAACTTAACGCTTAAAATCTTTTCTGTTACAGACTAAAAACAATGTTAATAAAGTTATTCTTTGTTCAAGTTGAACTATTTCTTTTTTGTTTTCTTTAATGTTAATAAGGATATAATTTTATGCAGAGGTGTACTTATAACAATTTTATAGACAAATGATATTATTTATAGTCGCGGCAGAGAGTGGGGGAGCGCGAATTGTTTTCTTCTTGCTCGGGCGCAACAGAAAATAATTGAGAAGCTCTGCTCTACACAAACAGATGGTCCAACACAGGAGAGCCACCACCTCAGGACAGGACTCCGTGGTCCACGGACAGCAATGTCTGGATTCTGGCTGGTAAAAACAGATAGTTCTGGAGGAGTCAAAGACGCCGTCTTTGTCGAAATGGAAAAAAAAAACGAGGAGGGGGCTCAGGCACAACATTTTGCCCACATAAAACGCCGCACTGGGATCGATCCCGAGACGGATTCGCACACACAGATCGAGCCCATCTGAACCCTCCGAACAACCAGGCAAGATCCGCCACCGGAACCAGCCCCCGGTAACTTACACACAAGTCTCAGTCCATGAGATCCAACAGATCCAACAGATCCCCATGAGATTCCTTTGTTTCACATTCTGAAAAGTTTGACTTCACCTTTTCACATTTTGAATCCCCAAAAATCGAACCTTTGTCTCCAGCTAACGGCACCGCCATCAACACAACAACCCCCTTCGACCTAGTCAACTCTTCCATTTGCATAATAAGCCATCGTGACCTTGACCCACCCACAACCCGGACAGATATATTCAGAAATTCCCCACAAGCCCTTGGAACTGAAAAAAAACCACCGGGGTGAGAGCAGAAACTTCCTCAAGTGAAGAGAATCAAGTCCAGTTGACACGACAAGAAGAGTTTGACAAGAATGTTACAAGAATGACCTGGATGACTGAGAGCCTCCCCAGACATGACTGCAAGGATAGGCTCCAGCCTCCTGCAACCCTCTGTGCAGGACTAGAAGTGTAGATAATAAACGGAAAGGATGATGACACTCAAATAATATTTATTCTGTTGATGAAGTCCATTTTCCCGAGCTATCAGACCTGTCCTGCGTAGCCCGAACGCTGGCAGCTGAGTGGTACTGCCGACGTGACCGGAACTGAAATGGCTCAACGGGAATCTGCACTCAGAGACGGGTTTGATATCAGAACAGAATAGAACTTTGTTAATCCCGAAGGAAATTCTTTTGCCGGAAGGCTCCAAGATGACACCCATTCACTTGAAACATATTGATTTTATTGCTATCGGGT